>NC_051405.1:448333-448493 GCF_015228065.2 Penaeus monodon
TATTGGAAGGCGGGCGTCAAGGTGGAGGAGAGGAATGGGGGAAAAAGAAGAATAGAAATGGAAATATGAGTACATATACTACATATCTTCATGTGTGGTCTTTGGTTTTTGTGTGGTATCCCCCACACAATGGAGAGTACTGTGGCATTTATTATTTTTA
>NC_051405.1:448543-448786 GCF_015228065.2 Penaeus monodon
ATTATATAAAATATATTTTTAAAATTATATAATTTAAATTTAAAATTTATATATTATTATATATATATTTTATTTGTATGTTATATGTCTTTTCTTATAATCTTTTTTATTATTTTATTATATTGGTATTACGAAATAATTTGAAAAAAAAATTATAAGGGGGCCAAAATTACAATATAAAGACATAAATAGGGTAATTGCAATAATGGCAATAATAAATATAAAAAAAGTGAAAGATAGAAC
>NC_051405.1:449644-449783 GCF_015228065.2 Penaeus monodon
GGGAGGAGGGGAGGGGAAGGGAAAAGACACACGCTCTTGTAATAAATATATATAACATATAATAAATATCTAAAAATAGATTATCTTTTTTACATCACCAATTATAAAACACAAACACCTCCATAAGTGTATATGTGTA
>NC_051405.1:449839-450023 GCF_015228065.2 Penaeus monodon
AAAAAAAATAAATATATATTAAAATTTTTTTTTATATTAAAATTTTTAATATATAATTTTAAAATTATATATATATTTATAATATATTTTTATATATATATTATATTATATAACTATATTAAAAAAAAATATATTATATATAAATATTTTTAAAAAATTTTTAAAAAATTAATATATTAAAAAA
>NC_051405.1:450113-450210 GCF_015228065.2 Penaeus monodon
ATATTAAAAAAAATTATATAAAAAATATAAATTTAAATTTTTTAAAAAAAAAAATTTAATATTATAATTTTTTATAAACATTAAAAAATATAAAATA
>NC_051405.1:451168-451277 GCF_015228065.2 Penaeus monodon
CTTTTTTTTTTACGGGGGGAGGACCAAAAAAAAATAAATAAAATTTTTTAATAAATTTGAGTTTCGATTTTTTTGGGGGTTTTCCCCCCAAATAGAAAATAAAATGGGT
>NC_051405.1:451296-451415 GCF_015228065.2 Penaeus monodon
TTTTCGAAAAAAAAGCCCCCCTGATTTTGGGTTTTGGGGGGGTTCCTTCAAGGGCCCGGGGGTAATCCCCCCTTTAAACAGGCCTTTTTTTTTTAAAAAAGGTTTTTAATTTTTTCCAA
>NC_051405.1:453709-453902 GCF_015228065.2 Penaeus monodon
ATTATTATTTATTTAATTTATATTATTTATTTTCTTTTTTATATATTATTATTTTATTTTAAAATAAATTATTATTTATAATTAAAATAGGTTTAATATTATTTTTTTTTTTATTATTATTTTATATTACATCTTTTCCCCCCCCTTTTTTTTTTTTTTATTATTTTTTTTTTTTTATTTTTAATTCTCATCT
>NC_051405.1:455470-455535 GCF_015228065.2 Penaeus monodon
TTTAGGTTACGTTAGGGGGGGGGAAAATGAAAGGGTTTCCCTAGGGTTATTTGGGGTTAAGAAGG
>NC_051405.1:459064-459303 GCF_015228065.2 Penaeus monodon
AATTAAAAATTTTATTATAAGATGAGTACATAGGGTTATCAACTTTACTGAGGTTTTGCTTGTTGGATGTCCCCAAAATGCCCTTCTTTTCCCCCCCCCCCTTTTATCACAGTGGGGGAGGATCTGAATCCAATAGAAAACGGGAAGCCCACCCTTTACGACCAACTGCCCGGCGCGTTTTTATTTAGTTTGCATTTTTTTTATGTATTCAAACAAATAATGTTATATCTTTTTTTTTG
>NC_051405.1:459338-459438 GCF_015228065.2 Penaeus monodon
GCATTTGAATTTTTTATGAATTTTTCCCTTTTTATATTTTCAAAATTTACGGGAAACTTTTATAAATTTTTTTAGTATATATGAAATGTATTATATATAA
>NC_051405.1:459558-459665 GCF_015228065.2 Penaeus monodon
CCCCACAACAACACACGGAGAGTACATGCTTCGAATCATGAAGAAAATTTTACGGTTTAATAAATAAGGAGATCGGGCAAGGGCGTCAAACTACTTACCTATAACCC
>NC_051405.1:459703-459929 GCF_015228065.2 Penaeus monodon
AAAAAATATATATAAAATATTATTATATATAAATTAAATTATTATTATATAAATTTTATTTTATTTTCATAAAAAATTTTTAAATTTAAAAAATTTTAAAATTTAGATTTTTTTTATGATATAATATAAAAAAATTAAATTTATTTTATAAAATTTTTAAAATAAATTATATATAATTATATTATAAGTATATATTATTAAATATATTTTAATAATATATCTAATT
>NC_051405.1:462251-463165 GCF_015228065.2 Penaeus monodon
TTTTTTAAAGCCTTTGAAATGCATTCATCAACGTATGAGATATTTTGAAAGCGAGAGACACGTTCTGAAGCTTGAGAAGCCAAATTTGGTTTTAATAACTTAGAGATATGCAATTACATAGCCCCACATGGCTTCACATATGGCCGGCAAGGACATCTGCAGATCTATTCAACTATATAAACATGGTGTATTCAACTATTTGAGTAAGAAAAATATCATTAAGCGTAATATATAGACACCAAGAAGTTTTAGGAAACAGGAGGTAAATAGATGTTTTCAACCAAGATAATTTTCTGTTAAACTTGAATCATTAAAAATATAATGACAATGATAACCAGAAAACACTTGGATTCTATACGAAAATAAATAAGGGTAGCACGAATTATATCATGAAAAGAATTTCCTAGCAGACTCATTTTCTATTATGAATTTCAATGATAATGCATTGATTAATTCAATGGCCGACTCTGAAATTATCAATAACTTTTGTGTCCTCAGTTTAACCTCAGCTACTCATGATCCACTGAAAAATACACAATAGAATACCCTAATCAATCTTTAGCATAAATGTACCATTACTATACTCTCATCTGCCCCTGCTAGTAATAATAAAGAAAACTTTATTATGGTGATAATGTTAACACTCATAACAATATAAAAAAGACAGGCACCTAGAAAATCCTGTTTCAGATTGCATGTCAATCACAAGTGTTTACCCCTTTTACTGCCACAAGTGAATATGTGACTGAGATGAGTATGGTTTAATGACTGCAAATTAATTTTCATTGTGATTATTTCGATGCCAGTGGTACGGCAAAAAATGAGAGATAATTCTTGTTTTGTCTTATTTTTCATCTATAGGTTCATATCCAGCATCAGAAATCAGCTTTAGAAGTATTTCTCTATCACTTCTT
>NC_051405.1:463639-464536 GCF_015228065.2 Penaeus monodon
ATTGTGGTGGTGGTGGGGGGGGGGGGGCAGGCAGTTAATATTTGCTATATGCTCACCGAAATTTATTATATATGCTAAAATTAATGGAAGAAAATTACCACCTAATTTAGTGTAGGGGTCCATGAGTGTATGTGGAAGTTGTTTTGTGTTATGAATAGATAGATGGAATGCTGGTTGGGATTAGGGATGGAGAAACTGAATAAACGAGAGTTGTGGTAATGAAGAGGATTTGTCATTATGCTCTTTTAATTCTTATATTCACCTGGTCCCTCATCATCACCTAGATTAGTTTTCTTTTGGGAGTGAGAGACAGAAAGGTTAGACTGGGTAGGTGACAAGTCATCATCTTGCCAGTCAGTAATCCGTTTCTGTCTTTGCCTTAATAATGATAGAGGTGGAAAAGGGTCCCCTTCTTGTACTTCTTATGCGTTAAACAATAGGTTCAGTGGAACTCAAAGTCGAATTACCATTATATTTGAGATTTGAGATTTCAGTTATCTAAAAATAAGATCTATTACAGAGGTTATTATTATGTACGGGACCTCGCAATCTCGCACAAGTGTGGAGGATCTCACAGTCCTACATAATAATTGAATAGTCACGGTCTTTCTGTGCGTTGGCACTGAAAGATGTTCGTTAAATATGAATGTCTGCCTTGTTGGTGAATCGCTCCTCTCTTAGGTGTGAGACACGTATCACTCTGTTCTAAGGTAAGTTATGGAGTAAATGAAACGCACTCTGCAGTTTCTATATACTTCAGTATTATGCCTCACATTCATGGATATACTATACAGACAAGTATAAGATGTTACACAATTTAGCTCAGTTCCGTCGTAATAGAAAACACGCGAGACCATTCCACACTTTAATGACCTCTTACCACTCCCTCCCCTAAGC
>NC_051405.1:464956-465100 GCF_015228065.2 Penaeus monodon
AAGCCATTTTATTCACCCATCGGTCGTTACCATTACACTGTGGCCTTGCCACAGTTATATCTCGCTATTACGCCCTATAGCAAATGTACTAAAAAATACATATTTAGTAATCTCTCAGTCCATATTAGAAACTCCAATTTGCTT
>NC_051405.1:470867-471039 GCF_015228065.2 Penaeus monodon
CGCATAGTGTGTTTATATAAAAAATTGCAAAAATGTACATATTATTTTAAACTTTTTATAACATATAAGTTCAAAGATTGTTATTTGTTTGTACCCCCGCGAGCCCGAAATAAATACCACCCGTGAGGAGAGTGGAGCAATTTGTGAAGCAGGAAAGCTTAGGGCGTCTTCG
>NC_051405.1:473360-473703 GCF_015228065.2 Penaeus monodon
GACACCTTTACCGACCAGGAAGTTAGGGGTCTCATTTACTCCTCAGAAGCAAATGAATCTCAGAGAGTACAACAGAAGTGGTAGCGGGCATAACTTTCCCAAGATTCCATAAGTATAGAATGAATACAGACTTTGAAGATGAGATAAATTCGCCCAGATGAAAGCGCTAAAAATGGGCAACATATCAGGGAATTATATTTAACACCAGAGCAGAATGCCCTTAAAATGGGAACGGTACGGAAAATGTACCGGCCAGGGCAGAATATCATATATTCGTTATTAATCATTGTTGTGCGAAAACTAAGACGTGAAAGAGTAAGAGCTAAAACTGACTATATTTATG
>NC_051405.1:473809-473875 GCF_015228065.2 Penaeus monodon
TACAGTAGTTTATAAGAATAAACTATTCTTATAAACACACAAGTACAAACATTTATGACCGTAATG
>NC_051405.1:473915-474079 GCF_015228065.2 Penaeus monodon
GTACTTTAAACAAACAGTATTTACATATCTCTACAATGACATTACAAATGCCCGTACGAACAGAAATACCGTGAAATATCAAAGCACAATAAAAGAAGTCTCAAAGACAAAAAAAAAAAATTTTAAATGGACGAAACACGAAACAAATAGTAGAAAAAGAAAGA
>NC_051405.1:477756-479053 GCF_015228065.2 Penaeus monodon
AGCAGGTAAGCGGCACAAAACTAGCCAAATCAATGACAGTGTGACAGCCAACAGAATACCGTACTGGAGCGGTTGGGGCCCAGGGTAAAAACGGCCACCAATGTTGCTGTGGGACAGCAGGGTAGCAGTGGAAAATATACGACTATTGGTCAACCAAGAAAGAACAGGAGAGGTGGAAACCGTGTTGGAAAAAAGAGAGAGATGAAGAAAGAGGTGGATGTGAGGATAGGTACAATGACAGAGAGATTGTGAACATGATGGAGAGGAGAAAATTGGATGTTTTGTGTTTACAGGAGACAAAGTGAAAAGGGAGTAAGGCGAGGGATCTGGTTACAAACTGTATTACCCTGGGGAGAATGGAGTGAGGAATGCTGTCACTGTGATGGTGAATGATGTGTTGGAGGTGAAAGGGATAACAGACAGAATGGTGAGTCTGAAGCTGGAGAAAGAAGGTGTTCTGCTAAATGTGATAAGTACCCCACAGGTGGGATGTGACAGAGAAGAGAAAGAAGTTTTGGGAGAAGCTAGATGAAGCTGTTGAGTTTATTCCAATGGAGGAAAGACTCATAATTGGTGCGGATTTTAACTTACATGTTGGTGAGGGAAACAGTGCAGATAAGAAAGTGAAAGGAAAGTATGGATATGGTGCACGTAATGATGAGAGTCAAGCCATTGTAGACTTCGCCTATCACACAGACACCTTTTATAGTAAGTGTGAATCGCTCAAGGTCACATGCACAAGTGGAGGCAGGCGTACTCAGATTGATTACATCCTGTGCCACAGGGTGTAAACCAGAAGATGAACTGGGAGGAAGACAACGCCTGGGTAGATTTATCGAACATAGTGCGGGAAACAGCAAAGGAATTATTTGGTGTGACAACTGGGAAGAAGAAGGGGGACAAAGGAGACATGGAACGAAGAAGTACAGGAAGATATTTGAGAAAGAAAGAAGCATGGAAAGAGTGGCACAAGAGAAAAGATCTGAGAAGTTTTTGTACAAACAACAAGGCAAAGGAGGCAGTAGCGAAAGCAAAGAAGGAAGCGAGTGCGATGTATGAGAAACTGGATGCGAAAGAGGGGGAAAACATGGTGTATAAAGTGGCAAAGCAGAGTGATAGAGCAGCAAAGGATGTACAGCATCAGGCTGATAAAGGACGCTGAGGACAAAGTGTTGAGGAGGAGGTGCTGCAGAGATGGAAAGTCTACTTCGAAGGACTGATGAATGTTGAAAACTCCAGGGAAATGAGAAAGGAAACTGGGGTGATGGCAGAAGTAATGGTTGCATGAGTAACAGAC
>NC_051405.1:480222-480360 GCF_015228065.2 Penaeus monodon
TAAGTTGCAGATGGCACCTCCAGAAAGAGACGTAAAGGCAGACCGAAAAGCGTTTTATGGAAAAGAAGGACAGAGAAGATAGAAATAGATGGAGGAAGTTGACGTGCTGTGTCGAAAGCTGGAAGACAAAGAGAAAGA
>NC_051405.1:480721-480984 GCF_015228065.2 Penaeus monodon
TAACATTTAAATACTCTGAATTAGCAAATGATAGGTATTAGTGATAGGGACTAGTGGCCAACACAAGAATAATACAGAGAAAATAAGCGATATAGTAATAAGGTGGTGGAAGTAAGAAATATGAAACTCAAAAAGATGGAAAGATAAATCAGTATCAGTCACAGCTAACGAGGAGGGGGGGGGGCGTTCCCTGAAAACACACACCCTGATTCTAGCCCTCGGACAGAAGAGACTTGACTTGTGTGCTCACCGGAGGGGGTATT
>NC_051405.1:481047-481127 GCF_015228065.2 Penaeus monodon
ATAAACTGACGTAAGGTCAAGGGAAGTGACAATATCTAATGAGATTGTACACAGGGATCAGCATCGGACGCAGAGATAGG
>NC_051405.1:481222-481302 GCF_015228065.2 Penaeus monodon
ACTATACCATCATTAATATGTTGTGAGTGTTGAGTTGGTCACGCTGTTTAGAGTAGGATTATATATGGGTATATTTTGTC
>NC_051405.1:490310-490428 GCF_015228065.2 Penaeus monodon
GACAAAATATACCCATATATAATCCTATTCTAAACCCGCGTGACCAACTCAACACTCACAACATATTAATGATGGTATAGTAGACAGGCCGGCAGTCAGATAGCTGCAGACAGATGGA
>NC_051405.1:490475-490566 GCF_015228065.2 Penaeus monodon
CAAGTAGACAGCCTATCTCTGCGTCCGATGCTGATCCCTGTGTACAATCTCATTAGATATTGTCACTTCCCTTGACCTTACGTCAGTTTAT
>NC_051405.1:490629-490888 GCF_015228065.2 Penaeus monodon
AATACCCCTCCGGTGAGCACACAAGTCAAGTCTCTTCTGTCCGAGGGCTAGAATCAGGGTGTGTGTCAGGGAACGCCCCCCCCCCTCCTCGTTAGCTGTGACTGATACTGATTTATCTTTCCATCTTTTTGAGTTTCATATTTCTTACTTCCACCACCTTATTACTATATCGCTTATTTTCTCTGTATTATTCTTGTGTTGGCCACGAGTCCCTATCACTAATACCTATCATTTGCTAATTCAGAGTATTTAAATGTTA
>NC_051405.1:491201-491345 GCF_015228065.2 Penaeus monodon
TCTTTCTTTCTTTGTCTTCCAGCTTTCGACACAGCACGTCAACTTCCTCCATCTTTTTCTATCTTCTCTGTCCTTCTTTTCCATAAAACGCTTTTCGGTCTGCCTTTACGTCTCTTTCTGGAGGTGCCATCTGCAACTTAGTTC
>NC_051405.1:492509-492843 GCF_015228065.2 Penaeus monodon
GTCTGTTACTCATGCAACCATTACTTCTGCCATCACCCCAGTTTCCTTTCTCATTTCCCTGGAGTTTTCAACATTCATCAGTCCTTCGAAGTAGACTTTCCATCTCTGCAGCACCTCCTCCTCAACACTTTGTCCTCAGCGTCCTTTATCAGCCTGATGCTGTACATCCTTTGCTGCTCTATCACTCTGCTTTGCCACTTTATACACCATGTTTTCCCCCTCTTTCGCATCCAGTTTCTCATACATCGCACTCGCTTCCTTCTTTGCTTTCGCTACTGCCTCCTTTGCCTTGTTGTTTGTACAAAAACTTCTCAGATCTTTTCTCTTGTGCCAC
>NC_051405.1:492871-493806 GCF_015228065.2 Penaeus monodon
AAATATCTTCCTGTACTTCTTCGTTCCATGTCTCCTTTGTCCCCCTTCTTCTTCCCAGTTGTCACACCAAATAATTCCTTTGCTGTTTCCCGCACTATGTTCGATAAATCTACCCAGGCGTTGTCTTCCTCCCAGTTCATCTTCTGGTTTACACCCTGTGGCACAGGATGTAATCAATCTGAGTACGCCTGCCTCCACTTGTGCATGTGACCTTGAGCGATTCACACTTACTATAAAAGGTGTCTGTGTGATAGGCGAAGTCTACAATGGCTTGACTCTCATCATTACGTGCACCATATCCATACTTTCCTTTCACTTTCTTATCTGCACTGTTTCCCTCACCAACATGTAAGTTAAAATCCGCACCAATTATGAGTCTTTCCTCCATTGGAATAAACTCAACAGCTTCATCTAGCTTCTCCCAAAACTTCTTTCTCTTCTCTGTCACATCCCACCTGTGGGGTACTTATCACATTTAGCAGAACACCTTCTTTCTCCAGCTTCAGACTCACCATTCTGTCTGTTATCCCTTTCACCTCCAACACATCATTCACCATCACAGTGACAGCATTCCTCACTCCATTCTCCCCAGGGTAATACAGTTTGTAACCAGATCCCTCGCCTTACTCCCTTTTCACTTTGTCTCCTGTAAACACAAAACATCCAATTTTCTCCTCTCCATCATGTTCACAATCTCTCTGTCATTGTACCTATCCTCACATCCACCTCTTTCTTCATCTCTCTCTTTTTTCCAACACGGTTTCCACCTCTCCTGTTCTTTCTTGGTTGACCAATAGTCGTATATTTTCCACTGCTACCCTGCTGTCCCACAGCAACATTGGTGGCCGTTTTTACCCTGGGCCCCAACCGCTCCAGTACGGTATTCTGTTGGCTGTCACACTGTCATTGATTTGGCTAGTTTTGTGCCGCTTACC
>NC_051405.1:495613-495907 GCF_015228065.2 Penaeus monodon
TCCCCCTCCGGTGAGCACACCAAATGTCCCGAAGCCCTCCCTTCCTTCTGTTCCGTAGGGCTAGTTCAGGTTGTGGGTGTTTGTGGGTTTTTTCAGGGAACGCCCCCCCCCCCCTCCTCGTTAGCTTGTGACTGATACTGATTTTCTTTCCATCTTTTTGAGTTTCATAATTTCTTTACTTCCACCACCCTATTACTATATCGCTTATTTTCTATGTATGAATTCTTGGGTTTGGTCCACAGTCCCTAATCACTAATACCTATCATTTTGCTAATTCAGAGTATTTAAATGTTA
>NC_051405.1:495967-496057 GCF_015228065.2 Penaeus monodon
TTTCCGTTGAATGTTAATTTCCATTCACCGGAAACTTTTTCCAATCTTACTTTCACACACAACGAATCCCTTCACATCTTATTTTCCCCT
>NC_051405.1:496384-497495 GCF_015228065.2 Penaeus monodon
TCCCCCCATCTTTTTTTCTATCTTCCCCTGTCCCTTCTTTTCCATAAAACGCCTTTTTCGGTCTGCCCTTTACGTCTCTTTCTGGAGGTGCCATCTGCAACTTAGTTCCTCTTTTTCCTTCTCTTCGCGTGCCCCAAGGCCATCCCCAGTCTCCATTCCCGTTAACTTTCTCCCCAAGCCTTCTTGTAGCTTAGCACGTCCCTCTCACTGTTTTCATTCCTTGTTCTGTTGTTTTGCGTGTGAGACCTAGAGTCAATCTCAAAAAATACGTATGTCCCTGCCACCTCCATCTTTCCTTCTTGTAATTTTGTTACTAGTACTGTCCTCCCATGCCCATACAACATTTGCTGGTCCCCTTACACACGTCCTTTCCCCTCCTATTGCCATGTTACTGTCCCCAACCCAAAACTCCCATCACTTTTCTCCGCCCCATTCCACCCTGCCCTGCACTCTCCGTTTTTTATTTTCAGCATTGCTAGAATCTTTCAAAGTCCTGCCCTGTTGAACTTCAAAATACTTAATTAAATTCCCTTCACTTTCTTGATCTCTCCCTTGATCTCTTTCCTTCCCTTCCTCATTTACATAGGGATACTCTGTCCCTTCCTTCTGCTGACTTTCCATACCACACCTCTCCCAGTGCATGTCCCCCACCTTTTCCAGATCTTCCTACTTTTTCCTCTACTTTCCTACCTAACATATATCTGGCAAACTTCCTATACCATGGGCCAACTCCTTTCCTAAGGCCATCAGTTAATTTTTTTTCCAGGATACTGTAAACACCAAACAAGAAAGGGCCTCAGGGATGACCCCCGGTTTAAATCCAACTTTCCCCCTCAAACCCTTTCTGTGGGTACCCCACTGCACTTCTCATTGCTTGCCATACAACTCTTTAAAAAACATATCTTTTGTAACCACCCTTATATGCATTTTCCGGTAATCGGATATCTCCCCACATGCAGTGCCCACAGTTTTTTCCTCTCTTGGTACTTTATCATGTGGCCTTCTCCAGATCAATGGACACACAGTCCAGTTGCCTTTGGTCCCCACTCTGAACTTTTTCTACCAACATTCCGCCAGGTTGCAAAAGGTGGGCAATCTTTTGGGCACTTTC
>NC_051405.1:497629-498695 GCF_015228065.2 Penaeus monodon
TTCCCTGCACAGGATTTTGTTTTGCATAGGGATGTTCAAAGTATCCAACCCCTGCTTCTTCTAGGTTTATCCCATGCTTCTATGGAAATTGTTGTGTCTGGTCTTAAAAACTTTGCCCCCCTTCTTCATCTTCAGTTGGCCTTCTTTACCTGTCTTTTGTTACTCATGCAACCATTACTTCTGCCATCACCCCCAGTTTTCCTTTCTCATTTTCCCTGGAGTTTTTCAACATTCATCAGTTCCTCGAAGTAGACTTTTCCCATCTCTGCAGCACCTCCTCCTCAAACCCTTTTTCCCCCCCCTCAGCGTCCTTTTATCAGCCTGATGCTGTTACATCCCTTTTGCTGCTCTATAACACTCTGCTTTGCCACTTTTAATACCACCATGTTTTTCCCCCCCTTTCGCATCCAGTTTTCCTCATACATTCTCACTCGCTTCCCTTCTTTGCTTTCGCTTACTTGGCCTCCTTTGCCTTGTTGTTTTTTACAAAAAAACTTCTCAGATCTTTTTCCCCTTTGTGCCACTCTTTCCCATGCTTTTCTTTCTTTCTCAAATATCTTTTTCCTGTACTTCTTCGTTCCCATGTCTCCCTTTGTCCCCCCTTCTTCTTCCCAGTTTGTCCCCACCAAATAATTCCCCTTTGCTGTTTCCCCGCACTATGTTTCGATAAATCTACCCAGGCGTTTGTCCCCTTCCTCCCAGTTCATCTCCTGGTTTTTCACCCTGTGGCAACAGGATGAAAATCAATCTGAGTAGGGCCCTGCCCCTCCACTTGTGGCATGTTGACCTTGAGCGATTCACCACTTACTATAAAAAGGTGTCTGTGTGATAGGCGAAAGTCTACAATGGGCTGAACCCTCCTCATCATTACTTTGGCACCATAATCCATCTTTCCTTTCACTTTTCTTATCTGCCACTGTTTTTCCCCTCCACCAACATGTAAGTTAAAAATCCGCACCAATTTATGAGTCTTTCCTCCTTTTGGAATTCAACTCAACAGCTTTTCATCTAGCCTTTCCCCCCAAAAACTTCTTTCTCTTCTCTGTTCACATCCCCACCTGGTGGG
>NC_051405.1:498786-500452 GCF_015228065.2 Penaeus monodon
TTCCTGCAAGGATTTTTTTGTTGGCATAGGGGATGTCCAAGTTATCCAACCCCTGCTTTCTTCTAGGTTATCCATGGCTTCTATGGAAAATGTTTGTCTGGTCTTAAAACTTTGGCCCCTCCTTTTATCTTCAGTGCCTTCCCTTTTCCTGTCTGTTATCTCATGCAACCATTTACTTCTGCCCATCACCCCAGTTTTTCCTTTCTCATTTCCCTGGGAGTTTTTCAACATTCATTTAGTCCTTCGAAGTAGACTTTCCATCTCTGCAGCACCTCCCTTTCCCTCAAACACTTTGTCCTCAGCGTCCCTTTATCAGCCTGATGCTGGTACACATCCTTTTGCTGCTCTACCACTCTGCTTTTTGCCATTTTATACACCATGTTTTTCCCCCTCCCTTTCGCATCCAGTTTCCCCATACATCTCACTCGCTTTCCCTTCTTTTTGCTTTTCGCCCTTTCTTGCCTCCTTTGCCCTTGTTGTTTGTACAAAAACTTCTCAGATCCTTTTCTCCTTGTGCCACTCTTTCCATGCTTTCTTTTCTTTCTCAAATATCTTCCTGTAACTTCTTTCGTTCCATGGTCTCCTTTGTCCCCCTTCTTTCTTCCCAGTTGTTGTCACCACCCAAAATAAATTTCCCTTTGCTGTTTTCCCGCCACCTATGTTTCGATAAATCTACCCAGGCGTGTTGTCCTTCCTCCCAGTTTCCAATCTTCTGGTTTTTACACCCTGTGGCACAGGATGTTAATCAATTCTGAGTGTAACGCCCTGCCTCCCACTTGTGCATTGTGGGACCCTTGAGCGATTTCACAACTTACCATAAAAGGTGGTTCTGTGTGTGGATAGGCCGAAGTCTACCAATGGCTTGACTCTCTCATCATTAACGTGCACCATATCCATATTTCCTTTCCTTTTCACTTTCTTATCTGCCAACTGTTTTTCCCTCACCCACATGTAAGTTTAAAAATCCCGCCACCAATTATGAGTCCTTTTCCCTCCATTGGAATCAACTCAACAGCTTCATCTAGGCTTTCTCCCAAAAACTTCTTTCTCTTTTCTCTGTCCCACATCCCCACCTGTGGGGTACTTTTATCCACATTTAGCAGAAAACCACCTTTCCTTTCCTCCAGCTTTCAGAATCCACCATTCTGTCCGGGTTATCCCCCTTTTCCACCTCCAAAACACATCATTCACCACCACAGTGGACAAGCATTCCCTCACTCCATTTCCTCCCCTGGGTAATACAGTTTGGTAACCAGAATCCCCTCCGCCCTTACTCCCCTTTTCACTTTGTCTCCTGTAAACACAAAAACATCCAATTTTTTCTCCTCCCCTTCCATTCCATGTTTTCACAATCCTCTCCTGTCCATTGTAAACCTATTTCCTCAACACCCACCTCTTTCCTTATCTCCGTCCTTTTTTTCCAAACACGGTTTTTTCCCACCCTCTCTCCCTGTTTTCTTTCCTTGGTTGGACCAATAGTCGTAATATTATTTTTCCCACCTGCTACCCTGCTGTTCCCCACAGCAAAACAATTGGTGGGGGCCGTTTTTTACCCTGGGCCCCCAAACCGCTTCCAGTTTACGGTAATTCTGTTTTGGCTGTCACCACTGTCACATTGATTTGGCTAGTTTTTTTGTGCCGCTTACCTGCTATTCAAAACCCTCTG
>NC_051405.1:504413-504603 GCF_015228065.2 Penaeus monodon
CATATCCTAAGTTTTAAAACCAAATTTGGCTTTTCAAACTTCAGAAAGTGTCTCTCGCTTTTAAAATACTCATACTTGATGAATGATTTTAAAGGCTTTAAAAATATTTTTGTTTCAACCCAAAGTCATTACTTGTCCGGTAATCACTCAGTATTATGATTTTTATTTTCTTGTGTTTTGGGCTCGTGCA
>NC_051405.1:506610-506702 GCF_015228065.2 Penaeus monodon
ACAACCACCCACACACCCACACAAAAAAACAAAAATATATATTATAAATTTTATTAAATATAAAATATAAAAAATTTTATATATATATATAT
>NC_051405.1:510559-510690 GCF_015228065.2 Penaeus monodon
TTTCTTTTTTTAACACCCCCAACCCCGTGGTACATAATATTTTTTTTTGTTTTTTTATATAAATGTAGGGGTGTTCCCTTTGGGGTGGGGTGTTTAAATTTATAATATTTTTATTTATTTTTAAAATGTTG
>NC_051405.1:510732-510846 GCF_015228065.2 Penaeus monodon
CCCAACCCTTAAACTAAATTCCTTAAATCTTATTTATTAAAAAATTCCCCCCCGGGGTAATTTTCTTTCAAAAATTTTTTCTTTAATTTTAGGGGTTTTTCATTGCTTCCCCCG
>NC_051405.1:510870-511031 GCF_015228065.2 Penaeus monodon
ATAATTCTATTTACCCCATGCTTGGTGTTGGGGGGAAAAAAGGGAATTATAATTTTAAAATAATAAAGATATATTTATAAAGATGTACATTACCACCTACCCTCAAAATAAAAAAATTATATTTAAAATATAATAAAAATATATATAAAATTTTAATTTTT
>NC_051405.1:511324-511412 GCF_015228065.2 Penaeus monodon
CCAAATTTCTCTATATAATTTTAATTGCATTTGTTCACTTATTATATCATTTTCATAAAAATAAACACAACCCTTCAATTATAAAAAT
>NC_051405.1:511449-511708 GCF_015228065.2 Penaeus monodon
TAACATATATACTAGGTGGGGGCGGGGGGGGTGAAAAAATTTTTAAATATTTTATTATTTTAAATTATTAATATTTTTATTTTTAATTTAAAGTAGTTTTATTTTAATTTCAACCCTAAACATAACACCAACCATTATTTTTAATAAACTTACAACTTTAATTTTTATAATATTTTAAAACTTTATTTAAATATATATTTTTTTATTTTTTGGTTTCAATCCCAAAAAACCCCCCCACCCCAAAAAACCCCAAACCCCC
>NC_051405.1:511900-511995 GCF_015228065.2 Penaeus monodon
CCCCCCTTAGGGTTTCCCCCCCCCTTTTTTCCCAAAAATTTTTAAACCTTCCCTTTTTTATTTGCCCCCCCCCAAAAAAAATTTCCCCCGAGTTT
>NC_051405.1:512017-512089 GCF_015228065.2 Penaeus monodon
TTTTTTTAAATTTTTAAATTTTAAAATTTTTTTTTAATGATTTTTTTTAATTTTAAAAAAAAAATTTTAACC
>NC_051405.1:512590-512695 GCF_015228065.2 Penaeus monodon
GACAAAATATACCCATATATAATCCTACTCTAAACAGCGTGACCAACTCAACACTCACAACATATAGTAGACAGGCCGGCAGTCAGATAGCTGCAGAAAGATGGA
>NC_051405.1:512742-512833 GCF_015228065.2 Penaeus monodon
CAAGTAGACAGCCTATCTCTGCGTCCGATGCTGATCCCTGTGTACAATCTCATTAGATATTGTCACTTCCCTTGACCTTACGTCAGTTTAT
>NC_051405.1:512897-513208 GCF_015228065.2 Penaeus monodon
AATACCCCTCCGGTGAGCACACAAGTCAAGTCTCTTCTGTCCGAGGGCTAGAATCAGGTGTGTGTTTTCAGGGAACGCCCCCCCCCCCCTCCTCGTTAGCTGTGACTGATACTGATTTATCTTTCCATCTTTTTGAGTTTCATATTTCTTACTTCCACCACCTTTATACTATATCGCTTATTTCTCTGTATTATTCTTGTGTTGGCCACTAGTCCCTATCACTAATACCTATCATTTGCTAATTCAGAGTATTTAAATGTTAAATTAATAATGAAAAATAGATAACATATAAAAAGTAATATATAGTGTGG
>NC_051405.1:514814-516125 GCF_015228065.2 Penaeus monodon
GTCTGTTACTCATGCAACCATTACTTCTGCCATCACCCCAGTTTCCTTTCTCATTTCCCTGGAGTTTTCAACATTCATCAGTCCTTCGAAGTAGACTTTCCATCTCTGCAGCACCTCCTCCTCAACACTTTGTCCTCAGCGTCCTTTATCAGCCTGATGCTGTACATCCTTTGCTGCTCTATCACTCTGCTTTGCCACTTTATACACCATGTTTTCCCCCTCTTTCGCATCCAGTTTCTCATACATCTCACTCGCTTCCTTCTTTGCTTTCGCTACTGCCTCCTTTGCCTTGTTGTTTGTACAAAAACTTCTCAGATCTTTTCTCTTGTGCCACTCTTTCCATGCTTCTTTCTTTCTCAAATATCTTCCTGTACTTCTTCGTTCCATGTCTCCTTTGTCCCCCTTCTTCTTCCCAGTTGTCACACCAAATAATTCCCTTTGCTGTTTCCCGCACTATGTTCGATAAATCTACCCAGGCGTTGTCTTCCTCCCAGTTCATCTTCTGGTTTACACCCTGTGGCACAGGATGTAATCAATCTGAGTACGCCTGCCTCCACTTGTGCATGTGACCTTGAGCGATTCACACTTACTATAAAAGGTGTCTGTGTGATAGGCGAAGTCTACAATGGCTTGACTCTCATCATTACGTGCACCATATCCATACTTTCCTTTCACTTTCTTATCTGCACTGTTTCCCTCACCAACATGTAAGTTAAAATCCGCACCAATTATGAGTCTTTCCTCCATTGGAATCAACTCAACAGCTTCATCTAGCTTCTCCCAAAACTTCTTTCTCTTCTCTGTCACATCCCACCTGTGGGGTACTTATCACATTTAGCAGAACACCTTCTTTCTCCAGCTTCAGAATCACCATTCTGTCTGTTATCCCTTTCACCTCCAACACATCATTCACCACCACAGTGACAGCATTCCTCACTCCATTCTCCCCTGGGTAATACAGTTTGTAACCAGATCCCTCGCCTTACTCCCTTTTCACTTTGTCTCCTGTAAACACAAAACATCCAATTTTCTCCTCTCCATCATGTTCACAATCTCTCTGTCATTGTACCTATCCTCACACCCACCTCTTTCTTCATCTCTCTCTTTTTTCCAACACGGTTTCCACCTCTCCTGTTCTTTCTTGGTTGACCAATAGTCGTATATTTTCCACTGCTACCCTGCTGTCCCACAGCAACATTGGTGGCCGTTTTTACCCTGGGCCCCAACCGCTCCAGTACGGTATTCTGTTGGCTGTCACACTGTCATTGATTTGGCTAGTTTTGTGCCGCTTACCTGCTATTCAACCCTCTG
>NC_051405.1:528956-529362 GCF_015228065.2 Penaeus monodon
ATTTTGGGGGTTTTTTTTTTTTGGGGGATGCCGAGGGTTGAGTTGGGGGTTTGAGCACCCCGGCCTTTTTTTTTGGGCAAGGGGAATACCCGGGCCTTTTTGCCCGGGGGGAAAACCCTCAGTAAAAGTGAGGGTTTGGGGGGTCAGGATGGGATCCGGCCATAAAAGGGGTCTTCCAAACCCTTTTTGGGGCCCAAAAAAAAATTGAATTTTTATTATTATATATTATATTAAATATTAAATATATCCTAAATTAAAATTATATAATTTTATTTTAAAATTTAAATTTTATTTTTTTATTTTTATTTATTTATATTATATAATAAAAATAATAATATATATTAAAATATAAACATTTCCAAAATTGTAATATATATTATTTAAAAATATATTATATAAAAAAGTA
>NC_051405.1:529452-529613 GCF_015228065.2 Penaeus monodon
TGGTTTTGTTGTGGGTTTTTGTTATGGTTTTTTTTTTCTTTGTTTTTGTAATTTTAAAATTTTAATAATTTTTAAAATATATTTTATTTTTTATATAAAATTTTAATTTTAATATATTATATAAAATTTTTATAATTTTTTTTTTTTTTTTTTTTTTTTAT
>NC_051405.1:542013-542285 GCF_015228065.2 Penaeus monodon
CGAGTACACCTCACACTCGCGAGTCTCGACTTTACTAGCGTAATTAGTAAGCTGTACCTAAATGCTTCGTCCAACAGTATTTGAGTGAAATCCTCTGCAGATCGTTCACAACAAACGTTTGTATGGAATTCTCCGTTAACAACCCAACTAGCGTCCCCGTGCGCGGGGTCTTTAGTGATCGGGCGCCCACAATACTCAAATCGCTGGTTTCCTCTTTTTAGACTTCAGACGTACCTGCTCCGATTTGTTGGTAAACAAATCCTCCGGTAAGG
>NC_051405.1:542409-542835 GCF_015228065.2 Penaeus monodon
CTTTTCCTTTCATTTGTCACTGTTATTATCGGGGGGTCTTTAACTTTAGGTTTCTTTTCTCGTTTTTTATCGATCATTCTAGTGCCTTTTGTTACCTTTTCAGGCGTATATTCTTAGCGAAAGGTTTATTATAATTACCTATAAAATCTCAGAATATAATTGAATTATATTTAATATTTCAAGTCGCCGACCCTTTTAACTTCACACATGTTTGCATTGCCTTTCCTTTCCTTTACAATAATCATTTTGGTGAGGAACTCCTGAAACATTAATAAGGGTTCAAATCAGGAGTATATTTTAAAAGAACAAAAAACAGTAAAATGGTAAGTGTTAAACCCATGGGGGAGGTTTTTCAGCATTAATAAAAATTGGAAGTACTTGAAAAACACAAATAAAAATAACACACATACGCCGGCGCGCGCGCGC
>NC_051405.1:543839-543929 GCF_015228065.2 Penaeus monodon
AGAAGGCTGTAGACCTTTGGATTAGACATATAAATAAATAAAAACATTAAAGTCAGATAAAAACGCTATACTTTACACTTTTATTAAACT
>NC_051405.1:543991-544434 GCF_015228065.2 Penaeus monodon
GCATATTTCATCTCAGTGCATTACCTAACAGTTATGCATTATCACAATGTTTAAATCAGATAAAAGGAATCAGTAATGTTTCAGATCCATGTAGATAAAGCAATATTGAATAAATAAATTCACTGGCGATTCTGTGAGTTAATCATTTAAAAGAGAAGAGGGTAAAAAATTAGAACATTCAAAAGAACAAATACTATCGTGACATCTCGACAACGGCCCAACAAAATTAAAATAAAAGAGAAAACTAATTTCCACATTAATGCAATAATGAACCCGTCATCTTCTCCCACCAGGAAGTCAGCGGAGGTCTCTTTCTCGCTGAGAAGCCGAGAACCTTTCAGAGACTTCAGCGTAGGTCTTTTCGTTTCTTCCAAACTCCATGTAAGTAGTCGCAGCGTGGCCTTCAGCTGAAGTTCACGAAGATCGTTCCTTCCCTTCATCTG
>NC_051405.1:552421-553346 GCF_015228065.2 Penaeus monodon
AATTGATGCGACATGTTATTTAACTGTTCCCAATGGTTTCTTATCTTTCTGCCAACTTTTTGAGGAGATTAAGAACCTATATTGTTTTAATTCTCATTTGCCTTTTTACCGCCTTGGTATACAATCAATCTGAGGACGACCTTGCCGCTGATAGTCAAAGTTTCTCACTGACGCATACCACTACACTAACACTCAGCGACCTGATATATCGTTGTAATGCTCTAGATGCTCCACTACCCACTTCCTTAATATGCTTGTCCTTACTAAATCTCCCGCCTCATTCATTCAGTCGTATGGCCTCCACCTTCCACTCAATAGTCGCTTGGGTGTGAAAGATTCATAAGCACTCACCTGGTTGAGGACTTCTTGAACCTCCAAAAGAACCGAATTCCTCAGTCCCTCCACAATTAGTCGACTTTCCTTCGCGTCCTTCTCAAAGGATATGGCGGTCTGAGCGATCTATCTATAGATGAATTATTTATTATTATTCCCTTGTAAAGTAATGAATAACAAAGGTACGTTTCACATTCATAACGTTAAGTGATGAAGTGGATTTCTTACTCTGGTGATGGAACTGGATACTTGTTTTGCCGCACAAAAAATGTCACCTTGAACTTGCAATTTGTCTGGAAGTGGACCATTTGTTTCATTGCAGTAGACAGATTTTGTAGTGAAGTTAACACGCTCACTCTTGCTTGGGGACAATTATCTGTGGATGAAAATGAATATTATTTTAAATCTATAAATAGACCAAATAAATTTTATGCTATAACTTCAATTCCTTAAATGAGAAAGATACTTCATAACTGCAACTAGTTTCCACTTTCGTCAGCGGCGTAAACACTGTTGGGCGTGACTAAAGTAATTTTCGTGAAAATGTACTTTCGAATTAATTTGGGTATATCATGGACTGTAATGCTGTAAT
>NC_051405.1:556566-557442 GCF_015228065.2 Penaeus monodon
TGAAAAAATGTATGAAGCTTAATTATGAACTTATCGATTCCTTTGAAGAACATCTCACCTATCTCTATTCCATTATCACTCCTTGGCAGGAAAAAATCGATGGATATAGCGCCTCTCCCCCGACTGCGATTCTGTAAGTTACTAATCTCCTTTAAAACCTCTTCGAGTTTTTTCGTCATATCTTTCAAGGCAGCAGTGAGTTCAAGGGCTCGATGGAGGGCACTAGCATTCGCAGCACATTGGGCAAGTTCTTGACTGACTGTTTGTATCCTAGACTGAATTCTGCTCATGTTCGAATTGAGCTCATCGAGAGCATGCCTTAAATTCTCTGTCATTGTCACGCATTCTACGGGGTTTGTTGTGTCGTAAGAGATGGGAACGCCGGATGAGGTTGTAGACGATGATGTCATTGTTGTCCTATCTGTTGGAGAGTCTTCAGATGTTTGTGTTATGATATTCGTCAGTGCTGGATTCTTTGATGATGGTGGAGTCCTTTCCAGCATTACAGTTGTTGTTGCTGTGTCATTTATTGCTGATATCAGAGTCCTTTTTGATGTGCTTTCCAATGTTGATGCTGGAGTCTCTAGTGACAATGGTGTCGTTTTTGATGTAGACCCTGCTGTTGATCTTGAAGTCTCTGTTGATGCCGGAATCATTGGCGTATTATTTGTTGTTGATACTAGAACCGTTGGTGATGTAGTAGTTGACAGAATTGGTGACAGAATCGTTGTTGATGTCAGAGTCACTGTTAGTGCAGGAGTCTCTAGTGATGATATTTTTGTGCGGAGTATCTGTTGAAAAGGGAGACATTGTTGGTGCTAGAATCTCTGTGATGAGGGAGACATTGTTGGTGCTGGAGTCTTGTTGGGGGAGAAA
>NC_051405.1:559370-559643 GCF_015228065.2 Penaeus monodon
CGAGTACACCTCACACTCGCGAGTCTCGACTTTACTAGCGTAATTAGGAAGCTGTACCTAAATGCTTCGTCCAACAGTATTTGAGTGAAATCCCTCTGCAGATCGTTCACAACAACGTTTGTATGGAATTCCTCCGTTAACAACCCAACTAGCGTCCCCGTGCGCGGGGTCTTTAGTGATCGGGCGCCCACAATACTCAAATCGCTGGTTTCCTCTTTTTAGACTTCAAACGTACCTGCTCCGATTTGTTGATAAACAAATTCTCCGGCAAGG
>NC_051405.1:559881-560164 GCF_015228065.2 Penaeus monodon
TAGCGAAAGGTTTATTATAATTACCTATAAAATCTCAGAATATAATTGAATTATATCTTAATATTTCCAAGTCGCCGATCCTTTTAACTTCACACATGTTTGCATTGCCTTTCCTTTACCTTTACAATAATCATTTTGGTGAGGAACTCACTGAAACATTAATAAGGGTTCAAATCAGGAGTATATTTTAAAAAGAACAAAAAACAGTAAAATGGTAAGTGGTTGAACCATGGGGGGGAGGTTATTTCAGCATTAATAAAAATTGGAAGTACTTGAAAAACAC
>NC_051405.1:561231-561321 GCF_015228065.2 Penaeus monodon
AGAAGGCTGTAGACCTTTGGATTAGACATATAAATAAATAAAAACATTCAAGTCAGATAAAAACGCATATACTTTACACTTTATTAAACT
>NC_051405.1:561386-561851 GCF_015228065.2 Penaeus monodon
GCATATTTCATCTCAGTGCATTACCTAACAAGTTATGCATTATCACAATGCTTAAATCAGATGAAAGGAATCAGTACTGTTTCAGATCCATGTAGATAAGAGCAATATTGAATAAATAAATTCACTGGCGATTCTGTGAGTTAATCAGTTAAAGAGAAGAGGCGTAAATAAATTAGAACATTCAAAAGAACAAATACTGATCGTGACATCTCGACAACGGCCCAACAAAATTAAAATGAAAGAGAAAACTAATTTCCACATTAATGCAATAATGAACCCGCTCATCTTCTGCACCAGGAAGTCAGCGGAGGTCTCTTTCTCGCTGAGAAGCCGAGAACCTTTCAGAGACTTCAGCGTAGGTCTTTTTCGTTTCTTCCAAACTCCATGTAAGTAGTCGCAGCGTGGCCTTCAGCTGAAGTTCACGAAGATCGTTCCTTCCCTTCATCTGTGAAAAATAAGATGGAC
>NC_051405.1:569257-570203 GCF_015228065.2 Penaeus monodon
TTGAAATCCCAATGATTTTAAATTGATGCGACATGTTATTTAACTGTTCCCAATGGTTTCTTATCTTTCTGCCAACTTTTTGAGGAGATTAAGAACCTATATTGTTTTAATTCTCATTTGCCTTTTTACCGCCTTGGTATACAATCAATCTGAGGACGACCTTGCCGCTGATAGTCAAAGTTTCTCACTGACGCATACCACTACACTAACACTCAGCGACCTGATATATCGTTGTAATGCTCTAGATGCTCCACTACCCACTTCCTTAATATGCTTGTCCTTACTAAATCTCCCGCCTCATTCATTCAGTCGTATGGCCTCCACCTTCCACTCAATAGTCGCTTGGGTGTGAAAGATTCATAAGCACTCACCTGGTTGAGGACTTCTTGAACCTCCAAAAGAACCGAATTCCTCAGTCCCTCCACAATTAGTCGACTTTCCTTCGCGTCCTTCTCACGGATATGGCGGTCTGAGCGATCTATCTATAGATGAATTATTTATTATTATTCCCTTGTAAAGTAATGAATAACAAAGGTACGTTTCACATTCATAACGTTAAGTGATGAAGTGGATTTCTTACTCTGGTGATGGAACTGGATACTTGTTTTGCCGCACAAAGAATGTCACCTTGAACTTGCAATTTGTCTGGGAAGTGGACCATTTGTTTCATTGCAGTAGACAGATTTTGTAATGAAGTTAACACGCTCACTCTTGCTTGGGGACAATTATCTGTGGATGAAAAATGAATATTATTTTAAATCTATAAATAGACCAAATAAATTTTATGCTATAACTTCAATTCCTTAAATGAGAAAGATACTTCATAACTGCAACTAGTTTCCACTTTCGTCAGCGGCGTAAACACTGTTGGGCGTGACTAAAGTAATTTTAGTGAAAATGTACTTTCGAATTAATTTGGGTATATCATGGACTGTAATGCTGTAAT
>NC_051405.1:573135-579740 GCF_015228065.2 Penaeus monodon
AGTAATGAAAAAATGTATGAAGCTTAATTATGAACTTATCGATTCCTTTGAAGAACATCTCACCTATCTCTATTCCATTATCACTCCTTGGCAGGAAAAAATCGATGGATATAGCGCCTCTCCCCCGACTGCGATTCTGTAAGTTACTAATCTCCTTTAAAACCTCTTCGAGTTTTTTCGTCATATCTTTCAAGGCAGCAGTGAGTTCAAGGGCTCGATGGAGGGCACTAGCATTCGCAGCACATTGGGCAAGTTCTTGACTGACTGTTTGTATCCTAGACTGAATTCTGCTCATGTTCGAATTGAGCTCATCGAGAGCATGCCTTAAATTCTCTGTCATTGTCACGCATTCTACGGGGTTTGTTGTGTCGTAAGAGATGGGAACGCCGGATGAGGTTGTAGACGATGATGTCATTGTTGTCCTATCTGTTGGAGAGTCTTCAGATGTTTGTGTTATGATATTCGTCAGTGCTGGATTCTTTGATGATGGTGGAGTCCTTTCCAGCATTACAGTTGTTGTTGCTGTGTCATTTATTGCTGATATCAGAGTCCTTTTTGATGTGCTTTCCAATGTTGATGCTGGAGTCTCTAGTGACAATGGTGTCGTTTTTGATGTAGACCCTGCTGTTGATCTTGAAGTCTCTGTTGATGCCGGAATCATTGGCGTATTATTCGTTGTTGATACTAGAACCGTTGGTGATGTAGTAGTTGACAGAATTGGTGACAGAATCGTTGTTGATGTCAGAGTCACTGTTAGTGCAGGAGTCTCTAGTGATGATATTATTGGTGCTGGAGTCTCTGTTGATGAGGGAGACATTGTTGGTGGTGGAGTCTCTGTTGATGAGGGAGACATTGTTGGTGATGGAGTCTCTGTTGATGAGGGAGATATTGTTGGTGGTGTATTCTCTGCTGATGAGGGAGATATTGTTGGTGGTGTATTCTCTGCTGATGAGGGAGACATTGTTGGTGGTGGAGTCTCTGTTGATGAGGGAGACACTGTTGGTGCTGGAGTCTCTGTTGATGAGGGAGATATTGTTGGTGTTGGAGTCTCTGCTGATGAGGGAGACATTGTTGGTGCTGGAGTTTCTGCTGATGAGTGAGATATTGTTGGTGGTGGAGTCTCTGTTGATGAGGGAGATATTGTTGGTGGTGGAGCTTCTGTTGATGAGGGAGACATTGTTGGTGCTGGAGTCTCTGTTGATGAGGGAGACATTGTTGGTGCTGGAGTCTTTGTTGAAGATGGAGATATTGTTGGTGGTGGAGTCTCTGTTGATGAGGGAGACATTGTTGGTGGTGGAGTCTCTGTTGAAGATGGAGATATTGTTGGTGCTGGAGTCTCTGTTGATGAGGGAGACATTGTTGGTGCTGGAGTCTCTGTTGATGAGGGAGACATTGTTGGTGCTGGAGTTTCTGTTGATGAGGGAGATATTGTTGGTGGTGGAGTCTCTGTTGAAGATGGAGTCTCTGTTGATGAGGGAGATATTGTTGGTGGTGGAGTCTCTGTTATGAGGGAGATATTGTTGGTGCTGGAGTCTCTGTTGATGAGGGAGACATTGTTGGTGATGGAGTCTCTGTTGATGAGGGAGACATTGTTGGTGATGGAGTCTCTGTTGATGAGGGAGATATTGTTGGTGGTGGAGTCTCTGTTGGTGCTGGAGTTTCTGTTGATGAGGGAGATATTGTTGGTGCTGGAGTCTCTGCTGATGAGGGAGACATTGTTGGTGATGGAGTCTTTGTTGAAGATGGAGATATTGTTGGTGGTGGAGTCTCTGTTGATGAGGGAGACATTGTTGGTGCTGGAGTCTCTGTTGATGAGGGAGATATTGTTGGTGCTGGAGTCTCTGTTGATGAGGGAGACATTGTTGGTGGTGGAGTCTCTGTTGATGAGGGAGACATTGTTGGTGCTGGAGTCTCTGTTGATGAGGGAGACATTGTTGGTGCTGGAGTCTCTGTTGATGATGGAGATATTGTTGGTGGTGGAGTCTCTGTTGATGAGGGAGACATTGTTGGTGCTGGAGTCTCTTTTGATGAGGGAGACATTGTTGGTGATGGAGTCTTTGTTGAAGATGAAGACATTGTTGGTGGTGGAGTCTCTGTTGATGAGGGAGACATTGTTGGTGCTGGAGTCTCTGTTGATGAGGGAGATATTGTTGGTGATGGAGTCTCTGTTGATGAGGGAGATATTGTTGATGGTGGAGTCTCTGTTGATGAGGGAGATATTGTTGGTGATGGAGTCTCTGTTGATGAGGGAGATATTGTTGATGGTGGAGTCTCTGTTGATGAGGGAGACATTGTTGGTGCTGGAGTCTCTGTTGATGAGGGAGATATTGTTGGTGTGGAGTCTTTGTTGAAGATGGAGATATTGTTGGTGGTGGAGTCTCTGTTGATGAGGGAGATATTGTTGGTGCTGGAGTCTCTGTTGATGAGGGAGACATTGTTGGTGATGGAGTTTCTGTTGATGAGGGAGATATTGTTGGTGGTGGAGTCTCTGTTGATGAGGGAGACATTGTTGGTGGTGGAGTCTCTGTTGATGAGGGAGACATTGTTGGTGATGGAGTCTTTGTTGAAGATGGAGATATTGTTGGTGGTGGAGTCTCTGTTGATGAGGGAGACATTGTTGGTGGTGGAGTCTCTGTTGATGAGGGAGACATTGTTGGTGCTGGAGTCTCTGTTGATGAGGGAGATATTGTTGGTGCTGGAGTCTCTGTTGATGAGGGAGATATTGTTGGTGGTGGAGTCTCTGCTGATGAGGGAGATATTGTTGGTGCTGGAGTCTCTGTTGATGAGGGAGATATTGTTGGTGCTGGAGTCTCTGTTGATGAGGGAGATATTGTTTGTGTTGGAGTGTCTCTTGATGAGGGAGATATTGTTGGTGATGGAGTCTCTGTTGATGAGGGAGATATTGTTGGTGATGGAGTCTCTGTTGATGAGGGAGACATTGTTGGTGGTGGAGTCTCTGTTGATGAGGGAGACATTGTTGGTGCTGGAGTCTCTGTTGATGAGGGAGATATTGTTGGTGCTGGAGTCTCTGTTGATGAGGGAGACATTGTTGGTGCTGGAGTCTCTGTTGATGAGGGAGACATTGTTGGTGGTGGAGTCTCTGTTGATGAGGGAGACATTGTTGGTGATGGAGTCTTTGTTGAAGATGGAGATATTGTTGGTGTGGAGTCTCTGTTGATGAGGGAGACATTGTTGGTGCTGGAGTCTCTGTTGATGAGGGAGACATTGTTGGTGCTGGAGTCTCTGTTGAAGATGGAGTCTCTGTTGATGAGGGAGACATTGTTGGTGATGGAGTTTCTGTTGATGAGGGAGATATTGTTGGTGATGGAGTCTCTGTTGATGAGGGAGACATTGTTGGTGCTGGAGTCTCTGTTGATGAGGGAGACATTGTTGGTGGTGGAGTCTCTGTTGATGAGGGAGATATTGTTGGTGATGGAGTCTTTGTTGATGAGGGAGATATTGTTGGTGATGGAGTCTCTGTTGATGAGGGAGATATTGTTGGTGTGGAGTCTCTGTTGATGAGGGAGACATTGTTGGTGCTGGAGTCTCTGTTGATGAGGGAGATATTGTTGGTGATGGAGTCTCTGTTGATGAGGGAGATATTGTTGGTGGTGGAGTCTCTGTTGGTGGTGGAGTCTCTGTTGATGAGGGAGACATTGTTGGTGGTGGAGTCTCTGTTGATGAGGGAGACATTGTTGGTGATGGAATCTCTGTTGATGAGGGAGACATTGTTGGTGCTGGAGTCTCTGTTGATGAGGGAGACATTGTTGGTGCTGGAGTCTCTGTTGATGAGGGAGATATTGTTGGTGATGGAATCTCTGCTGATGAGGGAGACATTGTTGGTGGTGGAGTCTCTGTTGATGAGGGAGATATTGTTGGTGATGGAATCTCTGCTGATGAGGGAGACATTGTTGGTGCTGGAGTCTCTGTTGATGAGGGAGATATTGTTGGTGCTGGAGTCTCTGTTGATGAGGGAGATATTGTTGGTGCTGGAGTCTCTGTTGATGAGGGAGATATTGTTGGTGATGGAGTCTCTGTTGATGAGGGAGACATTGTTGGTGCTGGAGTCTCTGTTGATGAGGGAGACATTGTTGATGATGGAGATGTTGTTGGTGATGGAGTCTCTGTTGATGAGGGAGACATTGTTGGTGCTGGAGTCTCTGTTGATGAGGGAGACATTGTTGGTGCTGGAGTTTCTGTTGATGAGGGAGATATTGTTGGTGGTGGAGTCTCTGTTGATGAGGGAGACATTGTTGGTGGTGGAGTCTCTCTTGATGAGGGAGATATTGTTGGTGCTGGAGTCTCTGTTGATGAGGGAGATATTGTTGGTGGTGGAGTCTCTGTTGATGAGGGAGACATTGTTGGTGCTGGAGTCTCTCTTGATGAGGGAGATATTGTTGGTGATGGAGTCTCTGTTGATGAGGGAGACATTGTTGGTGCTGGAGTCTCTGTTGATGAGGGAGACATTGTTGGTGATGGAGTCTCTGTTGATGAGGGAGAATTGTTGGTGGTGGAGTCTCTGTTGATGAGGGAGACATTGTTGGTGGTGGAGTCTCTGTTGGAGATGGAGTCTCTGTTGATGAGGGAGACATTGTTGGTGTTGGAGTCTCTGTTGAAGATGGAGTCTCTGTTGATGAGGGAGATATTGTTGGTGCTGGAGTCTCTGTTGATGAGGGAGATATTGTTGGTGGTGGAGTCTCTGTTGAAGATGGAGTCTCTGTTGATGAGGGAGATATTGTTGGTGGTGGAGTCTCTGTTGATGAGGGAGACATTGTTGGTGCTGGAGTCTCTGTTGATGAGGGAGACATTGTTGGTGTGGAGTCTCTGTTGATGAGGGAGACATTGTTGGTGGTGGAGTCTCTGTTGATGAGGGAGACACTGTTGGTGGTGGAGTCTCTGCTGATGAGGGAGACACTGTTGGTGGTGGAGTCTCTGTTGATGAGGGAGACATTGTTGGTGGTGGAGTCTCTGTTGATGAGGGAGACATTGTTGGTGGTGGAGTCTCTGTTGATGAGGGAGACACTGTTGGTGCTGGAGTCTCTGTTGATGAGGGAGACATTGTTGGTGCTGGAGTCTCTGTTGATGAGGGAGATATTGTTGGTGCTGGAGTCTCTGTTGATGAGGGAGATATTGTTGGTGATGGAGTCTCTGTTGATGAGGGAGATATTGTTGGTGTGGAGTCTCTGTTGATGAGGGAGATATTGTTGGTGCTGGATTCTCTGTTGATGAGGGAGATATTGTTGGTGCTGGAGTCTCTGTTGAAGATAGAGTGTCTGTTGATGATGGAGACATTGTTGATTTAGGATCCTCTCTTGATGAATTTGCCACTGTTGATAGTGCCATCGATGTCGAGCTTACTGGTGGAGTGGATGTCTCCGCTGACGCTGGAGTCGCTAATGAAATCGGAACACGTGTTGACGACGCTGTTCCTCTGGACGTCGCGCTGGTTGGCACACCAGCCCTTGTTGATGCTGTAGCTTTATTTGATGCTGTGCTTGTTAAGTTATGGATTTCTGATGGTGGGGTTACTGATGAGTTTATGTTACTTATTGATAAGGGTGTTGCTGTTAATGTGGTGTTTATTTCAGAGGTTGGTGTAATTGCTGATGTTGATTTTTTTCCTGATGTAGTATTCATCGTTGATATTGTAATCGTAGTCGATCTTGGAACTGTTAGTGTCGAAGCCTTTGTTGACGTTGATGGTGTCTTCTTGCTAGATGCTGCTGCAGTTGTTGTTGATTCTGCGTGCATTGTTGATAAATGTTTCTCAGATGAAAGCGATGAAGCAGTTATATTTTGATTTTTTATTGTAATCAGAGTCGTTGTATTTAAACTTAGTGTTGGTACAGTAGTTTTCAGCAGGGAGGTATTTGCCATGGGCGTAGTAGTTCCTGATATTGGAGGAGTAGGATAAGGTATATCCATACACATACACAGACCCTTTGTATCAGGATAAACATTTCTAATTGGTTTAATAAGCTGTGAATTAGGGCAGAGAGCATCCATGTTGACTCGGACAATCATGTTTGGGCCATGTGCCTGAGTATCTTCAATCTCTAAGCTAATCCCTTCAGATTCATTTATTTCATCACATTCCTTTTGAATGTTGATGTCATATTTCATAAGTAATTTCATGAATAGTTGTAGTTCGCGTTCAATGGTTCTTCCATTATCGTACAATAACTTCCAGATTGATGGCCTATCCATAACTTTTTCATAGCAAACTGTTTTCAGGGAACTCGACATGATATTCAGGATATTCTGGACGGACTTGTCGAGTTCCTGGTATTGACGCAGAGTATCATCAACGCCTGCATCATGGCAAGGTTCCAACGACCGCGTAGGCGAACTATTGAATGCCGGGAGGGAACAGCCTGCGGTAGAGCGGCCGTCACGACCCGGGAGGCAGCGGTAACATCCAGGCGTCCAGCTCGTCAGTTCACACGCAGATCCATCTACGATAATCAGTCGTTATCACTTCGATATAAGAAATATGCAAGATCTGTACACAAACTTTCCTGAAATGAATACTACTATGGATAGAACTTTCTACATCTGTCCCTACATTAATCCGTCTATAAACGCACATGCACAAACACAATAAC
>NC_051405.1:588402-589015 GCF_015228065.2 Penaeus monodon
GACAAAGGGAATAAAATTGGGTGAAAGCAGGGTTCTATCCTGAACGAGGTTTGGCGTCCTCTACCTGACTTGAGCTAAGTCTTTCATTTCTCTTCTACTATATCTACTCCTTCCATCATTTTAGTGTTAAAAACAGGTGAAAGCAGGGATCTATCCTGAATGAGGACTGGCGACCTCTACCTGACTTTGAGCTAATTCTTTCATTTTTCTCCTCCTATACCTCTTGCTTCATTTCTATTAGTATTAGCCTGGGATGGTGTTTAAGTTAAGGTGAAGGGATACTTAGGCGGATTTAGAAATTCAAATGAAAGAAGGGCGAAAGAATGAAAGTGAAGGGATAAGGAGTCATGGGGAAGCAAGAATGTAAGACTGACGCCGAAATATAAGCTTTTGGAAGTGGTAGGTCCAGAGGGGCTGACGCCAGAGTTTATAGGAGTAGGAAGTGGTAAGTCTGGCTGATGAGAAAATACATCAGGAAAGAAGGAGCGAGAGAATGATGAAACGGATAGAAAGGCATCGGGGAAGATGGACCAGAAAGAAAGACGAGAATAGGTAAATCTTGCGCCAGTTACTGTATTGTTTAGTCAGGCTGGGTAAGGAGGTTGAGGCAGAG
>NC_051405.1:589224-589752 GCF_015228065.2 Penaeus monodon
CTTCCCGTTCTAAAGCACTTATTCATTTACATAAACCTTATTCATAATTCTTATGCATAAAAATATTTTATTTTCGTAATTTTGATGATTCATCTGTACTAAGAAAACTAGTCAAACGCCTTTGGAAGACAAAAAAAAAAGAAGCAGAACGTTCACCTAGACACGAATGTTTCTTAAAGGCGCCGCCGACAAGTTCAGCAAGAGATTCTACATCATCCCAGGCCGACTTGTATTTCGCCATTGTAAAGTTATATACATGTTTCTTTCTTTGCAGCTGTTCCTGGGTGCCTGGACCAACGACCGTGATCTTTTTCGCCTGCGTGATGCTGTCTGAGGCTACTTGGAGGTACTGATACTGGAGGCGAAGCTCTTCCAAACGGAGGCAGAAATCAGAAGCATGATCCACTGGCATTCCTGGGACGTAATCTGTGCAAGTGATAATGTATTTAAATGAGATTGCATTCATAGGAAATAACATAGGCAGTTCCTCTTCAGTATGAATATTACATATTCAAATATAACATATAT
>NC_051405.1:589792-590118 GCF_015228065.2 Penaeus monodon
GTCATTCAAGTATACCAAGTATACACGGTTAAACAGATATATTTCAAAACGTCTAAGCAAACTTTTTAAATTCATGCTCTAATGTTGCAGTGATATACATAAGAAAATATATGAAGGAATATTCATCTCCTGCCTTATCTTTTAATCGAATGATAATAATACCCTTACTTAGCTATACTACTTACAGCTTACACTCGCTAAAGGAAAAATACCAGACCTTACATTCGCCAAAGGATATATTCAGAAAATGATGATAATAATGAAATAAAAATAGACTAATGAATATTTGAGATAACCATATATTGCCTTTAATTGTTTTGATTGGT
>NC_051405.1:590349-590431 GCF_015228065.2 Penaeus monodon
AGTTTTTAACATCAGCACCAATAAAAGTCTTATAATTTAAAAATTAATCAGCCAAATAAATACATTCTTGAAATGTTTGTTT
>NC_051405.1:597265-597668 GCF_015228065.2 Penaeus monodon
AAAAAAAGGAAAAAAAAATCAAACAAAACCCAAGCCTTTTGGGGAATTTTCTTTTGGGGTTTGGGGGCCCGGGGGCCCCCCCTTTTTTCCAGGCCAAAAAATTTCACCCTTTTCAGGGGAAAACCCCCCCTAAAAGAAAAAACCCCCCCCCCGGGGGGGAAAAAAAAAAACCCCCGTTTCCTCCCCCTGAAATGCCAAAAATTGCAACCACAGCTGCGGTAACAATTTTTTAGCAAGACCAAACCGAGGGGTTTTTAAACCCCAGGAAAAAGGGATCAAAGGGAACAACCCCAGCCTTCCCCCCCGTGCCAAGAGGTTTTTCACGTAGTTGTCGGAAAAAAGGTGGCTCGGGGCGACTGAGGTTGCAAAAGGGACCAGTTTGTTTTCCCAGGACCTGAAAAGA
>NC_051405.1:597698-597919 GCF_015228065.2 Penaeus monodon
AAAAATTATAAATTTTAAAAATAAAAATTATGATAACCCTATATGTATTAAATATTCATAAAATTAGATATTTTTTAAAAATTTTAAAATAATAAAAAGGGGTTAACACCCCCAAAATTTTTTAAAAAAATAAGATAAAAAAAATTCTATTTAAAAATTAATGTTGATAAAATCCCACACAACAAAACAAAAATTTTGTTTTTAAAGGAATATTAAAATTT
>NC_051405.1:598126-598640 GCF_015228065.2 Penaeus monodon
TCCTTGTTTCTTTCATTTTTATTTGCTTTAAATTTTTTTAAAGGGTATTCTAAATTATCCCCATTAAAATATTTTCATATTAATCATAATTACATTTTTTTAATAAATACAAAATAAAATTTTCCCCCAAATATATTCCTTATAAATTTGGTAAAAATAATTCCGGCTAAATGTTATTAAAATCGGTTTTATTCGGAAAAAAAACCCGGGGCCCATATGAGGGACTGCATTCATGTACCATTAAAATGGGGGAATTTTTAAATTACAATAAACTAAGTGCAACCCGGATGGTGAAAAGGGGGTTTTTGGGGGGAGCAATTTATCAACGGGTAAAGAACCAAAAGCAAAACCCTATAGAAGGGCTGCGGGCCACATTTCGCACAATATGAATCAAAGGTTAAAAGTGCAAACTATAAAAAAGAACCCACATACAAAAATTTGGTGGGAATTTTAATGAAAAAAACAAAATATTCTACACCCCCCAAACACACAACCACAAAAAACCACAAACCAT
>NC_051405.1:598788-599707 GCF_015228065.2 Penaeus monodon
ACATTAGATAACAAAAAGATATTACATAAAGTTTTATAAAATATATATATAATATATTTTTAAATATATATATATAAAATATATATTTTTGGTATATTATTCTATAACTTAAAATTTATTTTTAAAATATATTTTTATTATTATAATTATATTATTATAATATATTAATTAATTATTTTAAAATTTATATTTTATATATATACTAATATAAAATATTTAAAAAATTTATATAATTATTATTTTTCTGTTTTTAAATATATATATTATATATATTATATTATTTCTATTTAAATATAATATAAATTTTTTTTTTTTTAAATAATATTATTTACTTAATATATATATATAAAAATTATAAAAAAAATTTAAAATATAATTAATATTTAATTATAATTATAATATTTTTATTATTATATATATATTTATATTATATATATAATAAAATTTGTGTGTGTGTTTGGTTTTTGTGTGGGCTGTGTTGAAAAAATTTATATATTTTATATATATAATTATTATATATAATATATTATTTTTTATAGATAATAATAATAAAGATAGATGATGATAAAAATAATAATAAAATAATAAAAATAATATAATATTATATATGCATATTATACATATATATTTTAAAAATTTTAAAATTAATATATATATATTTATATTTTAATATTAAATTTTATTATATATATTTTAAATATAAATAAAAATATATATATAATAAAAATAAATATTTATTTATATAATATATAAAAAAAAAAAAAAAAAAAAAAAAAAAAAAAAAAAAAAATAAAAACATAAAAAATATATATATAATTATATTTTATATTGAAAAGAATTACAAAATAATCATTTAAATTTTTATTTAAAAAAAAAAATTTTATATTATTTATTTAAAATTAATTTTATTAAATAAAAA
>NC_051405.1:599750-599835 GCF_015228065.2 Penaeus monodon
AACAAAAAAAACACACAAACAAAAAAAAAAAAAATAAAAAAAAAAAAAAACAAAACAAAAAAACAAAAAAAAAACAAAAAAAAAC
>NC_051405.1:601899-602021 GCF_015228065.2 Penaeus monodon
AACAAACCCAAAACTTCGGAAAAAATTAAACACGTCCTTCGAGACATTTTATACAATTATAAAAAATACAGGGAAAGTTTTCAAAATATGAACAATATTCCCCCTCAAAATATAAAAATTCT
>NC_051405.1:604690-607048 GCF_015228065.2 Penaeus monodon
GGCTTCGAAATAAACTATGTTTGCCCTATAATACGCTCAGTGATATCCATACAAATCCAGTTTATTCCTTATCTAGCACACATGGAACCAGTAGTTATTGCCCTGTTAAAATTAAACAGGGGAAAAAGGCCAGGAAACTTTGGGACCCCTTTAGATCCGGACCCCTGGTACCTTCTTTGGGGATCTTGGCATGGACAAAGGGATCTTTTTTTTATTTGTGAATAGGTACCGGGAAGATCGCGGGGTAAACCCCTATCCGCAAGCCCTAATTACACTTAAAATTTTCACATTTTTGTTATTTAAAAAACTCTGAGAAAAACAACCATCTCTACACATACAAAAAAAAATACATGCAAAAACCTTGACAGCATAAACCTAACCAACATAAATGTTTTAATGCACAAATACACTATTTGCATAACTTCAAATACACACACAGCCGCTTGCAACACAAAACACAACGCTCTAATACGCTATGCAAAAATTTTAATGTTTTTATTTACAAAACTCTTACTTTCTACCTAACATTCTCTTGTTTCATGCATCAAAAAACATTTTTTGTTGCCTTTTAAAAACATCACTTGAAAATGTATTTTCCCGCCCGACTTTCATTATTCTGTGATCTTATTTATAGAAATGACGAAGAAAATCCCGCACAGGTGCTTCACTCAAATGAGGGGGTGAGCCCGTCATGGACAGCCAGATGAATGGGTTTACCGATTCCGTCCCGTTCTCTTCCCCTTCGAAGAAGATGCAGGGATCACAATCTTTCTCCCGTCTGAGGACCCCAGGTTATCTAAACTAGTCTACTCACCAAATTTCGAAAGCATCATGGAAACCAACAAATAAAAGAAAAGCGAAAATTTTCCCGCTTTTGCAGGGCCTGGTCTGTAAAAAAAAAAAAAAACAGGAAAATGATATTGGGCTACACTTTCTCATATCAACACAATGTTTGGAACAAAAATAAAAAATTGATGGATTTTTTTGTCCCTTTTTCATCACCTTTTTTCAGTGACAACAAATGATGCCACACAATTTTCAAAAAAAAGGGGAAAGAAGACATCAGGGACAGTTTTCAACGAATTTTTAAACCCCTTTCCAAGATTTGTTTTTGACGAAATCTGGTCTGTGGAGAGGTAGACTTTTTCTTTAGTATTGCTAATAACCCACAGATTCGGCCTAAATCATTTTTTTTTGTGATGCGAGAAAAGGGTTCTTTGGTTTATATTAACACGGGGGGCACAACTGGGTTTAGGTTGACTCAAAATTTTTTTTTTTCTGGTTGGGAGTCAAAAACTTTTATAGAACCAAATTGGGGGGAAAGGGGCATCATCTTTTTACAATAGTTATTTCGCCAGTCCTTCTGTTTAAACACCTACGCAAAAAAAGACAGGGGCTTTTTGGCACAGTTCGACCAAAATGAAAAGGGGGGCTTGGTTCCCCGTCAAAGGGGGGAAATTAGCGCTTGCCACAAGAAAAACATGTTGCTTTAAGTGGTCTGCCCAAAAATGGTCCATAGGTTTAAATCAAACACGGAAAAAGATTTTCAAACTGAAAAAAAAGATTACACTCAGGGAGCCCAAAAAGGGAACCAATGTGGTTGACTATACCCAAAAAAACTATCGTTGACAAAGTTATATCCCTTTAAAGTTTGTTAGACACCTAAAAAACAAAACCAAAAGTATTTTTAAAAAAATTATTGTGGGCATAAAGATAAACCATATTTTTGTACTTGGTAAAAAAAGGATTAGCCCTCCTTTTTTTGAAATTTTGTACACCCTGTTGCATCAGTCTTGCAGATATCGAGAGCAACATTGCCAAACCCATTTATTTCGCCCGGGGAAAAAAACCCTTTCGACTTTGAACGCCACTTTCCAAAAATTTTTTGAGGGCAAATCCCAAAACCCCGACCACGGAAAAATTTTTCCTTGTGCGACACACAACTGCGAAGAGGAAACGCAGATACCACGGAAAAGCGCATGTGGGATTCCTTTGTCTGCCTGAATGTTTCCGCGTATACCTTACAGTGTGAAGTCTGAACCAAAATTTTAGATGGCATCTGTTGATATCCATTTTTTTCGTAAGTCCAGTCCTCCACCCCTTTTTTATTTTTGTAATTTTTAAAGTTTGTGTACCCCGAATATAATTATTAAAGTAAAATTAAAAAATAATTTTTTTAAAAATAATAATAATTTTAAAAAAATTAAAAATTTTAATATTAAAATTTATAAATTATAAAATTTATAATAAAAAATATTATAAAAAAAAAAAATAATATTAAATAAATTTTAAAAATAATAATTTAAAAATAATATAAAAATAATATAATAATAAATATAAAGTAATATAATTGATAGA
>NC_051405.1:607118-607271 GCF_015228065.2 Penaeus monodon
ATATATTATATATATATATAAAAATAATATAATAGAAAATTTAAATTTAGATTTTTTTTTAAAAAATTGGGTTTTTTGTTTAATTTTTTAATTTATCTAAGGAAACCCCATATCCAAACGCACCAAGACCAAAAAAAACCACCCCACAACCAC
>NC_051405.1:607300-607624 GCF_015228065.2 Penaeus monodon
ATAAATATAATAAATATATTATATATATAATATGTTTTATAACTATTTATAATAATAAATTTTTTAATTTTTAAATGGTTATTTATAATTAAAAAATTTTCTAATAAATTTTTATATAAATAAATCATAATTAAATTCCCTAAACTCAAAATTAAAATCCCAATAAATTATATTATATATAATATAATTATTTATATAAAATTTATATTTATTAAAAATTAAAAAATATTTTTAAAAATAAAATTATTAAAAATTAAAATATTTGGGTTTGGTGTTTGGTGGGGTTTTTTGGGGTTTTTGTTGTGTGTTTTTTTCCCCTTATTT
>NC_051405.1:607656-607891 GCF_015228065.2 Penaeus monodon
TTATATTTAATTTTATTATTTAATATTTTTCTAATATAATAATTAAGGGGGGTTGAAGCACAAAAAAAAAACGGGATTATTTACATTGGCAACATCGTTTCCCTTTAAATTTTTTACCCGTTTAAAAAAAGGAAAAAAACTTTTTTTTTCCACATTAATTTTTTATGAAAATTTTAAAAAATATTTTATCAATCAGTTAAATTTTTTTATTTTTTGTGGGGGTTTTGGTTTTAAG
>NC_051405.1:607945-608034 GCF_015228065.2 Penaeus monodon
AGAATGTTTTAATCATAAAAAATTATATATAATTTTAAAATTTTTCAAATTTATAAAGGGGGGGTTTGGGGGTGGGTTTGGGGTTTGAT
>NC_051405.1:608076-608172 GCF_015228065.2 Penaeus monodon
GGGGGAAGGGAAAAAATTTTATTACACCCAATAAAAGGGAGGGGGGGGGGATTGGGGGGGGTGTCCTGTTTGGTTTTTAAACAGCCCGGCCCAACC
>NC_051405.1:608209-608342 GCF_015228065.2 Penaeus monodon
CACCCCCCCATATATAATTTAATTTTTTATAAAATTATTTTCTTATTAAATTGGTAAAAAAATGGGTTGGGGGGTTGGTTTGTGTTTGGAATTCTAAGGATTTAAAAAAATTACAGAAAAATTTAGTAAAGGG
>NC_051405.1:608376-608690 GCF_015228065.2 Penaeus monodon
GGGGGGGTTTGTGGGGTTTAATTTCAAAAAACAAAAAAAAAATATGGTTTTAAAAACATTTTTTTTCTATTTTTGGGGGGGTGGGAAATTATAAAAGATTAAAAATTATACTTTTTTTAAATTATTGGGGTTTTATTTAAAAATTTTTAATAAATATAATAAAAGAAATTTTAAATTAGAAGGGAAAATTTTTTTAAAATTTATATATTAAAACCATTTTTACAGGGTTTAAAATATTTTTTATTATATTTAAAATAAGTTGGTTATTTGTAAGGGGGTTGAAAGGAATGGTAGATTGTCAAGAATTTGTAATT
>NC_051405.1:608724-608998 GCF_015228065.2 Penaeus monodon
CGGGTTTTTTAGATTTTGCTCTTTCTTCATTTTATTCGTTGGTTTTGGTTTTTGGCCCCCTGCGATGAACCCTTCCCAGTCCCCGAAATGTTATTTTTAAAAGGGTACCTGGTATTTTTATTTTGTGGGTTTTGTTTTTTGGGGGGTTGGTGGTTTTTGGGGTTGTGTGGGTTGGTTTTTTTTTTGTTTTGTGGTTTTGTGTTTTTGGGTTGTTGTTGGTTAGTTGAAATAATTTTCAAAAAATTAAATTTTTTTCCATATTTTTTAAAAAAAA
>NC_051405.1:609044-609191 GCF_015228065.2 Penaeus monodon
ACATACACAAAACAAACTCTCTCCCCCTCAATATAAAAAAAAACTAATTTTTTATTAATAATTGTTTTTTTTTAATTTAAATAAAAATTATATTTATTTTTTATTTTAAAATGAAATATTAATATATCATATTTTTAATTTTAAAAT
>NC_051405.1:609374-609530 GCF_015228065.2 Penaeus monodon
AAAATGGAATTAATTTCCCCCGGGGTTTTAATTTTTTTAAATTTTTTACTGTTTTGGTTCACCAAAATAAAGACCAAATTAAAATTTTAATTTAAATAAAATAATAAAATTTTTTAAATTTAAGGGGTGTGTTGTTGGGGGGGGTGTTGGGCCCCC
>NC_051405.1:609565-610002 GCF_015228065.2 Penaeus monodon
TTTTATTATATCAATGAAAATAACCCACCAGAAACCGGGACAATTTGAAACGTTAACATTTCCCCCAAAATAAGGGTTAATGAACGTCAACCTTGCAAAATTCCGGGGGGGCAAAAGCAGAAGTGGAAAAACGAGCCAGCGGGCCCTAGGACCACCAAAGGGGTAAAAGTAAGCCCTTAAGGACTAACAGGGTGAAAGGGGGCGGCAAAAGCATGCACATAAAATTTGTGTAAGCCTTTTCCCGAAGCCCTTTGGGTCCAAAGTTTAAAACAGGGGTCAAGGAAATACCCAGGGGGGGTTTCGATTAATGTTAATCTCGGCTAATTTCCCCAGAAGTAGTGCAAAGGCCAAACAGCCCTTATAGGGCCCCAGTCATGGGGTTTTGGGTTAGTCTTGAAAATGTTGTAAATACTACTTCTTTAATTTTTTTATAAAAT
>NC_051405.1:610048-610147 GCF_015228065.2 Penaeus monodon
AAACAAGCTATGCTGCCCAATTAACATAATATTTGGGAAATTTGTTTTTTGAAAACAACATAAGAAAATACACCCCCAACAAAACCCACCCAAAAATTT
>NC_051405.1:610283-610397 GCF_015228065.2 Penaeus monodon
TTTATATATTTGTTTTTTAGCATTTATTTTTTTAATATTATATAATAAAAATTTTTAAATAAAAAGGAATGTTTTTATTTTAAAAAAAATTTTATATATAAAATTTTTAAAGGG
>NC_051405.1:610522-610891 GCF_015228065.2 Penaeus monodon
TTTGTTGTTTGTTTTTTGTTGTTTTGTTTTTGTGTTGGTGGGTTTTGTTGTTGTTGTTGGTTTTTGGGGTTTTGTTTGGAGTTGTGTGTTGTGTGTGTTGGTGGGGGTTTTTGGTTTTTGTGGGTTGGGTTTTTTTTGTGTTTGTGGTTTTTTGTGTTGTGTTTTTTGTTGGGGTTGTATTTTGTGTTTTGGTTTTTTTGTGGGTTTTTTTTGTGTTTGGGTGTATTTTGTGGGTGTTGTTGTTGTTTATTTTTTTTGGGGTGTTTTTTTTGTTGTTGTGTTGTTGTGGTGTTTGTGTTATCAAAATTTACAAAAAAACATGAATGTTAAAATATGCATATTTTTTACAAATATCCCCGTATGTGTGTC
>NC_051405.1:610937-611009 GCF_015228065.2 Penaeus monodon
AAATAAAAAAAAAGCATTAAACATAATAAATCTATATAAAAACATATTTGTTTATTATGCCATTATAATTTT
>NC_051405.1:612275-613012 GCF_015228065.2 Penaeus monodon
AAACTGTTGTGACTATTTTGTTCCTGCCCCAAAAGTATCGTCCCTGTTATTAAACAGCAGAAAATGGTGCTCTATTACATTCTTGTTAAGTCGTTATTAATGATACAATACTTTTCTCCTTTACCTAACCATGTCCCCATCCCTATAAAGATTCCAATGTAGTCATATCTTGCAAAACTTAATGATCACCAACTTCAAATGTATTTTCGAAGATTTAACATTATGAAATGTTTAGAATTTATCAAGTCAAGCCAGTCAGCAGCAAGCTTCCATAGCATTTACTTCATGCTTATCTCATTTTGACTGATCTGAGGCCGAGACACCCTTGGGGTCACGGCGGAGCTGATCTGAGGCCGAGACACCCTTGGGGTCACGGCGGAGCTGATCTGAGGCCGAGACACCCTTGGGGTCACGGCGGAGCTGATCTAACAAAACCGGGATTTTGGTGGGAATGTGCTCGGCTAAACCCGCGAGAAATAAGAGCTGCACAAACAGGACAAGTTTAGCTGGCGAGACTTTGATTTTTAAAACATCAGCTTACGTATCTAAGGCTATCTTTGGTATAGTAAAAACTCTAATTCGTTGGACTTTGGCTGATGACGTCATTAATCCTCAAAGATGCTGATTGGCTGGTGAATGCACTGCCAGGCACAGGGCGAGTTAGAGAAAAGCTATCGAACACCATTCCACTCAGTACACTCAAGTATCAACAATGGCTGCGCGACTTGTCCAGAGAA
>NC_051405.1:613286-613596 GCF_015228065.2 Penaeus monodon
ATATCCACCCACCCCTCTCTACCAGTGTCTCTTTATTTGGGTCCATGCAAATAAAGACAGAACATTTCTTTTTCACTACATATGGTTAAACACAAGAAGCATAAAGTACATAAATCGCTGCCATGGTTGGTATTTTCGTAAAATGTACTAGTTTCATCCTCGCTAAGAGGAGAGATCTTACCACGAGTATTTGGCATTTGCGCACCGTCTGATTACAGTAACGACGAACAGTTTTTGTTATTTTATCAGCTTTATATGAGCATATTTGCTTAATTCCATTTACTTTTCAAAATTTCTCATAAATTTTATA
>NC_051405.1:613690-613790 GCF_015228065.2 Penaeus monodon
CCGTGTGCCTGAGTGGAAAAGTTTCCAGGTATTTCCAATGACTCTATTAGCAACGAAGATAATCTCTTCATAAATTATTTCTTTGATTTCTGGATACAGA
>NC_051405.1:613867-614129 GCF_015228065.2 Penaeus monodon
CTTGTTTTCAGGCTAAAAGGGCGATGACGTAAAATGATGACGTAAAATAGCCCAACGCGTTGCCGAAAAGTCTGAACGGCTCTCCCAAGCGTTGTAAAAAATCTAACGCGTTGGTACTTTTTTCTGCTATACCAAAGACGTCCTAAATCTCGATACTAAAAAAAAAAAAGGAGGGAATGCGAGAGGGAAAGGAACAGGGGTCCAGATAGAGAGATAAGGAGGGAGGAGGGAGGAAGAGAGTGTCTAATTCCAATGATTAGAT
>NC_051405.1:614154-614268 GCF_015228065.2 Penaeus monodon
CATTAGGATGCGGTGTTTTGAAAAAGGGTGGGTCCAGCTGTTTTCAGATAAGATTTGGTGCAATTTGATTTTGTGCCAATTGGTAGTTAAGAAATCGAGAGGAAGGAGTAATAT
>NC_051405.1:614320-615539 GCF_015228065.2 Penaeus monodon
GTCGTATCTGATACTTCTCAAACGGATTTGTGCTGTTTGAGAGAAAGGTTGTCGGTTATTGGTCTGGGCCTCACTGAATGTGGGAGTGTACATTTTTGCAGAGGTAATGAGCGTATAAGATTAAGTTTACATACAGATGATTATGAGCTATATAACACTGTTTAACTGTCTGACTAATTTCTAATTTCGCATGGTAGAATTTTTATAACATATTTTTTTGGGCACCCTTACTTCCATTTATACTCACTACTACATACTGTAGGCCTACCAAAACTGTGTAACACTAGCACATTCAAAGAAAAAAACGAATATCTTGCTTCGTTTTCTGAGCTGCAATATAGCTTGTTTTAGATGTGCCACTAAATATTCAGTATTTTAGCAGTTCACCACTACAAGCAACAGCGCGGCCTTTCCCAGATCACTGTCAGATATTGCGATTACTTCTGTGGCGATCGAACTAATAGCAGTCCCATTATGTGTTTTTCAGAAACGATTCGTTTGCTTAATTACGACAGGAACATAAACTCAGCGTTTGATAGGGTGAATAGGACGCCAAAACTATGTGTGGTAACGATAAACACGTTAAAGTTCGTATGTCAGCAACATGTCGACGGTTTCGTTGACAACTATACTTTAAGAATCATGAGGCATCTAAATCAGGAAATTCTAAAGCACACATTCAGTTCGGTTTTAAATAATTTTGAAAAATAGAAGGTTACATATATTTGGTGCATATGGTTCTTGTCCATCAATCAGTTAGTTACTCGGTTAGCTGGTTATTGCTCATGAGCAATACTAAAATCCTGAGGAAATCCTCAAGATACAGGGAAATTAGCACTTTTGGAGTCATCTATATGTGAAACTAAAAACTATTAGAATTACTTTTGTATTTTTAAAAATATAAATGTTCTTTTTCTCTCAAGGTGAAATAACAATAAAATTAGTAATGAAAATGTAAGAGGGTCATAGGGGCGTTCAACTGTTCATTCATTCGTGATTTTCTTTATCCGTACCTTTTTCGTTGCTGGATTTTCAAAGGTTTATGTAGATTGAAGGCGTTTCTGGGAACCCAAAGAGTTATATGAAGCCTTTCTCAGTATTTATAGTTACGATAGGTAAAGAGTACGATGACCTTAAGGCCACGCCCATTTCACACAAGAGAAAACAAGTGTAACACATTCGGAATGAAGCCAGATAACCAGGGCTTTAACCCCATAGA
>NC_051405.1:617345-617805 GCF_015228065.2 Penaeus monodon
CTAAAATATGATATGACTTTATCATATAGTGTAAGTATACATAAATCTTGACTCCTTTATTATAATAATATAGTATAATTAATTTGATCACTATGGCTCCCCCTAGGATCTGACATGTTATTCCTACAGTGGATCTAAAGTATATGTGGCATATGATCAACGTTATTTAGTATATATGAATCGGTGGCAAGACAGGTAGTGCTTACGACAATACATAGTCTTGGTCAGAAGGATAGGCAACACAAGCATTAAAGTTGGTGGCAAGAGAGGTACGACAAACAAGCTCTGATGGGATGCCTACATAATGATTGTGTAGTGCAAGGAGATGTACTCAATTAAAGCAATGATCCTACATGAATCATGGATAGTAGATTAGATGTACGTCAATAGAAGTGACAATACATGTCTAGTAATCAAAATTTATGTAGTCAAGATAGTAATAGTGCACATGAATAACTGG
>NC_051405.1:626606-626739 GCF_015228065.2 Penaeus monodon
ATAGCGGCCGTAAAAGGAAAGCTAGAAAAGTAATGATAACAGTACAGTAAAAAGAATGCTTCAGGGATGAGATCAACACAGGTGGCTGCCACAAGCGCCCACAGGTGGTGCTTAGCCACGTGCTTCTGCTGTC
>NC_051405.1:626795-626916 GCF_015228065.2 Penaeus monodon
ACTACAAAACTAGCGCCACCGTGCGCGGGGCATTTATTGATCGGGCGCCCACAACAGTCAAATCGCTTGTTTCCTCTTTTTAGACTGGGTATGCTAACACACATATATATCGTTCAGAATT
>NC_051405.1:627077-627597 GCF_015228065.2 Penaeus monodon
ATCTCCGCACGTAAGTGAATTAGATTTTCACTATATTCCCGGGTCACCTGTTAACTTCAGAGTATGTTTCCATTTACAATAATTATCACTGTCTGGCGGGGAACTCGTTAAAACATAAATGAAAGTTCAAATCTGGAGAACATATATTTAAAATCACTAACAACTGAAACAGTATGTGTGTGAACCATGGGGGAGGGTACTTCAGCATTAAGAACTATATAAAACTAGAAAGCATTAAAAAAAAACACACAAGATAAAAATAGATGAATAAACAAATAAAAAAGAACAAAATATAAAATAACCGAAGGCACCGGGTTATCCTAATAATGATTCTGTCAGCCTGCCCACTGCGACCTGTCTACCACCACGCGTACACGACCACTTACTCCGACCAGCTGAACCGTCTTTCTTGCCCCCAACCACCCCACAGACAGAAGACCTGACCATCACCATCTAAGGTGGCCAGATAAACTTTGACCCCTCACCCCGACGGTTCTCCCACAGTGTTTTAAATTTAAGT
>NC_051405.1:628309-628389 GCF_015228065.2 Penaeus monodon
CTATTTCTTCCGCCGCCATAACAACTGTCATAAGTATTTCCCGCATGAGTGGAAGGAGAGGCGCTGTTGTCATTGCGCAG
>NC_051405.1:628973-629286 GCF_015228065.2 Penaeus monodon
GATTCAGGTGATTGAGATACGTATCTCTCCTTATGAGGATTAGCAAGCATTTTGCATTACCTTAAGGTCTGGCATATATTGAGCAAAAATAAAAGCGTCTTGGAATTATATCGTATTAGCTTGCGATGTGAACGGATATCACTTTGCACGAATTATGAACAAGGGATGATTTTACACATTGTTTAACGCAGATGTGCGCTAGAAAGAAAGAAAAACTATTTTCGGCACAGAAATGCCATAAACATTTCCCGCTTAACTGATTGAAAAGATGATACTGTCGAGAGGCAGATGTGCGTGGCTATCGTTCAGAATT
>NC_051405.1:630234-630343 GCF_015228065.2 Penaeus monodon
GAGCTCTTCCAGACCTCGACCTCCGAATCCGAAACCAAATCATACCAGTCCTCGACCTCAAAGCCATCAGCATCCGAGTCCTCGACCTCAAAGCCATCATAATCCGAGC
>NC_051405.1:651423-651515 GCF_015228065.2 Penaeus monodon
AATTATTTATGTATTTGTATACACACAAGTATATTTCTCAGTCAAATAAATGGTTTCTCACTATAGGATCAACATCGATAGGTTTACCATTC
>NC_051405.1:653031-654481 GCF_015228065.2 Penaeus monodon
GAATTCATGCAAAAGGAATATTCTATGGGGTTAAAGCCCTGGTTATCTGGCTTCATTCCGAATGTGTTACACTTCGTTTTCTCTTGTGTGAATATGGGCGTGGCCTTAAGGTAATCTACTCTTACCTATCGTAGCTATATAAATACTGAGAAAGGCTTATATAAACTCTTGGGGTTCTCAGGAAAACGCCTTCAATCTACATAAACCTTTGAAAATCCACGCAAGAAAAAAGGTACGGATAAAAGAAAATCACGAATGACATGAAAACAGTTGAACGCCCTATGACCCTCTTACATTTCATTACTAATTTTATTGTTATTTCACCTTGTGAGAAAAAGAAACATTTATATTTTTAAAAAATACAAAAGTAGTTCTAAATAGTTTTTAGTTTCACATTATAGATGACTCCAAAAGTGTTAATTCCCTGTATCTTTGAGGATGTCCTCAAGATTTTAGTATGCTCATGAGCAATACAGCTAACCGAGTAAACTAGCTGAGTGATGGACAAGAAAACCATATGCACCAAATATATGTAACCTTCTATTTTCAAAATTATTTAAAAACCCCCGACAAAAACTGAATGTGTGCTTTTAGAAAATTTCCTGGATTTAGATTGCCTCATGATTCGTAAAGTATAGTTGTCAACGAAACCGTCGACATGTTCGCTGACTACGAACTTTACGTGTTTATCGTTACCACACATTAGTTTTGGCTACTATTCACCCTATCAAACGCTGAGGTTATGTTCCTGTCGTAATTTAAGCAAACGAATCGTTTCGAAAAAAACACATAAATGGGGACTCTGCTATTAGTTGATCCGCAACAGAAGTAATCGCAATATCGACAGTGATCTGGGAAAGGCCGCCGGCTGTTGCTTGAGGAGTGAACTGGCTTAAAATACTGAATATTAGTGGCCACATTCTAAAACAAAAAGCATATTGCAGCTAAGAAAAACGAAGCAAGATATCGTTTTTTTCTTTGAATGTTTGCTAGTGTACACAGTTTGGTAGGGCCCACAGACAACTAGTATGTTAGTAGTGAGATAAATAGGAAGTAAGGGTGCTCAAAAAAATTATGTTATAAAAATTCTTACCATTGCCCGAAATTAGAAATTAGTCAGACGTTAAACAGTGTTATATAGCTCATAATATCTGTATGATAACTTAAATCTTATACGCTCATTACCTCTGCAAAAATGTACACTCCCACATTCAGTGAGGCCCAGACCAATAACGACAACCTTTCTTCAAACCGCAAAAATCCGTTTGAGGAAGTATCAGATACGACTTTCCTTCACCCCCTTATTATCTTGACTTTTCGTTTGTTTTGCTTATCTATATTACTCCTTCCTCTGATTCTTAACTACAATGGCACAAAATCAAAGTTGCACCAAATTTATCGAAAACAACTTGGACCCCAACCTTTTTCCAAAACACTCCGGATCTAATGG
>NC_051405.1:654511-654786 GCF_015228065.2 Penaeus monodon
CAATTTCTAATCATTGGAATTAGACACTCTCTTCCTCCCTCCTCCCTCCTATCTCTCGATCTGGACCCCGGTTCCTTTCCCTCTCGATTCCCCCCCCTTTTTTTTAGTATCGAGATTTAGGACGTCTTTGTATAGCAGAAAAAAGTACCCAACGCGTTAGATTGGTTACAACGCTGGGAGAGCCGTTCAGACTTTTCGGCAACGCGTTGGCTATTTTTACGTTCATCTGTTACGTCATCGCCCTTTTTAGCCTGAAAAAAACAAGCTGAGTTTAT
>NC_051405.1:654859-654963 GCF_015228065.2 Penaeus monodon
TCTGTATCCAGAAATCAAAGAAATAAATTTATGAAGAGATTATCTTCGTTGCTAATAGGAGTCATTGGAAATACCTCGGAAAACTTTTCCACTCAGGCACACGG
>NC_051405.1:655058-655373 GCF_015228065.2 Penaeus monodon
TAATAAAATTTATGAGAAAATGTTGAAAAGTAAATGGATTAAGCAAATATGCTCATATAAAGCTGATAAAATAACAAAAACTGCTTCGCGTTACTGTAATCGGCGATGCGCAAATGCCAAATACTCGTGGTAAGATCTTTCTCCTCATAGCGAGGATGAAACTAGTTACATTTACCGAAAAATACAACCATGCAGCGATTTAGTGTACCTTAGCTTTTGTGTTTACCATATGTAGTGACAAAAGAAAATGTTCTAGTCTTTATTTGCATGGACCCCAAATAAAGAGACACTTGTAGAGAGGTGGTGGGTGGATAT
>NC_051405.1:655792-656810 GCF_015228065.2 Penaeus monodon
TATTCTCTGGACAAGCGCACAGCCATGTTGATACTTGAAGATGTACTGAGTTGGAATGGTGTTCGATAGCTTTTCTCTAACTCGCCCTGTGCATGCAGTTGCATTCACCGGCCAACAGCATCTTTGGGGATTAATGGACGTCATTCAGCCAAAAGTCCAACGAATTAGAGTTTTACTATACCAAAGATAGCACCTTAGATACGTAAAGCTGATGTTTAAAAAATCAAAGTCTCGGCCAGCTAAACTTGTTCTGTTGTGGCAGCTCTTATTCTCGCGGCGGTCTGCCCGAGCGCAATTACCACCAAAATCCCGGTTTTGTTACATCAGCTCCGCCCGTTCGTGACCCAAGGGTTGTCTCGGCCTTAGATCAGCTCCGCCGTGACCCAAGGGTGTCCGGCCAGATCAAGTTTCGTCGTGACCCAAGGGTGTCTCGGGCTCAGATTCGCTCCGCCATGACCCCAGGGTGTCTTCGGCCTCAGATCAGGTTTTTCGTCGTGACCCAAGGGTTTGTCTCGGCCTCAGATCAGTTTTTCGTCGTGACCAAAGGTGTCCGGCCTCAGATCAGCTCCGCCAGACCCCAAGAGTTGTCCCGCGGCCTAGAATCAGATCCGCCGTGACCCAAGGGTGTTCTCGCTCAGATCAGACCGCCCCGTGGGACCCCAGGGTTGTCTCGGCTTCAGATCAGTCAAAATGAGATAAAGCATGAAGTAAATGCTAGGGAAGCTGCTGCCTGCACTGCTTGACTTGATAAATTCTAAACATTTCAAATGTTAAATCTTCGAAAATACATTTGAAGCTGGGATCATTAAGTTTGCAAGATATGATACATGGAACTTCTTACGGGATGGGGGAATGGTTAGGTAAAGGAGAAAGTATTGTATCATTAATAACGACTTAACAAAGAAATGTAATAGAGCACCATTTTCTGCTGTTAATAAACAGGGACGATACTTTGGGGCAGGAACAAAATAGTCACAACAGTTTTTTATGTTATTGGTCCTGTATCTTGCTCATGTCT
>NC_051405.1:661872-662179 GCF_015228065.2 Penaeus monodon
ATTAGTAATCGAGCAATATAACATGCGCATAAGCACGATATACTCAACCACACAACCACGCTACCTGCCGACGTCTGTCGCCGACCACTCTTGTGTATAGCCAGTTTCCCACCCACCCAAACACCTATCGACAATAAGTTACCTGTTTCCTTAAAACCTTCATATTTTTTTTTTCACATTTTTCTCTGTAATTAAGACCTCCGACTGATATTTCCCCTTCTTGTTGCCTTAAACATTACCCTTACACTCAGATCTCTACTGTTATCTGCATATGTCCAATCACACAGCACGACCTTTTCAGCTGAGC
>NC_051405.1:662447-662615 GCF_015228065.2 Penaeus monodon
TTGACGGCACTGACGTGCATGTAACCAACACCTTCTCTGCGAAACTGACCTCTCCTCCCCAACCCCAACCCCCCACTGACCTCACTTGTGTGCCTACATGCCAACCCATTCCGCTCCCCCTGCCCTTACCTGGCCGCCCTAACTCTCGTTCTACTTACTACTCTTGCA
>NC_051405.1:662795-663105 GCF_015228065.2 Penaeus monodon
CCTTTATGGACACCCATGGTATTAATGTAAAGACTATACCGAGCAGAGTGCTATAACACAAGGTTTAACTCTTTAGCTGCGTTAACCTAAAGAGCCCGCCGGTGTGGCATCAGTATTAAATAATATAATAATTTACACTGACTGTGGATAACACTATTTTTCCTATAAGGATTAGCATAAAAAAGTTAATATGGAAGAAAAAAAAGTTCATTATACCAGTATTTAATCGGTAAAAAATATTTTATAATGGTGAAACTGTATGTTGCCATGTAAGATAATCCCGTTTTCTGTTATTGGCAGTCAACCTTCC
>NC_051405.1:664150-664320 GCF_015228065.2 Penaeus monodon
ACAGAGTGCAGCTTGGATGCAGGCGGTAGCGTTTCAACTTAAAGCAATCTTGCAGACGCTGCGTTTCGGAGGGTATCCCGAGGATGCCCTTGCAGATAGGAGGAACTTAAGAATCACATTAAAAACAAACAAGCCACCATTTGATTTGAAGTCACAAAGGCAAACTCTAA
>NC_051405.1:665694-666367 GCF_015228065.2 Penaeus monodon
ATCAAATGGGCTTATGCTTTTTTTTTTTTGTCGGTGGCCGTGTACAGAGTCCAACGAGCCCTGTGTCAGAGGTTGAGTCAATGACTTGAGCCGCAAGAATTCCTACTCGTGCACCATGCTAAGCGTAGAGCACCTTGCACCTGCACTCATATCATGGAGAACATTTTCGAATTCCTCCTTGCAATAGATTGTACTACCTCAATGACCACTGGGGAAGAAATGCTATTGCTACATGTAGCATTAAATTCATGCTAAACATGTATCGTCACGGACTAAACTATCTTCCATTAGTGCCAAGGATGTTAATGTCTGAAGCTTTTTATCCGCATTTTTTCTTTCTTCGGACAGAAAGCTGCAGTCCTTGTTGAACGCTTTTTCTGGTGGGGGAGCGTAGCCAAGATATTTTTTTATATAAAGAGCGACCGAATTCTTGCACAAGTTTTTCCCCAGGTGTATCTGGAATCAATACGCTTCCGCATTTCCTGCATCTGGGCTACTTCTTCCACCAGTCCTGAATGTCCTTCCTATGGAAGGGTCTTGGCAAGTCATGGAATTCCTAATTGCTCATCCACGTCAAAAGCGCCTATCTTTCAGAAGACAGGTGGGTCTGGTTAGTACTGAAACCGTCACCTAAGACTTTCCTGAATTATCCCTATTTCCGACAACCCTCACT
>NC_051405.1:666718-666810 GCF_015228065.2 Penaeus monodon
GGGGGTGAAGGTAATATTATGGAAAGCCCATCTATGCCCAAAAGTAGATCACTCTGAAGGATTGTACTACAATGACAGTCTAGCTAGCAACG
>NC_051405.1:666837-668269 GCF_015228065.2 Penaeus monodon
CTTTTATTACAAAAATATTCAAACATTTCAAGAAATGTTTTGAAACAACCGACACTTAGATCAAATCTGTACAAGAAATGAGACTGGGCTATCCTCGAACTAGGAATACGGTAAAACAAAATCTTTAAAAAAATATACATTATTAGAAGGTGAGGAACTGGACTTAGCGAAAAAGATAGATGATATCAAACAGATGCACATCTCCAAATTTGCGTATCAGTACTTCACACGTGTAAGGTATACGCGGAAAACTTTCCGAGAGACAAAGTGCATCCCACAGTCGCGCTTGGGAAACCATTGGTCCTCTGACGCTTCCTCTGTCGCAGTGTGTGTTCGACACACAAATACGTGACATCTCCGTTGTCTTGGGTTTGTGGAGTTGCCCTTCAACAAAACTTGGGAAGTGGCGTTCAGTAAGTCGCAAGGGTTTTGTTCCTGGACGAAATGAATTGGTTCTTGGCAATTGTTGCTCTCGATATCTGGCAAGCATCTGATGCAACATGGTGTAACTAAATTCAAGAAAGGAGGGCATAATACCTGTTTTGACCAAGTACATGAAATATGAGTTTAATCTTGTCATGTCCACAATATGATTTTTAAAAAATACTATTTGGTTGATTTTCTTAGGCTGTCTACACAACTTTAAAGGATATCAACTTTGTCAACGATATGCATTTTTTGGGTATAGTCAACCACATCTGGCTTCCTTATTGGCTCTCCTGTAGTGTAATCTCTTTTTTCAGTTTGAATAATCTTGTTCTCGTGAATTGATGTTAACATATGGACCATTCGTTTGGCAGACCACTTGAAGCACATCATGTTGTTCTTGTGGCAAGCGCTAACTTCCCCCGGTTGACTGCAGGGAACCAAGGCACCCCTTTTCAGTTAGGTCGAACTGTGCCAAAAGCTCCTGTACTGTTTTGCTGTAGGTGTTTAAACAGAATTGGACTGGCGTAATAACTATCTGTAAAAAGATGATGTCCTTTCCCCCAAGTATGGTTCTATCAAAGTGTTGACTACCAAACCAGCAAAACCAAATTTTGAGTCAACCTGAACCTCATTTTGTCTCCAGTGTATAATATAAATCCAATATGAATCCTTTTTCTCCTGCATCACAATTAAAAATGATTTTAGGCCGATCCTGTGGCGCTTATTAGGCATATCTGACGGAAATGTAAGTCTACCTCTCACAGGCACAGACTTTCGTCAATAAACAAAATTCTTGGAAGGGCTTAAATTTCGTTGAAAACTTGTGCCTGATTAATTCATTACCCGTTCCTGATCTTTGATAATCTTGATGTGCATCATTATGCTTGCACTAGGAATGAAGGTGATGCCCAAAATGACTAAAATCCATCAATATTTATTATTTGTTCCAAACATTGGTGTTGATATGAGAAATGTCTGTAGAGCCATTATCCCATTTATCCTG
>NC_051405.1:668286-669235 GCF_015228065.2 Penaeus monodon
ACATGAGCCATGGCCATGCAAAAGCAGAGGAATATTCGCATTTCATTTATATTTGTTGGTTTCCACTGATGCATTCGAGAATTTGGTGAGTAGACTAGTTCATTAGATAACCTCGGAGTCCTCACTGACGGAGCAAGTATTGCTGATCCCTGCATCTCTCGAAGGGAGAGAACAGACGGAACACTCGGTAAACCTCCATTCATCTGGCTGCTCCATGACGGGCTCACCTCCATCATCTTGATGTGACGCACCTGTGTCAGGATGTGGTTCTTCGTCACTTTCTATAAATAAGATCACAGAATACTTATGAAAGATCTGGCAGGAAATACATTTTCAAGTGTATGTATTTGAAAGGCAACACAAAATGTGTGTTTGATGCATGAGAACAAGAGAATGTTAGGTAGAAAGTAGAGAGCATTTGTAAATATAAGCATTAAAATATTTGCATATGCGTATTAGAGCGCTTGTGTGTTTTGTGTGTGTCAAAGCGGCTGTGTGTGTATTTTGAAGTTATGTGCAAAATTATGTGTATTTGTGCATTAGAACATTTATGTGTGAGTTAGAGATTATGCTGTCCAGAGAGTATTTGCATGGTATATATTTGTTTTGTCTGTGTATGAGAGGTGGTTGTGTTTCTCAGAGATTTTCAATAACTAAATGTGTAAATTTAAGTGTAATCTATGTTGCTTGCGTGATATGGGTTACTCCTGCGATACTTCCCGGTACCTATGTTCACAAATACAAAACGATCCCTTTGTTCCCAGTGCCAATGATCCCCAGAACGTATTAGGTACCAGTGGATCCCGGTATCTAGAAGGTACCAAAGTTTCCTGGCACCTATATTCCCTGATTCATATGTTAACCAGGGGCAAATACTCACTGGTCCCTATGTGTGCTAGATAAGGAAATAAGAACTGGATTTGTATGGATCTCACTTGTGCGTATGTAT
>NC_051405.1:672619-672757 GCF_015228065.2 Penaeus monodon
AGAATTTCAAATATTTTTGAATGCAGATGTGAATAATTGTTCTATATGTAGAAAACTTCCGTGTAATTTTTATATAATTTTATATAAAGGGTCTCGATAGGACGTGTGTTACTTTTTTTTTTCCATAAGTTTTGGGAT
>NC_051405.1:675341-675534 GCF_015228065.2 Penaeus monodon
GTGCACTCGTGGGCCGGAGGCTTGTGAGACACTTTGCTGACAGTGCCTTCTGGAAGCCAACTACGAGGTCAGGACAAAAAAAATATAAATTCGTCCATCTATGCCACCCGATGTCGACTGGTTCCGAAATGAGTCCCGCGGTAAACATATGAGTGCCAATGGCGGTCTTTTGGTCTAATGGCTACACAAAGCG
>NC_051405.1:686727-686949 GCF_015228065.2 Penaeus monodon
GGTACCTGCGATACTCCGGTATGTTCCCGGTTTTTCCCATCATGATCCCCAGAACGTATTAGGTACCAGTGGATCCCGGTATCTAGAAGGTACCAAAGTTTCCTGGCACCTATATTCCCTGATTCATATGTTAACCAGGGGCAAATACTCACTGGTTCCTATGTGTGCTAGATAAGGAAATAAGAACTGGATTTGTATGGATATCACTTGATGCGTATGTAT
>NC_051405.1:690104-690233 GCF_015228065.2 Penaeus monodon
AGAATTTCAATATTTTTGATGCAGGTGAATATTGTTCATATGTAGAAAACTTCCGTGTAATTTTATATAATTTGTATATAAATGTCTGCGATAGGACGTGTGTTAATTTTTTCCAGAAGTTTGGATTTG
>NC_051405.1:696969-697122 GCF_015228065.2 Penaeus monodon
AAAAAAAAAAAAAAAATATTTTTTTTTAAACAAAACAAAACCCATAAAATAAAAAAACAGTTTATTAAATTTAAAAAATAAAATAATATATAAAAAAAAAAAAAAAAAAAAAAAAAAAAAAAAAAAAAAAAAAAAAAAAAAAAAAAAAAAAAA
>NC_051405.1:697569-697712 GCF_015228065.2 Penaeus monodon
AAAAGTGTCTATTTCTATCACAAATAAGGTAATGTAGGGTATATATATTGAGAAAAAATAAAAGATAGTAATAGACAGATAATTAGACATAAAGAATTGCTTATAAATTGTAAGCCCAAAATGTATAAAACACTCATCACTCC
>NC_051405.1:700548-700613 GCF_015228065.2 Penaeus monodon
TAAAATTAATGTAATTTTATACATTAAGAAATATATTATTAAGTATATTTTTCCTTTTTTATTTA
>NC_051405.1:700771-702053 GCF_015228065.2 Penaeus monodon
TGCTGTAGTTGTAATTATATTTAAAAAATATATATAAAAAATTTTATAAAAATTTATATATATATATTAATAATATTATCTTATTATTTAAAAGATATAAGTTATATAAATATATAAAATAAATTTAAAAAAAAAATTATATATATTATTTATTTTATATTTATAAAATTTAAAATTTTAAAATTAATATAATAATATTATATAATAATAAATATAAATTTATTATATTATAATCTATAAATAATTCTAATTAAATATATTATTTAAAAATTAAAAATTTTTTAAATTATATTATATTTATTTTATTTTATATATATCTTTTTTTTTAATATATATATAAATAAATTAAATTTTAAAAAATAATTAAAATTTTGTATAAATATATACTATTTTATGTTTTATATTTTTTATATTTTTTAATATATATTTTTATTATATTATATTTAATATATTATTTTTTTATAGTTTTTGTTTTTTTATGTTTTTTGTTTTGTGTATATTTAAAAAATTATTCAATATTTAATCCTGAGTAGCGAGCTTCTTTTTTTAAAGAATTTTTATTAATATTATTTTTATATATATATTTATATATTAATATATTTATATTATTTATTTAGTTATATATATATATATTCTTTGCGCCTATACTATTTAAATTAGATTTTTTGAAAACACGGATTCTTTTGATCATTTTGCCTGTTTAAAAGAAATTTTGCCTATAATGCTTTGGAAGTTGACGTCATTTTGTACGAAAATTGGGTTGAGTTTGTAAAATTTGAAAAAAAAATTCGTATCTTTACGTCATGTTGACTTTTCCTTCGTCTCTTGTGGACTTGTTATTTATATCATGATGTCATGTCGAAGCCCCACAGTATGCACGAATTTAAAAATGGCAGTGGGGTTCCTTATTTATTTTACTAACAACTGTAAAAAAATTTTACCAAGCTTTCTTTAAGCATTTTTTAAGGGATTGTTTTTCTTAAACAATCTAACTTTGATAGTTTTTAGGAAACTGCTTTAGCAAAAGATTTCAGCCGTCGACGAGTCTTTTTATCTCGGCTTCCCCCTGGAGTTTTACCAAATCCGTTACGTTGACAAAGCGGGAAAGGTTATCGTCATATTATTTTTTCTTTTTTTAAAAATATCTTTTCAAGAATTTTTTCACTAACGAAATTTCCATAAAATGGACCTTGCCTGCGCTCCCCCTTCCGGAAGAGGTCGCCGGCTGACCACGTCGGGCCCTTTCCTCTAAACCACGAAATCACAATTAGTAAAATTTTAC
>NC_051405.1:702094-702166 GCF_015228065.2 Penaeus monodon
GAAGGGTGTAATTATACACTCTATAGAAATTCATAATCAATATATAAAAAATTATAAAACTTAATAATATCT
>NC_051405.1:702404-702529 GCF_015228065.2 Penaeus monodon
AAATTTTGGGGAATTACCATTTACTCAAAACATGTATATATTCATTGTATAAGGGGAAAATATTTTCATATAGATATATTACACAAATTTAAAATTATAATATATTTTTTAATATTATATTTTTT
>NC_051405.1:703343-704019 GCF_015228065.2 Penaeus monodon
AGAGGAAATGGACAGACGCATGGTCAGCCGGCGACCTCTTCCGGAAGGCGAGCGCAGGCAAGGATCCAGTTTTGATGGCATATTCTGTTAGTGAAACATTTCTTGAAAATGATATTCTTAATAAAAAGAAAAAAGTAATCATGACAGATAACCAGTTCACCGCTTTGTCTAACGTAACGGATTTGGTGAAACTACCAGATGGAAGCCGAGTCATGAAAAGACTCGTCGACGCAGCTGAAATCATTTGCATAAAGCCATGTTTCAGCTCAAACTATCTGAAGTTAGAATTGTTGTAAGAAAAACAAATACCTTAATAAATGCTTAAATGAAAGCTTGCGTAGATATTTTACAGTATGTTAGTGGAAATAAATAAGAGTAATCCACTGCCTACTTTTCAATTCGTGCATACGTGTGTGGCGTTCGCAGCATGACATCATGATATCAACATAACAAGTCTCACAAGAGACGAAGGATAAAGTACAACATAGACGTAATACGTATACGAATTTTCTTTTCAAAGTTACAAACTCAATCCAATTTTCTGTACTATAACTGACTGTCAACTTCCAAAGCATTACTAGGCAAAATTTCTCTTTATAAATCAGAGCAATAATGATCAATAGAATCTCGATGTTTGCAAAATAAATCTAATTCAAGTAGATATAGGCGCAAACGA
>NC_051405.1:710885-713385 GCF_015228065.2 Penaeus monodon
GCAGCAAAATTTTTTTTTAATTATTTTTGTTATCAAAAAGGCTTTCCCCTTTAAACCTGGCCCCTTGGTTTCCCACCTATTTCCCATTATTCCTCACAAAGCCCCAAAAAAAAAAATTTCTCAAGTTTTTGGGGTTTTTTTACGCACTCCCAACAAATCCCCGGGGGATTATCACTGTAAAACGAGCCTAAAAAAACCCCTTTCCCCTCGATAAGCTATTCTTAATTTTTTTGCTTTCACAAAAAAGATTTATGCTTTGTATAAGAAAAACGTACAACAGATCCGGCCCGAAAGACCCGTGGGGTTTGAAGGCCTTTAAACCGGGTTTTGCGTAGTGAGTGCGCGTGGAAAAGGGGGGGCCCAAACCCCCGTGCTACCCCCCTCCGTCCCCGGGCCTTTGGGGAAAAAATCCCTTTTGGGAATAAACGCCGTCTATTGTTGATTAATTTATAAAGGGAACTATAGACCAACTTCAAAACCTACTTAATGAGGGAAAAGTGATTCTGTCGCCCTATCTCCTTTCCTGTCCCTGTCCTTATCTGACTTTTTTTTACGCAGTCCCCTCTTTTCCTTTTTCCCTTTAATCTCCCTTTACTTTTTCTACTTATATTTTCCACTTCGTTCTTTCCTTCTCCTATTATATCCTCTCCCCCGGGCGTCCCTACGTTGTATTCATTTCCCTCCTCCTCCCCCTAAAATAGTCCCCCCCCTCTCTTTCTTCACCCTTTTTCCCCCCTTTTCTTCCCTTCTCTTTCTAACTTTTTTTCCCCTCTTTTTTCTCTGCTCTCCTTCCCGGGTTTTGCTTTCCCTGGTCACCGAAAACGGAAAACACGCGGTCTTGGGGCGGCCCCGGAATGTAAACCTTAGCCCCCCCTTTTGGGCCCTTTTCGCTTCCGGGGAAACCCTGACTCCGAGGGGGAAACCAGCTTTACGGGGAAAGGGCTCGAGTTTGAGGGATGTTTTCCCTCCAGCTGCATGTTTTAAAACGGCAGCATTTTAGCTATTTTCGCTTGAATTTTTTTTTTAATAAATTTCATTTTTTTTTGCAGATAAATTACGTAATTTGCGTTCTTCGAAAATTTTTGGTTTTAAAAAAAAAAATAGGATACCCTGCTTTTAAAAGAAAAATTTATGTTTAAAAATAGGGTTTATGTTTTACATTTAATAGCAACATATTTTTGCCGGGAACTTGATGTACATTTTTGTTATTGGGCCTTTGATGCCTTCCCTGAAAGTTTTGAAAGAGATGTCACTGTTGTCTTTTCGTTAATTTCTGCGGGATTATTCGTGTTATATGGTAAAAAAATAAGCAAAGGGTATGATATAAAAATATTTTGACCTCTCCCCCTTTTGGGCTCTATTCATTTTCTATGGGGGGTTTTTCAAAAAAGTTATTTTACTATTATAAACACTTTTAATGTGGGTGATTATTAACAAACCCCCTGGGGGGCCCGTATTTCCCCTCCCCAATTTCCCCCCCCTTGCCGTGAGAAAAAACAAAAAACCATTCTCTGACGGGAAACAAATTTCTTTTTTTTTCCCCCGTTATCGTTTATTTAATTGCAGATCTCGAAATTGGTTCAATAATATTTTTTTTCTTTTCCCCTTTTTTTGGTCCTTTTAGATGAAAGCAAATTTGGGGGTAGAAAAAGTAGACCCGGGTTTCTAAATGTGACATCCGATTTTCTCTTTTTCCAACTTTAATTTTTCCCTGCACATCATAAAAAACATCTTAGAGAAAAAAAACAACTAAAAAAATAGAAACAATAGAAATAGATGACCTCAGTTATTGTTAAAAGGGAGGGGGGAAGTTTTTCCATAATGTTCTCTTTTTGCCATTTTTAATCATATCTGGAATCCACTAAATTTAATGAAACAATGCTATTTCCATTTTTAGTAAAGGGCCCGAAACGGAATTCTAGAAAGGTTTAAACAACCCCCCAAAATCAAGGTAAAAGTTTAAACATAAAAAGGGGCTTTAAGGTCTCCCGTAACTGGAAAAAAATTTTCCCGTCCCAAAAAAAAAAATATACATTTTTTTTTCTAGATACTATTTATTTTAGATAACATCGGTGCAAATATTCGTACAAAATGGCTCCATTGTTAACAGGGGTAAATCTTAAAACCCCATATGTTTTTTTCACCCCCGTATTAAGTTTATGCTATAGCCCCCCCAAAAATTTTTTTTGGTGAATGCAGTATGATGATATATTTCCCAAAATGATGAACCCCTTTAAAAAATGCCTGAGTTTGCTTTTTTTTGGGCCCCAAAAACCCTTAAGAAATTTCTAAACCCAAAAACCCTCTAGCTGTGGGCGTTTTTCTTCTTTTCTATAAATCCAGCCCCTTTTTTATCCCGGGCGTGAAGGGATAAAATTTTCTTCAGGAAAACTTACAATTTTTTTTTGGTGATCCTGTAAAAAACCTGCTTTTTTAAATGTTAAATTTGCCAAGTTAAATTATCAAGAAAATTTAAATAATAGATTCATTTGTCCCCTTT
>NC_051405.1:715162-716057 GCF_015228065.2 Penaeus monodon
TAATAGCAGTAGTAGTTAGTACTACTGGGTGATATTGTTGTAAATATTACTTTCTACTACTCTATCTCAGTGCTCCGGGGATGTTTCCAATATATGGTCTAATACTTCCGCAAGTGGACCTTTCTTTTCCCCTATAGAGAAATACTGGTTACCCCGTTTGCAAAGAAGTTTAAAATTTTGTGGGGGTGAAGGAAAAAATAAATGGGAAAATCTTGAGGGCATGTGCAACATTCACATGCAGAGACACTACTTTCCCAAAGACATGCAAAAAACCTTTATATAAAACACATTTTTTTTTGTCTTATGTGGGTTTAGTTTGGCCCTAAAGTCTACGTGGAAAAAAACATTTTTTTAAAGGGGAAGAAAATCCCAAAATACTAATTTTGAAAACTATTTGGGGACATGTAAAGACCACATGTAATAACAAAGTTCCTACCCCGGAAAACAACACCAACCCCAAAAACCCTATCCAGTTTTGGATTCGTCCCAAAAAAAATCGTGATCGAAGGTGCCCGAATTTTTATGACTGGGTGAACGTGTTTTTAAAGAAAGGGGATCTCCGATTTGCTGGTCTTTCCCCCAAAATCCTTCAATTACGGGTGTAAAACCCAAAACAGAATCCCTTTGTTTTTGTCTTTTTTTTTGGATTGTTTCAAGCAAAGGATAATACTATGAGTGATTGGGGTTTTTAAAACCAATTTTTCTACATCTACTATAAACCGCATTTTTATGTTGTAGGGGTGATGATCAATACCCAAAATCGAAAATGGAAATATGTTTCCTTGTTTTCAAACAAACCCAAAAAATTTAAACATAAGTATTAAGAAACCCTCCCCGAAAACATTTATCGCACCACCCCCCTGGGCGGGTTTTTTAATATAGGTTTTTGTGTGTG
>NC_051405.1:717408-718208 GCF_015228065.2 Penaeus monodon
CACCACACACTATATAACGTGAAAAGCCGACCAGGTGGTGTCGTGCGATATAATGTGTCGGGGATGGCCCCTTAAATACTTACTGATTAAATGTTTTGTTTGATGAAACAAGAAACTTTTCCATTTTCGATATTTCGGGTATTGATCATCAGCCATACCACATACAAAGCGGTATAGGTAGATGTAACTAATTGATTTAAAATGCCATCACTCACTAGTACTTATCCTTTGCTTGCACACATCTCATAAAAAAGACAAACTGAAGATTCTGATGTTGGTTACATCGATAATTGAGGTGACTTTGAGAAAGACCAGCCAAATCGGAGATGCCATTCGTAAAACACAGTTTCATCCAGTCATAAATTCAGCACCTTCGATCACGATTTCTTTTGACCAACTCCGAAACTGATTGGCTCTTGGTTGTGTGGGCCCGCTTTCCTGGGTAGGAACTTTTGCTTATACATGTGGTCTTTACAGGTCTCTACTAGCTTTCAAAAATTTTACTTTAGATTTTCTTCATCCTTATAAAAAAGTTTATATTCTACGTAGACATTAGTGGCTCTACTCAACACTATAAGACAAAAAGAATGTGTATATATACAGGTATTTTGCATGTCTTTGGGTATTAGTGTCTCTGCATGTGTAATGTTGCATGCATGACCCTCAAGAATATTCATTCTATCTTTCTCTCATCCCCACAAAATTTTGATACTTCATGCAACAGGTAACCAGTATTTCTCTATAGAGGTAAAGAAAGGTCCACTTGCGGAAGTATTAGACCATATATTGGAAACTATCTC
>NC_051405.1:719697-720783 GCF_015228065.2 Penaeus monodon
AACTTGGCTGAATTAACATTTATAAAAGCAGGATTCTTACAGGATCACCAAAATAAATATTGTAAGATTTCCTGAAGAAATTTTATCCCTGTCACGACAGGGATAAATAAAGTGGCTGGATTCTATAGCAAAGAAGAACACGACACAGCTAGAGGGAAATTTGGTAGTAATATTTTAAGGGTATTGCGGCCGAAAAAAAGCAAACTCAGGCATTTATTCAAGTGTTCTATCAGTTTCCGGAATATATCATTATACATGCATTCACCTAAAAAGTAGGCTATAGCATAAACTCAATACGCGGGTGAAAGAAACATATCGTGGTTACAGATTTATCCCGTGATTAACAATGGAGCCATTTTGTACGAATATTTGCACCGATGTTATCTCAATAAATACGTATCTAGAAACATAAATGTGTATTTTTTTTTTCGGGACGGGAAATTTTATCACAGTTACGGGAGACCTACTGCCCTTATATGTTTAATCTTGACCTTGATTTTTTGGTGGTTGATAACCTTGCTAAGAACTTCCGTTTCGACTTCACTACAGAAATGAATAGCATTGTTCTTCATTTATCTGAGTGGATATCCAGATATGATTAACATGGCAAAAAGAGAACATTATGGAAAGAACTTTCCCCGTACTTTGAACAATAACTGAGGTCATCTATTGCTATTGTTTCTATTGTTTTAGTTGCTATTTTCTCTAAGATGTTTCTTATGATGTGCAGGAAGAATTAACGTTGAACAGAGAAGTCGGATGTCACATTCAGGACCGGATCTACTTTACTACCAATTAGCTTTTCATCTCAGAGACCAATTAAGGGAGAGAAAAAAATATATATTCGAACCAATGCGAGATCATGCAATTAAATAAACGATAACGAAAATAAAGAATTAGTTCCTCGTCAGAGCTAATGGTTTTGTTGTTTCCATTCTCACGGCAAGGGGAGGGAGTTGGCAGGGAAGTACGGGACAGGGGTTAGTTAATAATCATCCCTACATTAATAAGATGTTTATAATAGTAAAATAACTTTTTAGAAAGCCACTAGAAGATGATAGAGCAGGGTATCCTATATAATTTTAT
>NC_051405.1:724593-724869 GCF_015228065.2 Penaeus monodon
ATCCTTATGAAGGTGACTAAATAGTGATATTATTAGATTTCAAAATATAGACATGTAAACATGTTATAAATGTTCTAACAGAATAAAGAGAAAGTTAATTTCCGTAACTGAAAAACATTAATGCATTAAAAACAGATTTTGTATGTGTAGAAGAAGCAAGAGAAAGAAAAAAAATGTTGGAATTAGAAATTAAGTTATGAAAAACCAAAATAACGCTTGATGGATAGAATGTAGATTAACTTAATGAAGGAAAAGTAAATACAAAGTCATGTACGA
>NC_051405.1:728424-728498 GCF_015228065.2 Penaeus monodon
GGAAAATGAGTTCCGAATAAGACACTGTTTTATTTTTACTGAAAGAACAAAAAAAGGTATCTAGCTCTTGTCCG
>NC_051405.1:728631-728751 GCF_015228065.2 Penaeus monodon
AATCTATGTCAGATTAACGGGGCACGTGATCGAAGCTCTGCTGTCTCCTCTACAGACACTAAGAATAATAAAACAATGCTAATTACCACGCCAGCTAGAGGTCGGGTGATTGCATTTTAA
>NC_051405.1:729449-729514 GCF_015228065.2 Penaeus monodon
GGTAACCCATTTTGTTTTTATTCAACATTCTTGTTAAAGAATTTTTATTTTTTTGTTCGCTCTGT
>NC_051405.1:738735-739012 GCF_015228065.2 Penaeus monodon
GGTATGGTATGGATATGGTACAGTTCGTACATGCTTGTATTACTTTGCCTCATTAAGTAATCTACATCTATCATCAAGCGTATAGTTTTGCATACTTAATTTCTATCAACATTTTCTTTCTCTTGCTTCTTTACACATACAACATTGTTTTAATGCATTAATGTTCTCAGTACGGAATATTAACTTTCTTTATATTCTGTTAGAACATTTATAACATGTTTACATGTCTATATTTTAGAATCTAATAATATTCACATTTCGTCACCTATTGATTACT
>NC_051405.1:741453-743473 GCF_015228065.2 Penaeus monodon
TAACTGGCTAATCTTTAAAAAAGGGTTCTAATACAAAAAAAAGAAACCACGACACGGGGGCTAAAAAAAGGGTGAAATTTGGTAGTAATATTTTAAGGGTATTGCGGCCAAAAAAAAGCAAACTCAGGCATTTATTCAAGTTTCTATCAGTTTCCGGAATATATCATTATACATGCATTCACCTAAAAAGTAGGCTATAGCATAAACTCAATACCGGGTGAAAGAAACATATCGTGGTTACAGATTTATCCCGTGATTAACAATGGACCCCATTTTGTACGAATATTTGCACCGATTTTTATCTCAATAAATACGTATCTAGAAACATAAATGTGTATTTTTTTTTTCGGGACGGGAAATTTTATCACAGTTGGGGAGACCTACTGCCCTTATATGTTTAATCTTGACCTTGATTTTTTGGTGGTTGATAACCTTGCTAAAAACTTCCTTTTTCGACTTCACTACAAATGAATAGCATTGTTCTTCATTTATCTGGTGGATATCCAGATATGATTAACATGGCAAAAAGAAGAACATTATGGAAAGAACCTTTCCCCGTACTTTTGAACAATAACTGAGGTCATCTATTGCTATTGTTTCTATTGTTTTAGTTGCTATTTTTCTCTAAGATGTTTCTTATGATGTGCAGGAAGAATTAACGTTGAACAGAGAAGTCGGATGTCACATTCAGACCGGATCTACTTTTACTACCGAATTAGCTTTTCATCTCAGAGGACCAATTAGGGAAGAAAAAAAATATATATCGAACCAATGCGAGATCATGCAATTAAATAAAGGGATAACGAAATAAGAATTAGTTCCTCGTCAGAGCTAAGGGTTTTTTGTTGTTTCCATTCTCACGGCAAGGGAGGGAGTTGGCAGGGAAGTACGGGACAGGGGTTAGTTAATAATCATCCCTACATTAATAAGATGTTTATAATAGTAAAATAACTTTTTAGAAAGCCCACCATAGAAGATGAATAGAGCAGGGTATCCTATATATATTTTTTTATATCCAAATTATCGAATGAACGCACTTACGTAATTGATCTGCAAAAGAATGAATTGATATAAACAGATAATTCAAGCGAAAATAGCTAAAATGCTGCCGTGTAAGCATGCAGCTGGAGGAATACCATCCATCATAACTCGAGCATTTCCGCGATAAAGCTGGCGCACTCGGAGTCAGTTTCCTCGGAAGCGAAGGCCAAAGGGGAAAGCTAAGGTTGACACTCGTGACCGCCAAGACCGCGTGTTGCCGTGTCGCGTGACCTAGGCAAAGCAACCGGCAAGGAGAGCAGAGAAAATGAGGAAAAGAAGTTAGAAAGAGAAGGAGAAGAAGCGGGTGAAGAAGGGTGAAGAAAGAGAGGGGTGACTATGTAGGGAGAGGAGGAGGGAAATGAATACATCGTAGGGACGACAGGAAGAGAGGATATAATATGGAGAAGGAAAGAACGAAGTGGAAAATATAAGTAGAAGAGCTAAATGTAGATATAGGAATAAGGAAACGAGGGACTGCGTAACAAATCGAGATAAGGACAGAGGACAGGAAAGGAGATAGGGCGACAGAATCACTTATTCCATCATTAAGTAGGTTGTGAAGTCGGGTCTATAGTTCTTCAAAAATTAATCAACAATAGACGGCGTTCTACTTCCCAAAGGCATTTTTCCAATGGCCGGAGACGGAGCGGAGTAGCACGACGTGGCCCCGACTTTGCCACGCGCACTCACATACGCACACCTGTTAAATGACCTTCAACCTCACGGGTCTTGCGTGCGCCGGATCTGTTGATACGTTCGTCTTACACAATGCATAAATCTTATTATGTGATGCAATAAAATTAACGATATAGCTTATCGAGGAAAGGGTTGTTATTAGGCTTCGTTTTACAGTGATAATCGGCGATCGTTCGCAGTGTCTGTGTAAAAGCAAAATCTTGAGAAAAAAATTTATTTGGACTTTGTGAGAGAATACTCGGGAAATAGCGTGAATCCAAGGGCCAGGTGAAGGTTAAGCCTG
>NC_051405.1:747548-748046 GCF_015228065.2 Penaeus monodon
ATCATCATCATGGCTTGGCTTCGCGAACGAAGATTATGAAAGGGGCTGTCCACGTCGACTGCAGGCGATAAGACCGATGCGGGACAGGCATGTTCGGCAGCAGCGACTGCAGTCAAAAGTCTGGCCTGGTACAGCTGCTGAGGCTTCCCGGTCCTTCCTCATGCGGCGTTTCTCCTTCAGGTTAGACCTACGGGAGTCCTCGAAGGAGGAGGCGGCCTGGTGAACGGTGTGGCGCCAAGCCTGGCGGTCAGCAGCGAGTGTCGACCACTTGCGGTGGTCAATGTGGCAGGCACCGAGGGACTTCTTGAGGAGTCTTTGTAGTTTTTCTTCGGTGCACCTCTGACACGGTATGGAGAGTTCACCATACAGTGCTATCTTGGGCAGGCGATGTTCCTCCATTCTAGAGACGCGCCCTGCCCAGAGAAGCTGTGACTTCAGCAGCATGGCCTTAATGCTGGTGATCTCTGCCTGTTCTAGAACCTCAACGTTGGAGACGTA
>NC_051405.1:748207-748503 GCF_015228065.2 Penaeus monodon
CTGTTGTTCCAGACTCTCTTATAGAGTCTGCTGAAAGCGCTGTTTGCCTTGGCTAGTCTGTTGTCCACTTCCCTGTCGATATTGGCATCTGAAGTAGGTGAACAGGTGAATTACTTTCAGCTCAGTCTCGCCAATAGTGATGTGAGGAGGGCGGTACTCTTCCCGGGGTGCAGGTTGGTGGAGGACCTCTGTCTTCTTCATACTGACCTCAAATCCGAAGAGCTGCGCAGCCTCTGCAAAGCAAGACATCAGGCGCTGCAAGGCTCTTTCGGTGTGGGCAACGAGGGCAACATCAT
>NC_051405.1:749079-749570 GCF_015228065.2 Penaeus monodon
AGCAGTCCGACTTTTCTCCTTTGTTCTTGTACAAAGTGATGATGACTGCATCACAGAGGTCTTTTGAAAGCTTGCTCTGCTCCCAACAACAGACAAGGAGTTCGTGGAGCTTGCTGTGTAGTGTTGGTCCCCCATCTTTCCAGATCTCTGGTGGTATCCCATCAACTCCTGCTGCCTTGCCATTCTTCAGCTGCTCTATGGCTTTTTGAAATTTCTTCCATAGATGGTAGTTCATCCAGTTCCATTATGACTGGCTTCTGAGGAATGTGGAGAACTGCTGAGTTCTGGACAACGCGGTCAGCACTGAAGAAGGCCTGAAAGTGCTCGGACCAACGGCTTAGATGGAAGTCTTGCCTGTGAAGAGCGCCTGTCCATCTGCACTGCACAAAGGACTCTGAACGTGGTGAGTAGGACCATATACTGCCTTTAGGGCTTCATAGAAGCCTCTATAGTCACCAGTGTCTGCGCAAAGCTGAGTTTTCTCTGCGAGG
>NC_051405.1:750249-750827 GCF_015228065.2 Penaeus monodon
ACCCACTCTGGCGTTGAAATCGCCAAGGATTATTACCTTGTCATCTGCAGGGATGCTTTGGAGATGGCCGCGGAGCTCCGAATAGAACCTGTCTTTTTCTGCAGGTTCAGCTTGTAGAGTCGAGGGGTACACACTGAAGAGCATGGCATACTGTTCGTTCTTCAGAGGGAGGCGCATGGACATGATGCTTTCGGAATGACCGGTTGGCAGGTTTTCCAGCTTGGAGGCGATGGAGGTCCTGATCATGAAGTCGACGCCTGAGAGGCGCCTTTCTGTTGCAGGTTTCCCTGACCAGAAGAGGGTGTAACCAGCGCCATGCTCCTGGAGGCTGCATTCATCTGGGAATCGGACCTCGCTAAGGGCAGCATTGTCGACATCCAACCTGGACAGTTAGTGTGCAATCAGAGCGGAGCGACGTTCAGGTCGGTTGCTGTCATCTGCGTAGAACATGGTCCTGACATTCCAACAGGCTATTTTCAGTGCTTTTGCACCCTTGGAGGTGGGTGCGTACCTTCCTTGCTTTGGTGTTGTTCGACCGCTTGGCCGCGGCAAGCCAACTGGGGGATGTGAGACGAGCT
>NC_051405.1:750910-751123 GCF_015228065.2 Penaeus monodon
CAGCCTCTGGCTCAAAAACCTTTCTCGGAGGCACGGGGGCTGTTACCCGGCGGGGGCGCGGCTACTGAAGGTCGGGACATAGCCATGGACCCAGGGTCAATGCATGTCGAAACTGTCCAGCATTCCTCAGCACTTCAGGGGTTTTCTGTCAGACTTGTCCTTGTCTTAGATGGACTGCCTTCCCCGGCTGTCGAGCTCCATCTGCCCGCATGC
>NC_051405.1:754949-755056 GCF_015228065.2 Penaeus monodon
ATTAGGGCTGTACATTTTATTTGCAATTTTTTTTTTCGTATTTTCCCTTGGTTATTTTATTTTATTAATTTTTATATGTTTTTATATTATACACACATATTAATGTA
>NC_051405.1:755879-756038 GCF_015228065.2 Penaeus monodon
CCCCCACCTAAACCCAACCTCCAAAGAATATAAAACAAAACAATTGGGCCAAAACCAGGGTAAACGGGGGGGGTTGTCATTTAATATTCCGTGACCATACAAAAATTAAAAAGGGAAATTTCTACTGAGATATCAAAATCACATATAAGGGCAAGCTAA
>NC_051405.1:771187-772389 GCF_015228065.2 Penaeus monodon
ATAAGCAAAGAATTGTGTGAAATTTTGAGGTGTGTGTCTGACAAACACACTTTTAAAGTATTATCTATCTTTTAAATTGGCTTCACTAACTACTTTAAACATATCTGAGTGTTTTGCATTTGCCTTTTGATTAAAATATTTATTTTTTTCTTTTTATTAATTCATTTTCTATATTCCTCAGAAGTATACGCACTTTTGATTAACATATTAAGCACATACACTTTTAAGGTAAACTCATATATCTAAGTGACTAAGCCATATCAGTTGTCATTGTCTGAGATTGCCAATCGAAACATTCAGCATCAACTCCGCCTTAACTGGAGCAGACAAATCAGGCCCGGGCAAATCAAACACAGGTTCACACAGCATAAACAGAGGCCCCGTAACCTCTAAACTATCACTCATAATTGACAGCAGAGATTTAACAGGCAGACTCTTTAATGTAAGCATTGTAAAATCAAGGATCATTCCGAAAATAACTGCCGTAGGATCAAAGAATGTGAATATTCCCATCGTAGAGGACATCTAACATCTGAATGTCGAACGAAAAGACAATGCACTGTTGCAAAGCAGCGTCAAATTAATGCTGTCTTGGTGCAAGCAATACAAAAACATTTGAAACCATACACTCTACACATCTTTCTTTGCAAGACAATGGCTGGCCAACACCAGCCGTTCAGTCACCCAACCACCGAAACACTAGCTCTCTGCAAGGTCTTTGGTACTATGCCTCGCAACCATAGAGGAATGGCCCACCTGCGCATCCTCACCACTAATGTTGGAGGCTTCCAAATGAAATTGGGAGACTTCACACACAGCCACATAATCCCTAAACTTTTTTGAACTCCTCAGTACCTGAGAATTTTGGGAAGGTTAGTGATTACTCCAGACGTGACAGAATGCATACTTTCGGAGGCATCGTTCTCTGCTTTCGAAAAAATAATCCATATACAACGACCTCAGTTTGACGTAGCAGATCATCTTGAACTCATGTTTTTCAAAATCTGGAGAGACACAAGTGAGGCTGTCCTTCTCTGTACCTGCTACAGACCCCATTGACAAGGCTCTGAACCACTTGTTTATCTTCAAGCTAGCCTGAACAATATTCTCCATGCATACCCTTACAAAATTGTAATAATACTAGGGGATCTGAACCTAACACTTGATTGAAAGATCATTTGTAGAGCTCCTTACTACATTCA
>NC_051405.1:772459-773047 GCF_015228065.2 Penaeus monodon
GGCTGAATCAGATGTCAGTTGTTCCTCCCGGGGCACAGAACGCTCCTCTGATCACTTTGCAGTATTAAACAAGATCAGCCTAAAAGCTGCGTGAGTGAAACTTTATCTCGTACAATCTGGCAATGGGAAAAGACAGACTGGCAAGGCATATGTGATGCACTATCTTAAGCATCCTGGGAAGACACTCACTGGCACTGTTGACAGACAAGCACTGGCCCTTACCAAATTACTAGTCAGCCTACAAGCAATACAAGGCATACATGACAAAATCCACGGATCAGCCAGGGTTTGGCTGTAATTGTAGAATGGCATCTGACAAGACGAGAGCCTGGAATCGTTATAGACGCCATCCCACACAAAGAAATAAAGATGTTCATTCTATGGCTTGTAGGAGAATGAAGGAGGACAGTGGGAAGTAAAGCCTGGTGGAGCTGCATCAAAAAGCAACAAGGATTTTCATCTGACGACTGCATCTCCCTCTCAACAAGCCTGATTGATCATTTGCAACCTCCAGCAGAGAGAAGGCTGAAGAAGATGAGAGTATATGACCCTGACCGACCATATCCTAGTCAAGACACATTACAGCTC
>NC_051405.1:773100-773220 GCF_015228065.2 Penaeus monodon
TTCCATTTGTAATCTTTTATCAGAATATATTTATAAATATCTACATTAAGTTATAGATAATTTTACCTTTAATGGAAAACTTTAGTACTTATAACAAAATGAAATATATTTTACAAATCA
>NC_051405.1:775640-775750 GCF_015228065.2 Penaeus monodon
TATACGTAGCTGAACCACCTAATTTAAGGTCAAATGGCCGGTTGAATCTGAAGAATGTGTCCGTTTTCTCCTTAACAAGTACTTTGCTGGACTAGGAAGGAAAAGACACC
>NC_051405.1:775906-776046 GCF_015228065.2 Penaeus monodon
AAAGGGAAAGCAGAGTTGCAGGAATTTAAGACCTTTTTTTATTTGCTGAATTTGCGAGAGAAGATTATCGATCTATTTAGTAGAGTCAGATTAAGGTCTGGAAGATTTATGTTTTAGTTGTTAACCAAATCCACGAGATG
>NC_051405.1:776119-777166 GCF_015228065.2 Penaeus monodon
GCATATCTCGGAAAGGCCACTGACATTTCGGCATCTGATGATTACTATTAGTCATTCTCCTGCAGCATATCAAGAGACCACAGAGACTCTTAACGGGATTAAAAACACGAAGAGAGTCTAGGTTAAGTCAGCGATGACCTCCTTTAGCTTCCACTTCCTTGTGATATAAGGAAAAAGTGACGTCAAAGGCCGGCCGTTCGCGCTGGCGGCGTGCGGCATCGATCCCAGGTTGGCGCAGAGGCTGGAAAGGCGAGACAGCTCTCTCCACAGTTGGCTGGCAGAGGTTCAGCCGCGCACAAGAAGAGTCTCTTACATAACTTTTGCTCCCTCTTTCGTGTGAGAGAGATCCCGTCGTAACCAACTATTTAGCCTTATCTTATATTTGACATTGATTCCTGACATCATGCGCGCCATGCGATTAGTCTGGGTGCTGGTGCTCGTGGCCACGGCAGCCCAGGCACAAGGAAACCGAAGACGACAGGCACCAGCTCGTGGCCGCCCCCAAGCTCGACCCGCGACCCGCGCTGATAACACCTGTTCCGGAGACGTCAGCTTTGAGCTCATTACGGGCTTCGTTTACTCTTCCGCCGACGACATCATCGACTCGAAGATCGGCACTCTGCTTCTCAGCGAGTGCATGGAACACTGCCGTGCCAACGAACAGTGTCAGGCACTTAACTTCGAGACCGGACTCTGCGTTCTCTTCAAAACGGCTGCCGGCGAAAACTCAGGTAAGATGAAATAAGAGCTCTCTTGCGTGGCTGAATTTGGTTCTGATTAAGGGGAGAATTGAAGACGAAATGTAGGCTTGTCACACAGGAGTAGGTTGCAAAACTGGTGAATATATGCAGTACGTGTTTATATATACAAATTAACACACGCACATGGAAACATACATTTATGTTATAATGCGCACATATCCGGTTTTTCGAGACGAAGCTACTTCTTTTAGCATTAGATAACAACTATCATATGTATGAGTGTAGAAGTGAAATAATATGTCACAATAGAGCATTCAATGCATCATCAAAAAGTGATCCATAAAAT
>NC_051405.1:778048-778355 GCF_015228065.2 Penaeus monodon
ATTTTGGTATGAAAGTTTTAACATTTATTGTCATAAGCACGAGTCTGATTAGAATGGCAACAGGCAGAAACACATGAGGGTGTCAGTGCCAGGGCTTGGTGGCTGTGTGGGAGCGCCAAGGTCACGACCACCTCTTCGGACATTCACCTCGAAGAAGCTTTCAACTTGATATGCACTGAGGCCTTCAGGGGAAGAATGGCATAAGATCGGTTGCAACCAGATCATGATGGCGAGGCTATTTTTCTCTCTCTCATTCTAATCGTGGTATCTTCACTGCCGTTTCTATCGAAATTCGTTGTACGATCGG
>NC_051405.1:779857-779987 GCF_015228065.2 Penaeus monodon
CTCTCATTCGTTAGTCTGTTCTGAGCCTTGCATCCAAGGCTGACTTGACGATGAACTTCTTTCATCATACGATGTTGGTTTTGGCTGCCAAAAGAAAGGGTAAGAAAAAAAATCGATAAGGAAAAAATAT
>NC_051405.1:780176-780616 GCF_015228065.2 Penaeus monodon
GGGTTTCTGCCGTTTTATAAGCCGTCAGAAGAGCAATCCGCAAAGGCCAGCATTTTCCGTATTCCGCCTTGGTGTCTGGGTCAGCATGGCAGGCAAGGCTTAAAGCAGGGAGTGGCGCGGGGCAGGATGCTAGGGCCGATGATTCATCCCGCCCCCGCCCTCGTCTCCCCATTCGCATTCTTTTCTGTCTTGGGTTTTTCCAACGCTACTTCCGCTCAAATTATATTGATGCAGGACAGATGCGTTGTCTTAGAACGCAGATAAGATTTTTTCGCAACAAAAGCATCCGAAATTTTGGTCACGTCTCACGGAAAGGTAACGGACATCATCGAAAAATGTATACACTTATTGCATGTATTCAAAGTAGATGTACAAGACGTCTCTGATGATTCTGAGTACACACTAAAAAAGGCTATGCCATGTTAATACACAGAACACGT
>NC_051405.1:782046-782491 GCF_015228065.2 Penaeus monodon
TCATCATGTTCTTTGTTGATGTTATGTCACAGCGGGACACAAGAAACAAATGTTGTTTACCTCTCCCTAAAATTTGTATGCAAATTGTGTTCACTTATTAGTTATGATAAACACTCATCACCATACTGTTATTCACATCCCATCTCATTTTAAATATTAATGAGAAAAATGTTAGACCATATTCGTTTGAAGAATAGAGCGAATGAAGAGTTATTGACATCATACTCTGAAATCTTTTATACATGATGCGATACCACACACGTGCAGTGAGCGCTTCAGCAAGAAGTTCAAGTGTCAGTGTCAAGTTTATAGCTTGGGAAAAGTTGTCAGATAAGGTTGGAGATGAAAATGTTTCTCTTGACACAGCAGAGGTAAAACGATACAGTAACTAATAGACAGGGGAATGGATAAACAGCTTGAAAAGCATATATATAGCCAAACAAAT
>NC_051405.1:782598-783639 GCF_015228065.2 Penaeus monodon
GTAGAATCTCAGTTTCTAGCGTGACCCCTGCAAAAGCATGCGTTAAGGTATTGGGTACAACGACTGCTAACGAATGCAGTCGTGGATATGCCCGGAGTGGGACAAGGTGGAGAGGGAGTGGGCGGTTAGGAAGGGGGGGGGAAGGCAGGTTGGGTGGGCGGGTAAGAAGGGGAAGGCGATGCTGGGTAGAATGTACCGTTACTTTGGCTGGTGTCGTCATGGGGACCGTCCCAGGATAACTGTTCTCGCGAGGAAGGCGTTCGGGGCAAGGGATTGTGGCACAATTAACACTTACATGTTTAATAGCATGTAAGCTTCTTTATACCAGTTGTGGTGTATGTACGTTAACATATATTTGAAGAGGTTTCCCTGTGTATATATACATTATAAATGTGTGCGTGTAAACGGATGTTCGTGTGAGGATGTCCGTGTATCCAAGGAGTACGAGGGCCTGTAATTTGTAGAATCGCCCTTTGTTTCACCCTATTTGCATTTACAGTATACAAACCAATTCCGGACACAAAATAGGTATCTGTTTATCATGTGAGTCGGCCTGAGAGCAACCTTGATCAGGCGAGATGCCCCATAGCCCTAGTCCCGGCTGAAGTACCGTTACCAACCTGGGCATACCAGGTTTCCTGCCCATGTCATTAGGGACAGCGTGGCTTCATTTTGTGCTGACCAGGAAGTGAAGGATGACACAGCATCACAAGTTAAGAATTCAGTGATGGCGTCATCACGATGTGGTTGATGTCAATTGACAAGAGATTGACAATACTTTGCGGTTGATATTACTAACTTACTCGTATAGCTGCCTCTCTTTGACCGGCCGGGTGCATCGAGGAATCAAGTTAGCATAAAAATTGAAAATAAGAATTCTTTTGTCTTTTTGTACAGTTCCTTGCCAGGTAGCATATATGTGATATTTCATGACATAACTCTAAAATTGAAGTGACTTTACCCAATATTTGTCTTCCTTAAGCGTAACGCAAAACACATGAACATGGGGAACAAATCCTGAGATAAAAAATAGCACAAAAT
>NC_051405.1:783671-784347 GCF_015228065.2 Penaeus monodon
TTTGAAGATGCTGCCGCTGCGATGTATTCGCGGTCAAGGTTACCGTGGCGGGGTGAATGTCCTGCCTATCGACAGCTGGTGTGTACCTGGGTATCCTCTCTACCTGGGGAAGGGTAAAGTGCGATCCAGTTCTCTTAGCAGAATTCTGGGCCCCTTCCGCATTTTGGTCTTTGTTATTATACTTTCGTTCCGTGCAATTCTGCTCTCCCGCCTCTGTTTTTGCTACTCTACTTTTACTCGTATTTAGTCTCATTGCTAATCAAAAACTGGATAATGTTGACTCGGAGTCGCACGCTACTGAGCTAAGACTTTTGTTTGCCTTATTCGCTCTGTCATTGTTGACGGAAAGATTCGTGAGGCATTATGCTTTATCATAAGATGTTGGATGTATCAAGGTATTAACGCCAGAGTATGCAGTGACCTTGTGCCTGTTTGATGGAACACGCATCCGACGTGTTGATTATTTGCGTCTTCAACCTACTTGGAAACTGGTCCTGGACTCCGTTACAGAAGCTGACAGACGGACATGTTTTTACCTCGCCGGCAAGAGCAAACCATTGTCTTATTTTTCACACGTTCTTCTTCTCGTATATATATGTTTGCATCTCCCCGCTCTCTGTCTGTATAACAAACTGTCCTAGCTGTCTATCATTCTAATGCTGCGTTTATTTATCTA
>NC_051405.1:784629-785694 GCF_015228065.2 Penaeus monodon
AATGCCGCGGGCAGTGAGAAATGGCACCACGATAAAGGGGCAGCAAAAAGTTCACAGGGGTGCACAGAGTGCGCAGATGCATCTATTATAGGGAAAAGGAAACAGGGATGATACTACAAAACGAAATGAGATTTGAGGACGCGGGCGGACAGAAGAAAGGCTGTGCGGGCGGGAAAAACAATGCCAATAGGAGGAGCCGGGGTCCCGTTAGCAGGAGGCCTGTTGTGTGTCACCTCACACGCCCGGCAGGAAGACATGCGAGGAAGTCGCGGGGATGAGTTCAACGTTCATTTCTCGTGTCGAAATTACAGAGAAAGATGAAGATGGGGAGACTCTGGTATAAAGAAAGAATATGCTTTCATGCATTTTCGTGATACGCATCTTAATAGTCGAAGGGATGTGAAATGATTTGTACAGCTCAGAAAATCTGTTACATCTAGTACACGTCGTTTATGAATGCCTTTTTTTTTCTGTCTTTTCCTTTCATCTGTATCGTGTTACAATCTTCTGCATTTTCCATCCTCGACTGAATTCTGATATATTACTCATATTACTGTTTTTATCAGCATCTCTCCCTTCCTCTACTTCGCGCCTCTTTCTGCGAATGCTGCCTTTCCTGAAATTAATTGTAGTTCATCTCATGATTGCATCTTCCGCGAGATTCGACTATGACCTGCCCTGGCTTCTGAACTTGTGACTGCTGGAGTCGAAAAGGTTAATCGTCACGAGGTGATGACCTGGTTTTGAAGCGCGCCAGATATAATGGTGTTCGGAGAGAGAATCTCTTATTGTTTCGCATCTTGCTTTGATTTGTAGTATCATCATTATCACTACCGTTACTGTTATTTTTTTGTAACTACTGTTAGTACTAGTGTCACTGTCTTCATCATCTCAGAATCATCCTTGTATATCATATTCTTTCCGAAAGTTATATTTTCTTCATGACATCAGGCGCCTGAAAAAATATACTGCTCCTGCTTATCATTTATTTTTCGTTTTGCATAAGTCAACCGTATGGCTTTTCGCCGACTGGAGACGGAAAGCCACCTCGATGCAAATACACAC
>NC_051405.1:786202-786550 GCF_015228065.2 Penaeus monodon
TGCACTTAATCCGACTGAAAAGTCCAAAGTCCAAGGCGGTGAAAAACAAAACAAGGAAAGATTTTCATGCATAGCATTTTGAAATTTCTTACATATATCAAACGGGGGAATAAGAGAAATTGAATGACATCTGCATAAATATGGAGTCCTGTGGATACGCGTTTACTGCATTTCTCACACTCAAATTCCCGCAAAGGAAAACCCTCTTAGGGAGACAAGTAATTTATTATCCCTGAGAACTCTTGCCCCAAACCATTAATTTCAGCAACATTCTTTGTCGCTGATAAAAGAACACGTATTTGAGGTTGCTCTTCGCTAACTTGTGCGATTGAAATTTGTGGTTTTATT
>NC_051405.1:786601-787728 GCF_015228065.2 Penaeus monodon
TTGTATTTATATGAAAAGAGCGACAAAGTCTTCGACATCAATATTTTGTTATTTTTTCTACTCATGTCGACCATTGTGATGTGACATTGCCGAACGCGCCTTCCAGCTCCAACTCCCGTGTGCGATGTTGTCGTAGTGTTCCCCACTCTTAGGTAACCCAAGTTAGTGCTCCTCGTCAACGCCCAAGTTAGCTCGGCTCCATCCGGGGTCATGGCCTCACTTCCGGCCGCACAGCCTCGCCCGCATCCCGGGATTCGCTCCCCTTGCCCACCCTCTCCCGTGCTCCTTGATTGGATATTGGCTAAAGGAACATATTCCTATGAACTTTGCAGACATACGAAAAAAGAAATATTATATTGTCATATTATAATGTTATCATACATAAAGTTTATGGTATTATCATATATAGATATAATGACTCCAAAGTAGGCAGCATAATCAACTAAATCCACTTTTAATATTCATCATTGAGGAGGGTGTAATGGACGAAAAATTCAAACACATCTCATATTCACATTGTTAGAAATAACCAGCTATTGCTAACTTCTATTTCGCTCTGATTACTGCGCATGGTTGCTTCTGTTGCTCCGATTGAACATAGTTTGTGCCACTGCAGCATTTTTATCATGTATTCCAAGAATGTTTCTCACGTTTCATGCATTTTATGTTTAGTCCTTCAAATGCCAACCTTTAGGATATCCGGATAAAAGGATGTTTGGAAATTTACGTTAGTGTTAGCTACTTTCCCGATCTAATGGATGTGCTTCTTGGCACCATGAGGACTCGCTAAGCAAAGGCCATAATTTCTGTTAACGTCACTTCGATATGGAATAGGTGTCATAAAGTCGAGTCAGGCCTCGACCTGGGAGGATGAAGGTTATTATGAGTAGGGTGAACATTATTATTGCAGCGATTTTGAAGGCTCACATTCCATTGTAAATAACAAGTTCATTCGGTAAGCGCCATCAGAGACGATGGCCAGGGGTAACTGGCCACGATCTCTGAACGAATTGGATCCCAGAAGAATAGCCACGCCTCGCCACGTTATCTCTGGAAGGGAATTGATTTATTATTAATTTATTAATGCTTCACAGAAGTTCCTATTAGGATGAATCCGTGACTACTAA
>NC_051405.1:787902-788612 GCF_015228065.2 Penaeus monodon
ATGCACGTGTGTGCATCGGAGTGTGACATCACGCGTAAACATTATAGAAAAGGAGGAGAATCCCAGATGCTTGGTCATGTGGGACCGTCACCCTATGCCGTCAGTTAATTTATTTTGAGGTCTTCGGTTGCTGGATTTGGGGGATAACGTTTTTCGCACCAAGGTATTACACGCTATATCACTCTTTCCTTTGTAACGAGGTATGCCTTATGCCTTCATAGCCTTTATACTGAATATATCTAAATTCCTTTTATGAGGCGTGTTTTTACTTGATACCTATGCCAGGCTGATACAGTTAGATAGTTCTCGGAGCGCTGTATGTCCGACTCGGGCGAGTGAGCGCAGATCCTGATCCTGGAGGTGCTTGAGGCAACACACCGCCTGAGGGAGAGTGGCGTGAAGGGGGTCGCGGCAGAGTAGCGTAATGTAGAGCGAAGCAGCACAAACAATTTTCTCATTTCTTTATCGTCGCTTTAAGCACTGCACATTATTAACTCAGACTCCGATCATATTTCCATGCGAGATCCGTCTATCGAGATCACCATTTAGCCTCAGTAACCAGAACTTTAATACTCTGTCCAAACGCAAGTACAGAACTGCGCATTTAAGGAATCTGGTTATCCTAGTAGTGCTCAATGAACGATGAAAATGACAGTTCAAAGGAACAGTTTACTGTCTTACAAAAGGATATAGACCTACAAGAGAAAATA
>NC_051405.1:788674-789166 GCF_015228065.2 Penaeus monodon
GTCGCAGTTATCGAAGTAAATGTGAGGAAAGTGTGACGAAGTTTGGAAGTCATTTCACATATTATTGTATGGTTTATGGTGTGGAATTTTATCTACATCAAAACGACCATTTCCATTTCCATATTTTGCCTTTCACAACTTAAATTAAACTAGATTATCATTTGATTGAAAAAGAATACTGAGTATTTCTGGGTGTTGTGCATGCTGGCTATTATAAATCTTGGTTTATCATGTAAATCATTTTTGTATGAGTGTCTCCTAAATTCTAGGGAATGTATATTTAGAAGAGCTTTCATTCGTAGCATGGCATTTAGCTCATTTTGGGCGAGAGGGAATCTGTGCATCAAATACTGAAGACAACATTATACCTAGCCTTAAAGGCAACATATTCATGACAGCAAAGGTCGTGGGAATAAGGTCGTTCAGAGAGCTCCACCCGTCATCAGGTGTGCCAGGCCAAATTCGCACACACACCGAAAGGAAAAGAACACA
>NC_051405.1:791286-791699 GCF_015228065.2 Penaeus monodon
GTGCATTTTCCACCTTGACCAAAATCCTTTTGGCACCAATAGCCTTTCCTTATGGCCTAAGGATCTAGTCCAGGTTCAACTTCATAATTCCACAAAATAGTTCCTTCTCTGCCAAAACAGTTCCGGCTTTCCCCTTGAAATTCCGACAAATGTAATATGTGCTCTACTTGCCTGTTTATGATGGATCTTATCCAAAGTACGTCTCGCTTATCCATTCCCAAAATCCATTTAAATGTGTTACAGATCAACTCATTTCATATCATCCATTGTAAAGTGTATGTTAAGTATTCAGGCGTTAATATAACCGTTATCGGTAAGAAACATCACAGCTTACATAAATCAGGTTCCAACCTAAGGGAGTTTAGGGCTGTAAGTAAAGGAGTGAAAGTTTTCTCTAAGCGAAGCCCAGGGCT
>NC_051405.1:793715-793996 GCF_015228065.2 Penaeus monodon
GGCTCCATAAAACAACGGACAAGCAGGTGCCAGCCTCTGTCTCGTTCCTCACGCAAATGCTTATAGAAATGACGTGGGAAACATTTACGAGGACCACCGAACCTATTACTTGTGAGTGGAACTTGGTTCGAACGGTCATAAACAAACATTATTGTTCATCATTGCTAAAGTATAGGAAATGAAACGTGAATACGTTCATTGGCTTGGTAAATCAAGGCTTTTCTTATTTTCTATTCGTTTTACCTAGTTCTGACTAAAGACATGCAGCGTCCTCATACATA
>NC_051405.1:794481-795393 GCF_015228065.2 Penaeus monodon
CGCGCTTGCGCGTATGTATATGCACAGAATTGTGGATGTTCACGATGATAGTCTCTTAGAATCTAGTATATGATGTCTGTGGTAGCTGCTCTTTGATAAAAGAAACGAAAGTCGTTCAGCTGAACATATGGATGCAGATGTAAACATCACGAACCGTTACTCTGAAACAATCTGACAAGACTCGCCTGTACGCAATTACTGTTCTTTATGCAATGTACTAGAAATTACACTGACCGCGTCGCAGTCGACGCCAGATGTGAGCTCTCAGAAGAATGAGGACTCGATTCTGCAAACAGGAGTGAAAAAAAGAGAATTAACCACCTCTTTTCCCGCAGGTACGTCTCGGCGAGGATCTATCAGAGTGACTGCAAACTATGCTGGTAAGTGCTAGAGGAGGTTTAGGGAACACGAATCCAGAGCGGAGAAACAATACGCTCATCCAGCAAATCGGTCCGGCGGGGGCGCCCGAGTGTGAAGAGATTACGGTCAACACGGATCAAGGGTCAGGAATGCCTTTTCTCACAGCCACGCGTCTAAGGTGTTAGGGTCAGATATAGTCTATTACGAACATAGTGGAATACTAATGTACACCGTAGCTAAGAGGTGAATACGTAGCTAAAATCTTCAAAGATCCAGCAAGGAATCAATGCTTGCAGTGAGAAAGGGAAGGGTCAATATCATCAGTTAAATCGAGCAGCTTTAGTAATATGCCAGCACTGTAGGGTGAGAATCCACACCTGCTACTCGTACATCCGACCAAGATTTTAACTGGGGATTTAGAGCAGACCTAGGTTACCCGAATTACATTTAGTTCTTATGCACTTCATCAAGGTTTTGTATGAATCCCATACGTCATATAATTGTGTAATGGACACTGATTGCATTTGTATTCTAATGTTTCCATTTCTAAAT
>NC_051405.1:795417-795639 GCF_015228065.2 Penaeus monodon
GTAAATCTGTGGGCACCCAGGGTGTATACAGAGAGGAATTTTAAAGTGAATAATAAAGGTGTTGATATACGGCCGCTCTTCGCAGAGATCTGACGATAGTTGTGAATCACGTGTCTGAGAATCAATGGCGAGGAGGAAGTCTTCTAAACCTGTTCAGACTAATAAGTCTATAAAATATAGACCAATAAGTCTATAGGAATGCGGTCAGCCTAATCAGTACAG
>NC_051405.1:796496-796834 GCF_015228065.2 Penaeus monodon
ACGCGGGCAAATATACTGTACTTGTCGTATAACTGGGCATCCCGTAACAGCTGTCTTATTGTAACACCCACTAACGGACAGCAAGCGGTGCTGCCTTCTGATGCAGATTAATCACAACCAGCCACTTGGCAACAGGCGAATGGCCCAATAACGGCCGCACGCAAGAGTATCAAAAACTGATTCTCTAATTATGACGACGCATGACGATGTATTATAACGAAGAATTTGGATCGTTCCCTTGCGGTAAGTCTTCAGTACACCCGCTTGACTGCGCCAGATCGTCTTGGTTTACGGAACATGCTCTGCTGAAATAAATGTAGGGTTCTCTATGCCCTAGG
>NC_051405.1:800020-802373 GCF_015228065.2 Penaeus monodon
CAGGCTTAACCTTCACCTGGCCCTTGGATTCACGCTATTTCCCGAGTATTCTCTCACAAAGTCCAAAAAAAAAATTTCTCAAGATTTTGCTTTTACAGACACTGCGAACGATCGCCGATTATCACTGTAAAACGAAGCCTAATAACAACCCTTTCCTCGATAAGCTATATCGTTAATTTTATTGCATCACATAATAAGATTTATGCATTGTATAAGACAAACGTATCAACAGATCCGGCGCACGCAAGACCCGTGAGGTTGAAGGTCATTTAACAGGTGTGCGTATGTGAGTGCGCGTGGCAAAGTCGGGGCCACGTCGTGCTACTCCGCTCCGTCTCCGGCCATTGGAAAAATGCCTTTGGGAAGTAGAACGCCGTCTATTGTTGATTAATTTATGAAGAACTATAGACCAGACTTCACAACCTACTTAATGATGGAATAAGTGATTCTGTCGCCCTATCTCCTTTCCTGTCCTCTGTCCTTATCTCGACTTGTTACGCAGTCTCTCGTTTCCTTATTCCTATATCTACATTTAGCTCTTCTACTTATATTTTCCACTTCGTTCTTTCCTTCTCCATATTATATCCTCTCTCCCTGTCGTCCCTACGATGTATTCATTTCCCTCCTCCTCTCCCTACATAGTCACCCCTCTCTTTCTTCACCCTTCTTCACCCGCTTCTTCTCCTTCTCTTTCTAACTTCTTTTCCTCATTTTCTCTGCTCTCCTTGCCGGTTGCTTTGCCTAGGTCACGCGACACGGCAACACGCGGTCTTGGCGGTCACGAGTGTCAACCTTAGCTTTCCCCTTTGGCCTTCGCTTCCGAGGAAACTGACTCCGAGTGCACCAGCTTTATCGCGGAAATGCTCGAGTTATGATGGATGGTATTCCTCCAGCTGCATGCTTACACGGCAGCATTTTAGCTATTTTCGCTTGAATTATCTGTTTATATCAATTCATTCTTTTGCAGATCAATTACGTAAGTGCGTTCATTCGATAATTTGGATATAAAAAAAAAAATAGGATACCCTGCGTTATAGAGAAATGATGTTTACAAATATGGTTAGTGTTTACATTAATAGCAACATATGTGTGCCTGGAACTTGATGTACAGTTTGTTATTAGCGTTGATGCCTTCCTCTGAAAGTGTTGCAGAGATGTCACTGTTGTCTTTTCGTTAACTTCTGCAGATTATTCGTGTATATATGGTAGAAAATAAGCAAATGGTATGATATAAGAATATTTTGACCTCTACCCCGTGTTGCTCTATTCATCTTCTATGGTGGGCTTTCTAAAAAGTTATTTTACTATTATAAACATCTTATTAATGTAGGGATGATTATTAACTAACCCCTGCCCCGTACTTCCCTGCCAACTCCCTCCCCTTGCCGTGAGAATGGAAACAACAAAACCATTAGCTCTGACGAGGAACTAATTCTTTATTTTCGTTATCGTTTATTTAATTGCATGATCTCGCATTGGTTCGAATATATATATTTTTTCTCTTCCCTTAATTGGTCCTCTGAGATGAAAAGCTAATTCGGTAGTAAAAGTAGATCCGGTCTGAATGTGACATCCGACTTCTCTGTTCAACGTTAATTCTTCCTGCACATCATAAGAAACATCTTAGAGAAAAATAGCAACTAAAACAATAGAAACAATAGCAATAGATGACCTCAGTTATTGTTCAAAGTACGGGGAAAGTTCTTTCCATAATGTTCTCTTTTTGCCATGTTAATCATATCTGGATATCCACTCAGATAAATGAAGAACAATGCTATTCATTTCTGTAGTGAAGTCGAAACGGAAGTTCTTAGCAAGGTTATCAACCACCAAAAAATCAAGGTCAAGATTAAACATATAAGGGCAGTAGGTCTCCCGTAACTGTGATAAAATTTCCCGTCCCGAAAAAAAAAATATACATTTATGTTTCTAGATACGTATTTATTGAGATAACATCGGTGCAAATATTCGTACAAAATGGCTCCATTGTTAATCACGGGATAAATCTGTAACCACGATATGTTTCTTTCACCCGCGTATTAAGTTTATGCTATAGCCTACTTTTTAGGTGAATGCATGTATGATGATATATTCCGGAAAATGATAGAACACTTGAATAAATGCCTGAGTTTGCTTTTTTTCGGCCGCAATACCCTTAAGATATTACTACCAAATTTCCCTCTAGCTGTGTCGTGTTCTTCTTTGCTATAGAATCCAGCCACTTTATTTATCCCTGTCGTGACAGGGATAAAGTTTCTTCAGGAAATCTTACAATATTTATTTTGGTGATCCTGTAAGAATCCTGCTTTTATAAATGTTAATTCAGCCAAGTTACTTATCAAGAAACATTGAT
>NC_051405.1:803685-804472 GCF_015228065.2 Penaeus monodon
GAGATAGTTTCCAATATATGGTCTAATACTTCCGCAAGTGGACCTTTCTTTACCTCTATAGAGAAATACTGGTTACCTGTTGCATGAAGTATCAAAATTTTGTGGGGATGAGAGAAAGATAGAATGAATATTCTTGAGGGTCATGCATGCAACATTACACATGCAGAGACACTAATACCCAAAGACATGCAAAATACCTGTATATATACACATTCTTTTTGTCTTATAGTGTTGAGTAGAGCCACTAATGTCTACGTAGAATATAAACATTTTTATAAGGATGAAGAAAATCTAAAGTACTAATTTTGAAAGCTAGTAGAGACATGTAAAGACCACATGTATAAGCAAAAGTTCCTACCCAGGAAAGCAGACACACAACCAAGAACCATATCCAGTTTCGGAGTTCGTCAAAAGAAATCGTGATCGAAGGTGCTGAATTTTGATGACTGGATGAAACTGTGTTTTACGAATGGCATCTCCGATTTGGCTGGTCTTTCTCAAAGTCACTTCAATTATCGATGTAACCAACATCAGAATCTTCAGTTTCGTCTTTTTTATGAGATGTGTGCAAGCAAAGGATAAGTACTAGTGAGTGATGGCATTTATAAATCAATTAGTCTACATCTACCTATACCGCATTTGTATGTGTGTATGGCTGATGATCAATACCCGAAATATCGAAAATGGAAAATGTTTCTTGTTTCATCAAACAAAACATTTAATCAGTAAGTATTAAGACCATCCCCGACACATTATATCGCACGACACACCTGGTCGGCTTTTCACG
>NC_051405.1:806149-806471 GCF_015228065.2 Penaeus monodon
GGAACCATAGTCACTAAAGCACAATGGCAGAGCGAGTCTCGCGCGTTTAGCCTACTCTTCCTCCGGAAGACACGCACTGCCGGTGGAGCTGTGCCGCCGCTAGATCCACTTCGTCCGTCCCCTGCCTCCCACCCAGATGTGTGTCAGGTCGTCGCAGAGGCAGAAACTTGCACATATTTCCATTCGTGGCTGCACCGTCTGGTTTGAATCATGGACGTCTTATATGAGAGGCTCTGTATTAATTAGAGCAGGTAGTCCTTCTCTGAAACAGATGATAAGGAAAAACATGTTGTAGTCTTGGTTCTTGATGTGTGTGTGTGTG
>NC_051405.1:806997-808382 GCF_015228065.2 Penaeus monodon
TAGCGGGCACAGCCGTCGCCTCACCCGGCCTGTTGCTTTACATAATTCTATAGAACTTAGCGTTAATATTATCAGGCGTGAATAACCAAACGAATAAGGGTGGTTTTCCAGCAAATGGTTCCTGTTGAGTTAGATAATGTATATTCATTGTATCAAAGCAGTATTGCAGTAAGCGTAATTTGTAGAATAATTTCCATGAGCCGATATTACAATTTCTTAATATATTTGGTATGGGAAATGTAGTCTCAGTTGCACGGTGGTGGAGCGTGCGTTATTATAACAGAAAGGGAGCCTTTGAACTTATTATTGGCGCGGATCCTATCGATAGTAAAAACAAATTCGACTGATAGACAACAGTTTCATAGCTCCTTCTCCAACAGAAGAGAAATACAAAACTTAACACACAGGAAGTACGAAGTGGTTATATGGGATTTATATAAAGCATCTAGTTCTTGCGTAAAGAGAGTAAAGATCTTACAAAAAGGAAAAAGTTTACTTTTAAAGTAAGTACACAATTCCCTTTTAAGAAAGGCATTACGCCTTCTTGTCCTAGCATTTCGATAATATGAACTGGATGACCGCTTGACGAGCTCGAGAATGAGTCTGCCTTCAGTCTTCATCCGTTTTCTTTGATGTAACGCACATACTCATAATATATACCGCGTCGCTGTCGGAATGTAGCAGCGCCTGGAAGTAGCGTCCGAAGACAACCCCGGAAAGTCTGGATCGTATTATCTATGAATGTGTCGTAATATACTTCCATTTAGTCTGCGTCATTTTCTCTCCTGATTTGCATTTTCATCTGGCTTTTGTTGACTGTCTTACCATAAGAGAAGAACTAGAACCGTCGAGATACGCTTGACCCCTTTTCAGCTGTCCTTTTGTTGAAGACAGCAGACAGATATACAGCACGTTGGTCGTCTCTATGGACTTCACCAAAGAAGAGAAAAAATTATCTGATATTTCTTTCCTTTTCGGTGAAAACGAAGAAGAGGCGTCACTCTAGGAGGATTCGCCTCAAGGGTGATGCGCATGCAACCACTTCCCTCTGCTTATTATTCCTGTATTGTCACTGACTTGAAAGACGCGCCCTTCCCTTATTCACCAATTCTTTATTCGCATCTGAAAATGGATCTGGAGAGGCAGGGTATGCATAGCTGATCTACCTTGACCGACTCTCTTGCAAACCGACGCATGACCTTCACCCGGGAAGTGACCAGCGACCAGAGGGTCGTCCCGTTACGAGACGGCTGTGGTGGTATTATGCCGCTCTCGAATTCAGGGACGCGGTCTTCCTCCATCTTCACATGCCGCGCCTTCCCCTTTTGACCCCACGCGCCCCGCTCTCCTTTCTTTCCTCTCGCATCACTTCCTCCTTGAGAAGA
>NC_051405.1:808733-809240 GCF_015228065.2 Penaeus monodon
ATCGCACACACTGACACACAAACACAACTTTATTCATTTACGCATACACAAACTCGCATACACGCGCGCGCGGTCATAGTAAATAGAGTTGCACCCACTGTATTTCCGTGTGGCATTGAAGAAAGAGGAAGCAAAATATTCCCTTCCCATACTATAAAGATATCAGTATTGATCGGATTCAGTCATATCACATTTCAAAGGAGACAAGGGTGAAGATCCATTGAAAATATCTACGAAAGTCAAGGTGTGATAACGGGCTTGCGACGGCGCTCTCCACGTTCTGCTCATCTCGCGGGCTCGATATTCTGGGCCGTGTGAACGCGGGGTCACATGCAGACGCTGCAGGACCAGTTTTTTGGGCGCGGGATCGGAGTGGGTCAGCGGTACATGAGTCCAATGACCGGCTGCACCAAGGAAGACGCTGCTAGATGGTTGTTCTAAATTTTTTATCAAAATATGTGTCTAGATTTTTTGTCCATGTTTTTAATTAATGGTTGGTACTGATCG
>NC_051405.1:809298-809665 GCF_015228065.2 Penaeus monodon
CCCAAAATGTGCATTTGTCGAATGTGTTTAGATCTTCAAACGTTAGCAATTTAGTTATAATGACGATTATACCAAACAAATGAGCCAAAAAACAGTATTATGAATCGATATTTCTTCTGTATTCCTACAGCTGGACTAGCGGTTTCGCAGTTCCCTGTGTTTACTCTCTACGCCCAGAAGTTGTGTCTGCCCAAGGAGCGACCGCCGTGCAAATCTCCGTGGGTGTATGAGACTGTGCCCGGCCTAGCCGTCGCCCAGACTTTCACAGCTGACTCTCGCTCCGCCGCATCACGAGCCGAGTGCGCGCTCATGTGCATACTCGAAGACAAGTTCCAATGCAGGTAAGAACAGACCATGATGTTAGCAT
>NC_051405.1:810708-810979 GCF_015228065.2 Penaeus monodon
CTCTTAAATTCCCCAGAGCCGGGTCCTACAACGCCGCCTCCGGCACCTGCACTCTGGCCCAAGTCGACCGCAACATGGCCGGCCGCAGTCGCCTTTTGGACGTCGACGAGAAATCCGACTACCTGGAGGTGTCCTGCGTGCCCAAGCCGCAAAAGATGTGCGACTTCCAAAGTGTCAAAGGCCGCATCCTCAAGACAGTGGATGCCGTATTCCAAGACGTGGAATCAACTGAGGAATGTCAAGCGAGGTAAGTGCTGAGGTTCTGCATGCT
>NC_051405.1:811622-812805 GCF_015228065.2 Penaeus monodon
TTACCAGCCTGAGATAACTGCAGCTCATGGTACTCACCCCACCTTCGGCAAGACACTAGAAGGCCACGTGGCGGAAATTCAATGCCAAAGCCACCATCAGCAGTTTGGTAACCTAAAGGGCCGCTCCACCACGCTGTACATGGTCTACTTGCTGGACGCCGTGCTGAAGAGTCTTGACTAGCGTGACTCTGAGGCCCAGGTATGCCTCATAGATTTTTTGAAATACGTTCGACAACATGAATCACAGTATGGCCGTCAGCTGCATCATCTTGGATACTGCCCTTTAACATCTTTACTGAGTGACAGGTAACAGTATGCTAGGTATAGCGAGGGAAACATCTGCATGGCTGTCCCCAACTGAAACTCATCCCAACACAAACAAATGTGAACTCTTCAACATCATTTTCCTCCTACGTGACGTGATATTTCCAAGATACTTCGGCTTTGTAACAATGTCATTACACAGGCTAACTCAGCAAAATTGGTCGGGCTCAGGATATACTCGAATCTTAGTTGACAGGATCACGTGGATCACATCACCCAAGCAACTACACGTATGTTTATTTTATTCCGAGCGACGTCATTCGGAGCCAGAGAGGAACAACTAATCCTGCTGCATTGCCAGAATATTCGGCCTGTGCTGGAGTACGCGTGCCCAGTGTGGCACCCTGGCCTCACCGCGGCACAGCGAGCCAGCCTGGAGTCAGTGAAAAAGAGGGTGTGCCACATTATCCTCGTCCATCATTATCTCAATTACACAGCCACGTTGGCGAAGTTCGCACTACCGCGACTTGACGATAGGAGCGTGCAACACACTCTGGACTTCGGGGAAAAATTTATGAAATCACTGTATTCACACCTCCTCCAGCAAAGTCTACGTATGCGGCACCCAAGAAAGCACGCCAACAGACTAACGCTAGTCAGGTGTAGGAAGGAAAGGTACCGAAATTCCACAATCCCCTACGTGGTTACAAAATTAAATAATACGTGAAGCGCCCTCTCAAAGTAATGCATTCATTGATACACCATTTTTACCTAGAATTTATAATTGTATTTGATTTAACATGTTTTAGTCCTAATCGATTCTACTGGAAATTATTGTAAGTCCAAATGAAGGCACGCACACATCGCCCGTGCGCGTGTTCATGTGCGATTTGTGAGGGTACTCACGTGGATATTCATA
>NC_051405.1:814497-814777 GCF_015228065.2 Penaeus monodon
AAACAAAAAAACATGTGCATTAGCTTTAAGACCTTTGATGATGATCACGCAGATAGTGATGAATGTAAACCACCACAGATGCAAAGGGGCTGACTTCACTTGCTACTCGTACGACTTCATGTCTGCCAGCGAAAAGATCTGCCGTCTCTCTCATCATTCCGGTGCCACGCTGGCGCACATTCAGGAGCCTTACCTTGAGATCGGCAACGCCACCACGTACGAGATGCAGTCCTGCTATCAGGTGGGTCCCGCAGCTGACGGGGTTAGGGTCCATTGTTTT
>NC_051405.1:817460-818171 GCF_015228065.2 Penaeus monodon
AATTAAGATGTGAAAACTGAATAGATATTTTGTCTTGCACCGTGAAATGTGATCGCCTAAAGTCTAAGACTGAAACTTAAGTCATGAAGACAAAAACAACAAATCCCTGGAAGCGTCATCACCTTACCCACTTACCACTTCCCAGGTCACGGTGGAGTGCCGTGGCGCCGAGATGCTGGCCAGGATCTCCACTTCGACCTTGTTCCACGGGAAAGGTATACGCGAAGGACCGACCCAACAGCTGCGTTATGGATGTCAAGAACTCTACCGAATTCGAGATTGTTCTTCCTTACAACGACATCAACTGTGATGTAGTACAAGAGGGACCCGGTGCCTTCTCTACTAATATTGTTATTCAGGTAAAATCTCAAGGATTGTGAATAGTAATGAGCACGTTTGATACACCAGAATGCATTAACATTACACATGAAACATTAGTTCTTTGCACGGGATATTTGCAAATATAAGCTAACACAAAAAAATTGGTCTTCACAACAGCATCACGACATGATCGTCACTTCCGCGGACGTCGGCCTCGCACTTCACTGTAAGTATGACCTCAAGAACCAAACTGTGACGAACTCGCTCATCTCTGGCTTAGAGGTCAAGGGAGCTCTTGACACAGCCGAGTACTTCGAGGAGACGATCGTTGAGTCCCCCAATGTTGTTATGAGAGTCACCACACCGAGAGGAGACGACATTTTCTCAGCT
>NC_051405.1:818376-818915 GCF_015228065.2 Penaeus monodon
CTCTATTCCCTTATCTATGAATGCTTTTCCATTCAGAAACAGCAACATAACTTGCTAAATAATCATCCTTTTACCCATTCCTTTACACTTATAATCTTGCAGGTTGGAGACAGCATGGCTCTTCGATTCGAGATCACCGACGAGCAGAGTCCGTACGAGATTTTCGTGAGGGATTTGATCGCCATGGACGGCCAGGACAGCTCGGAAATCCTTCTCATCGACGAAAGGGGCTGCCCCACAGACCCTACAATCATGTCCTCAGTCGTGCAGGTATGGTCACGGTGCCAGAGGCTGCTGTTTCTTAAGCTGCACTGTAATGTTTGTACAAATTATCTGACAGTGCAGCGAAGGCACACATGCATCGACATTTTTAAAAATCCGTTACGATTGCGTCGTAATTAAGACATATTGATATCATCCACATCATACTTAACATAAGCGGACAATATCCATATCATAGGGCTTGCATGTTCTCTTCTCAGCTTAATTGCCACTACACTGGTCATGTCGTAGCATTTACCTATAAGCTAAAACTGAAT
>NC_051405.1:818976-820168 GCF_015228065.2 Penaeus monodon
AAAGCTCACTCATTCACTCATTTGCATGTGCCGCCGTAACATTAGCCGCTTCGAATTTTACGCTCCTTAATGCGTGATTTGTAACTGTGGCACAACCGACCTACAAAATTAAGCGTTTTTTTTCTTTTTGCTCTCACGTTAAGAGTATTTTATCGATATAATATTGAACATTTTCAAATATATTTTGTTGCAGTTGACAAGACCATTGGATAAAATAGGTATCCATCTAAGCTTGAGATCCCGCGATTCTTCGCTCTCCATTTAGATATTCAAGAACCGATTGTGTTACTAGACCTTTAGATGTTTATACGACAGTAGGCTGTAAAGCAGCTTATCACATGTACGACCCTTCATTTACTAAGATGGACCTTCATGTTATCATTTGGGAGGTTATAACTGATATTCAGTAAACCACATTTCTTACTGAGCGACAGCGTGACCTCATGCAACAGATGCGTTTACCACCAAAAATAAAGAACCCGACCCTCACACCTAAACGTTTTTTTTTACATGATATGTGTGTAGAAACTCTTGATTTTCACCCGAGGACGTATTACCTCGTTCCTGTTACAGTTATAATCGTATGCTCATGTATATTCATAAGCTGAGTCAGATCATGTCATTTGCCAGGGCATGACTCGTGTTAATGTTGTAGGTGGGTGCTATTCCAGTCAGAAATGGAAAAACGTGTCCTTAGTTTCCCTAAAGGTGTTTACCGGACCCGAAACATTATGGCCACTTGAAAGGCGACGGAGTCATAACAATTAACCCTGCAATTGCTAATTGTACGGCACATATTTTGATTTGTGCTTCTTGACATTCCCCCATTGTATATCCTATCTCCTAAACCCTTCCTATTAAGAGTGCTTAATTAAGTAGATCACCTAGTGAGATTAATGCAGATCAGTGACATACTCAATTATTACGTATTATAAAAAGAAAAACATAAAGGTACTATTGAGGAACTTGGAAACTTGACTCAAAAAGGAAGTTCCTTTACACATTAAAAAGAAATAAGGACATTTAACAACGCTTAATATTTTCTGAACATTGGAGAATAAGCTATCGGGCATCATGGTGAAAAACTGAAGTTTAGTTAAATGCTATAAAAAGCTAGTGATGGCATCCATGGTGTTTTACCATTAAATGCACCGTTAATTTTACGTTGCGATTTAAATCCAATTGACTAGGA
>NC_051405.1:820874-821067 GCF_015228065.2 Penaeus monodon
ATTTTTACTAGGAGCGTCATTTCACCATCCCTCGGTGTCTGTTTTGTCCAGTCGCTGATCTGCCCGAATAGCCTGTTTTAACCCTAGGTAGGATAAATTTCTTAATTAATAATCTTCACGGGTCCCTACACATTGGATCTCTTGTCACTGTGGGATGTCTTCGTTGCAGATTATATTTAGACATCCCTAGCTT
>NC_051405.1:821199-821280 GCF_015228065.2 Penaeus monodon
AGCTTTGATATATGAATAAAATATTTTCAGTCACAGGGAAATGTATTAAGCAGAATTCAAACTAAGCAGAACTATATGTGT
>NC_051405.1:821432-822630 GCF_015228065.2 Penaeus monodon
ATTTCAAATTTCCAGGACTATTATATTATCAGATCCCGACTTTACGTACCCATGGAAATTAAAGTACATTTTGACTAGAGAAAAATATTGTAAGAAGATATAACAGGGTATTTGAAATCACTCCCTCCTTCGAGAAAACAAGTATACAATAATTCTTGAAACATGCTTATGTTAAATGCCATTTCCAACAAACCAGATAAGTTTTGCTGCGACAGACAGCTGACAATAACGTTTGACGTAGTTCGCATTGCATGTCTTCGTCGCTACAGCCCGGGTTGTTCTTGCTTTATCCGATTCTGAAATGGTGGGATGCTAGATGATTCCAGTTCGCGACAGGTATGAAAACCCGAAGATAAAAGCTAACACACTTGGATGAATTGCTGTGAAAGTAAAAGAAAAAAAACTCCCTCTGTTTGTAACATACTTGTAATCGTCAGCTGGCGGGAGTCTCGGGTTCGGCTTCTGTGGAAAGTTTCTAAATCGCCGTAATATCGCTATTTCATAATAGTATGATACAGGCGGTCTGTACACCGTGTAGAGGAAACAGTATATCCAATGGCATAGCAACTCAAGGTTTCATACATATTTAATAAAACATTGATAAATTGGACCGCGCATCCCAAGGATGTCAACTGCGTTTGGTATTGAGCAAATATTCAAATTGGTTAGATAATTCCATTTTTTCTCAACCGAAATCTGGGTCGCCTTATGCATATGCTTTGCCACAACACATTATCTAATAAATGTAATACACGTATTTACAATACTAAGTGAAAAAAATAAATATGTTCGTTACAGATGGGTAGCGGTTCTGTCCTCCACGCACCCTTCCAAGCATTCAAATTTCCCGCATCAGACATCGTCCAGTTTCGGGCTCTAGTGACTCCGTGCCTTCCTCGTTGCGAACCTGTGCAGTGCAGTGTGCAAGGTTTCGACGGAGTGTCCCGCAAGGAGCTGTCGTATGGAAGGAAGAAGAGAGAGGTGGGAAGTTATCCACAGCTACATTCATTTCTTTTTGTTCATTATATTGGGTTATTTAATATATTTCCTACACTATCGGTGGCTCTATGTCAAAAACTTGCAAACATATTTCAGTCGTGATATTGAAAGAAATGAATATTCATAGACATTTTAACAATAAGACAAACCACTTCTTTGACACATCACTTTTTAAGTGTCACATGCCCTCATTATCAAC
>NC_051405.1:822678-823070 GCF_015228065.2 Penaeus monodon
GGTCTCATTATCACGTTTCTCTTCAGGTTCACGAAACTGACATTATGGTAGTCCAATCCGTCCGTATCAAAGACAAGTTCCAATTCTCGGGGACACGCCAAGAAGAAGTTGAGGTAGACCTCGCCCAAGAAACGTGTTCCTCTTTCACCGGTGTGGTAGTCGCCTGTGCCCTCTTCCTCGCGGCCCAAGTGGTGCTCCTAATGGCGTGGAGCTACTTGTGGCACAAGAAAAGAGCCACCAAGCAAATCGACCCAAATCCACCGCCTTCGTTGTACTTCGGCACGACTTCCTCTCGCACTTCTTCTACTTCGTATCTGACAGATTAAGCATCGAAGTGACACCAATCTTCAGTTAACACTTTTCTCCATTATACACACACACGCGCGCACTCG
>NC_051405.1:823171-824531 GCF_015228065.2 Penaeus monodon
GGGAGGATTTGAAACGTCCTATGGCCGTAGCCTTTTGGAACATTTTCTACTAGTTTTTTTCCAAATGTCGGACAAAAAAAATAACATACAAAGACAATCGATCACAGTGTGAGTGCCAGATTCTTTTTAGCTTTATGAAGGGCATATTTTAAATAAAACAAAATCTCGGCCTATTATAAATAGGCAGTTTAAGATAGATGTTAAACTTCTAAGTTAATTTAGTATATTTCTGTTTTATGACCGAGAGATTACATAATCTGTATGAGATTTATCCTGAAGTTGCTACAGTATGAAATTATTAACTCCAGTATGTCCAAGTCATTGACTTAGAGCATTTGCCATCTGTGTAAATAATGCTCACCGTATTCTGTAAGTGATCTCTTGATTCTTTATTCAAATTATTTGCTTACGTGTTTTTGCTCTTTAAACATTGGTACGCAATACAGTTAACATATTTTGGCGTAGAGACCACTTGTCTAAATGTTTTCAAAATATGTTTTAAAGCGGTTGTGATTAACGGCAGTTTTCATGGACGATGTGAAAGGAGATTGCGACAAGCTTGTACGATCACCATCCGAACTCGGCATTATCCAAACATTGCTAAGTGAAGATTTTTTTAAATTGTTGGTTTTATATATCATACATTAGTCTAAGCGAGCTGCACTCCCAAACGGCGAAGCCAAACTCATTCTGCTAAATAAGTGTACGAAGAAATGTTTGATTGAAGACCTTTTCTTTTTTATGTGCTAGGTCGGTTTGCAGCAAATCATATATCTATCCAGTGACATTTGGCATCTCAAGAGAGATCGAGATGTTAAATGTCACTCTTAATTCAGTGGATGCACTTGTAAAATTTCTACCTCAAAGGAAAAATAGATTTATCATAACGTACGTAAGCGAGAAATACTTGAATTGCCTGATTTAATAACCGGTTCATTTGGACTTTCCAAAGCTAAGGAACTCCGCGACTAATCCACTTTTTCCCCCACCCAAATAGGAACCCTCAGCAAATTGACAACGATTTGCTTAACATTTTTTACATTGTTATCGCAAAAAAGACTTCACGCCGTCTATGAATACAGTCACATATGCATTCATAACCTGCGGACCCGTAATATCAACTTGGAAAATATTAACACTTCGAAAATAATCACCACATACATATATGTGTTTCCCCCAAATTTGATGATTGATAAAACTGAAATAACATCATATATGTCACTTGGCAACAATCGTCCCTTTTTAAGTTGGGTTCGCTTACCAAAAATAACATCAGTTTGCTTACTGACCTCCATTTTCTCTTTTGTTAAACAAACCTTTCCTGTGGTAATTTTAATAAAAAGAAAGTGCCAATAGTGTT
>NC_051405.1:824863-826548 GCF_015228065.2 Penaeus monodon
CTCTCAGGTTTATTACGTTTTTTTTTCGAAAAGCAATTCTACCGTAAATCCATGTTTTCAACGCGTGCCATTGTCACGAGCTTGTCTTTACCAACAGTTTCATTTCTTTATAATCCATTTTGTTGCTGAAACAGAAATTACTAGACTTATGAAATCAGTTTCGCAGAAACGTGTTTTGAATCAATACCAGGTATCTTGTATATATTCAATGGGCATTTATAAGTATTAGACATTATATGAATTAATGAAAATATATGTCATTTTGAAATTCGCTGTTGAGTGAATGATAGCTTGTCCCTTAACTACTAATATGTATGTAAGAGAGAGGGAGGAAAATATTGTATTTACTTAAATATACTTTAATTCTGACCATTTCGTTTCTCCGGCCTATGGCTGATATCCCTTTTATGATTTTCTGAGTGTATAGACAAAGTAGTTTCATCAATTCATTATATCATGTACTTTATGTTCGTTACAATCAACAACAGGAGTCCGTACAAGCTTTGTGAATATGTATGATCTGGATGTTTCTGTTTGATATTATGTTTTAACGTGTTTGTTCTTTGATATGAGCATGAATTGATTAGAGACTTTGCTCAAGTACTCTCTATTCAAAGCAAAGACGAACTGCATTCCTACCAAGGTAAATGAAAGTTTATGTTTTAATACTACCAAGGTAAATGAAAGTCCTACCAAGGTAAATGAAAGTTTATGTTTTAATAATTTCCATTTTAACTGATACAATATGATAAAAAAAAAATGTATCCAATCTGTAATGGAAAGGAACAGCTTTAATTTGCTCGTTAATAAATAAGCATAACAGTGATATTTTGTAAGCTGTGAGGCTACACAACTGCTATTAAATTCACTTAATCTTTTTTGTAAACCAGATCGCACTAATGCGCTTTAACCGAAAATCAGTCACAGCAGCTATGTAGTTTGTAAATTAGTATAAATGTCATTATAAACTACAGTCCTCGCTGAAGAACGCAGTGTAGACACAGGAATATCCTAAGTGTTGCGACCGTGTGTTTTGCTCTTATGCACCAAGGCTGCCCTCGTGAACCTCCTTTAGGGCACCTTGAATTTCCTGCTGCCGGGACATCAGCTCGGAGAGACGGAGCTCCAGAGCAGATCTTTTAGCTTCATTGTAGCTTTGGTTCTGAGGATGAATAGATGAAACATTCAGATCACTCTTCTTACGTGTGCTAGAAATATTTTTAAAAATCTAAAACATCTTTCTCTTAGTCCCCAACACCAAACGCCTCACCTGAGCCACAACAACTGCAATCCCTGCCATTCTGTGCCCAGTCAGTTGCTGGAGAAGACGCTCAGATTCAGCTCGGTCTGAAGCACTTAGCTCTATCTTACCCCGAGCCACCTGGAGAAAAAACAGAGCTTTATATGAAACTCAATATTCAGTTATACGGTGCCGTTGATCTATACCTCACTGAAATATTTGTGTTTATTAGCAAAAGTAGCTTGACTTTTAGTAGTTAAAAAACAGAAAAAGGCACAGGTCCGCCGCATGAAATATACCTGTGAGAAAACAGTCAGTGTTTGATGTGCAGCGCAGGAAACAAGATCAGCAAGGTCTTGGTCTGTCGGGTTTTCACCAAATGAGGACAGTGCTATGTTAAGATCTTTCAGCACGCCTGGCAAGCTGTCAGCCTCTGCACATACCA
>NC_051405.1:834021-839946 GCF_015228065.2 Penaeus monodon
GTAAATCTCTGATACCTGCATACCCTATTACTTAAAAAAATAATAATAATATGAGTCTTACCACCCTTTCTAAGATTTACGGAGTTTAGTAGAGACAAAAGCGACGAGGACATCAGGAACCTTCTTCTTGATCCCTGAAGGTTTTCAAGAGCTTTTATGATGTCATTGAGTTCCTGCAGAAGGGCTTCCAGATTTGAAGACAAAATGTGGATTTCAGTGAGTTTTTCAGCATTATTGTAGCAGTCGGCCAACTCGGTGGTCACTGCCTCTATCTGCATCTGTATCTCGCCCAAGGCCTGGTTCAGATCCTCGATCCTCGACGCCACTTCAGGAGGAGCTGTGATGCACGTCGAGCCTGTAGACTCTGAAGGCGTGGTGCTTTCAGATCCCTCGGTTGTGCTTTCAGACTCCAGTGAGGAACTTGCAGATACAGTTGTTGTGCTCTCGGACTCCTGTGTTGTGCTTCCTGACTCCTCCGATGTGCTTCCTGTCTCCTCTGATGTGCTTCCTGACTCTTCAGATGTGCTTCCTGTCTCCTCTGATGTGCTTCCTGTCTCCTCTGATGTGCTTCCTGTCTCCTCTGATGTGCTTCCTGTCTCCTCTGATGTGCTTCCTGACTCTTCAGATGTGCTTCCTGTCTCCTCTGATGTGCTTCCTGTCTCTTCAGATGTGCTTCCTGTCTCCTCTGATGTGCTTCCTGTCTCTTCAGATGTGCTTCCTGTCTCCTCTGATGTGCTTCCTGTCTCCTCTGATGTGCTTCCTGTCTCTTCAGATGTGCTTCCTGTCTCCTCTGATGTGCTTCCTGACTCTTCAGATGTGCTTCCTGTCTCCTCTGATGTGCTTCCTGTTTCTACAGACCCTGAACTTGTGCTTTCAGATCCCTGTGAGGTGCTTTCAGACCCTGAAGTTGTGCTCTCAGATCCCTGTGAGCTGCTTTCAGACCCTGAAGTTGTGCTCTCAGATTCTGTGAGGTGCTTTCAGATCCTGAAGTTGTGCTCTCAGATCCCTGTGAGGTGCTTTCAGACCTGAAGTGTTCATCTTGGTGCTTTCAGACCCTGAAGTTGTGCTCTCAGATTCCCTGTGAGGTGCTTTCAGACCCTGAAGTTGTGCTTTCAGATCCCTGTGAGTGTGCTTTCCAGCTCCTGAAGTTGTGCTCTCAGATCTCTGTGATGTGCTTTCAGTATCCTGAAGTTGTGCTCTCCATGATCCCTGCTGAGTGCTTTGTCACTCCTGAAGTGTGCTTTCCTGTTCCTCAGATGTGCTTCCTGTCTCCTCTGATGTGCTTCCTGTCTCCTCTGATGTGCTTCCTGTCTCTTCAGATGTGCTTCCTGTACTCCTCTGATGTGCTTCCTGACTCTTGATGTGCTTCCTGTCTCCTCTGATGTGCTTCCTGACTCTTCAGATGTGCTTCCTGTCTCCTCTGATGTTGCTTCCTGACTTTCTGATTCGTCCTGTCTCCCTGATGTGCTTCTCAGACCTGAAGTTCTGATCTCAGATCCTCTGAGGTGCTTTCAGACCTGAATGTGTGTCTCAGATCCCTGAGTTGTGATCTCGATCCGTGATGTGCTTTCAGATCCTGAAGTTGTGCTCTCAGATCCTTGATGTGCTTCCTCAGATCCTGAAGTTGTGCTCCGATCTGTGATGCTTTCAGATCCTGAAGTGTGCTTCAGATCCTGTGATGCTTTCAGATCCTGAAGTTGTGCTCTCAGATCCCTGTGAGGTGCTTTCCAGATCCTGAAGTTGTTGCTCTCACTGAGTTCTCCTGTGAGGGGTGCTTTCAGATCTGAAGTGTGCTTCGATCTCGTGTGTTCTGTTTCAGACCCTGAAGTTGTGCTCTCAGATCCCTGTGAACTGCTTTCAGATCCTGAAGTTGTGCTCTCAGATCCCTGTGAGGTGCTTTCAGATCCTGAAGTTGTGCTCTCAGATCCTTCTGGGGTGCTTTCAGATCCTGAAGTTGTGCTCTCAGATCCCTGTGGGGTGCTTTCAGACCCTGAAGTTGTGCTCTCAGATCCCTGTGAACTGCTTACAGATCCTGAAGTTGTGCTCTCAGATCCCTGTGAACTGCTTTCAGATCCTGAAGTTGTGCTCTCAGATCCCTGTGGCTGCTTTCAGACCCTGAAGTTGTGCTCTCAGATCCCTGTGAGCTGCTTTCAGACCTGAAGTTGTGCTCTCAGATCCCTGTGAACTGCTTTCAGATCCTGAAGTTTGCTCTCAGATCCTTAGGTGCTTCAGTGAAGTTTCTTCAGATCCCTGTGAGGTGCTTTCAGATCCTGAAGTTGTGCTCTCAGATCCCTGTGAGTGTTCTGTTCTACAGACCCTGAAGTTGTGCTCTCAGATCCCTGTGAACTGCTTTCAGACCCTGAAGTTGTGCTCTCAGATCCCTTGAATGCTTTCGCCTGATGTGCTCTCAGTCCTGTGCTTTTCAGATCCTGAAGTTGTGCTCTCAGATCTAGTTCCTCTGATGTCTGTTCCTGTCTTTCAGACCCTGAAGTTGTGCTCTCAGTCCCTCGTGATGCTTTCCAGACCTGAATGTGTTGTGCTCTCAGATTCCCTGTCTTGAGTGCTTTGTTCAGATCCTGAGTTGTGCTCTCAGATCCCTGTGAGGTGCTTTCAGATCCAGAAGTTGTGCTTCTCAGATCCCTGTGATGCTTGCCTGTTCCAGACTTTCCTGAAGTGTGCTTCGATCCTTGATGCTTCGCCTGATTCTTCAGATCTCCTGTGTGAGGTGCTTGCTTTCAGATCCCTAAGTTGTGTCTCAGATCCCTGTGAAGCTCTGCTTTCAGACTCCTGAAGTTGTGTGCTCTCAGATCCCTGTGAGGTGCTTTCAAGACCCTGAAGTTGTGCTCTCAGATCCCTGTGAGGTGCTTTCAGATCCTGAAGTTGTGTTCAGATTCTTGCACTGTTCAGATCCCTGAATTGTGCTCTCAGATCCCTGGAGGTGCTTCAGACCTGAGTGTGTCTCGATCCTGTGAGGTGCTTCACCTGATGTGCTCCGATCTCTTAGATGTGCTTCCTGTTCCCTGAAGTGTGCTTCCTGGACTGCTTCACTGATGTGCTCTGTTCTGCTCATCAGATGTGCTTCCCGTCTCCTCTGATGTGCTTCCTGTCTCCTCTGATGTGCTTCCTGTCTCCTCTGATGTGCTTCCTGATTCTTCAGATGTGCTTCCCGTCTCCTCTGATGTGCTTCCCGTCTCCTCTGATGTGCTTCCTGTCTCCTCTGATGTGCTTCCTGTTTCTACAGATCCTGAAGTTGTGATCTCAGATCCCTGTGAGGTGCTTTCAGATCCTGAAGTTGTGCTCTCAGATCCTTGTGAGGTGCTTTCAGATCCTGAAGTTGTGCTCTCAGATTCTTGTGAAGTGCTTTCAGATCCTGAAGTTGTGCTCTCAGATCCTTGTGAGGTGCTTTCAGATCCTGAAGTTGTGCTCTCAGATCCCTGTGAGGTGCTTTCAGATCCTGAAGTTGTGTTTTCAGATTCTTGTGAGGTGCTTTCAGATCCTGAAGTTGTGCTCTCAGATCCTTGTGAGGTGCTTTCAGATCCTGAAGTTGTGCTTTCAGATCCCTGTGAGGTGCTTTCAGATCCTGTAGTTGTGCTCTCAGATCCCTGTGAGCTGCTTTCAGATCCTGAAGTTGTGCTCTCAGATCCCTGTGAGGTGCTTTCAGATCCTGAAGTTGTGCTCTCAGATCCCTGTGAGGTGCTTTCAGATCCTGAAGTTGTGCTTTCAGATTCTTGTGATGTGCTTCCCGTCTCCTCTGATGTGCTTCCTGACTCTTCAGATGTGCTTCCTGACTCTTCAGATGTGCTTCCTGTCTCCTCAGATGTGCTTCCTGTCTCCTCTGATGTGCTTCCTGACTCTTCTGATGTGCTTCCTGACTCTTCAGATGTGCTTCCTGTCTCCTCTGATGTGCTTCCTGACTCTTCTGATGTGCTTCCTGACTCTTCAGATGTGCTTCCTGTCTCCTCTGATGTGCTTCCTGACTCTTCAGATGTGCTTCCTGTCTCCTCTGATGTGCTTCCTGTCTCCTCAGATGTGCTTCCTGTCTCCTCTGATGTGCTTCCTGACTCTTCAGATGTGCTTCCTGTTTCTACAGACCCTGAAGTTGTTATTTCAGATCCCTGTGAGGTGCTTTCAGACCCTGAAGTTGTGATCTCAGATCCTTGTGAGGTGCTTTCAGATCCTGAAGTTGTGCTCTCAGATCCCTTGATGTGCTTCCTGTTTCTACAGATCCTGAAGTTGTGCTCTCAGATTCTTGTGAGGTGCTTTCAGACCCTGAAGTTGTGCTCTCAGATCCCTGTGAGGTGCTTTCAGACCCTGAAGTTGTGATCTCAGATTCTTGTGAGGTGTTTTCAGACCCTGAAGTTGTGATCTCAGATCCCTGTGAGGTGCTTTCAGACCCTGAAGTTGTGCTCTCAGATCCCTGTGAGGTGCTTTCTGATCCTGAAGTTGTGCTCTCAGATCCCTGTGAGGTGCTTTCAGATCCTGAAGTTGTGCTCTCAGATCCCTGTGAGCTGCTTTCAGACCCTGAAGTTGTGTCTCTCAGATCCCTGTGAACTGCTTTCAGACCCTGAAGTTGTGCTCTCAGATCCCTGTGAGGTGCTTTCAGACCCTGAAGTTGTGCTCTCAGATCCTTGTGAGGTGCTTTCAGACCCTGAAGTTGTGCTCTCAGATTCTTGTGAGCTGCTTTCAGATCCTGAAGTTGTGATTTCAGATCCCTGTGAGGTGCTTTCAGACCCTGAAGTTGTGATTTCAGATCCCTGTGAGGTGCTTTCAGACCCTGAAGTTGTGATCTCAGATCCCTGTGAGCTGCTTTCAGACCCTGAAGTTGTGATCTCAGATCCCTGTGAGCTGCTTTCAGACCCTGAAGTTGTGATTTCAGATCCCTGTGAGGTGCTTTCAGACCCTGAAGTTGTGCTCTCAGATTCTTGTGAGGTGCTTTCAGATCCTGAAGTTGTGATCTCAGATCCCTCTGATGTGCTTCCTGACTCTTCAGATGTGCTTCCTGTCTCCTCTGATGTGCTTCCTGTCTCCTCAGATGTGCTTCCTGTCTCCTCTGATGTGCTTCCTGTCTCCTCTGATGTGCTTCCTGTCTCCTCTGATGTGCTTCCTGACTCTTCAGATGTGCTTCCTGTGTTTACAGACCCTGAAGTTGTGCTGTCAGATCCCTGTGAGGTGCTTTCAGACCCTGAAGTTGTGCTCTCAGATCCCTGTGAGGTGCTTCCTGTCTCCTCAGACGTACTTGTCTCCACAGATCCTGGAGTTGTGCTCATAGATTGCTGTGAAGTGTTTTCTGTTGCCTGAGATGTACTGCCTGTCACTTCATTCGTACTTCCTGTCACCTTTGATGTGCTCTCAGAAGATGGTTGAGTTACTTCTGTTGTTGACATAGGATAAGTTGTAGTTGTTTCACTGCAAACAGTTACACAGTTCACGTCAGAAGGCTCCGTTACTGCTCTTGCTACTGGAAGGAAGTTTTTGAATTTATATATCTGTGAACAACCCCTCCTTGTTGTCGTTTGCGTTTCCAGATCGAGGATAAGTGTTCTTCCATGAACACTGCGTCCCTGAGGAACGTTGTCATAACTCACATCCAGTTTCAGAAGCTTCGTCTCTGCTTTTGGACAGTTGCGGATAGGAATGTGCTTGGATTCCGTTATAATTTCAGGTAAGCTTTCTTGAAGCCGGAAAATTAGATTTTCTATTTCACTCGTAACTTCATAGATACCTTGCCACAATTTTGAATTTCTGGGCTCAAAACAAGCACCAGATACGTGTGACTGTAGTATTCTTGCATGCTGAAATAGTCTCTTGTAATGCTTGAAGACTTCCTGCATACCTTCCATGCCCGGAAGGATTTCGCAATTATTTAGTCGAGTGGAACGAGGAATAATTCTGCCTTTTTGAAGAGGCTGTGAGACATCTTTCCAC
>NC_051405.1:845403-845613 GCF_015228065.2 Penaeus monodon
AGCAAGTAATAAACCTTAAAAAAAAAAATTCATTTTAAAAAAAAACGTTTGTTCTTATTTCAAATAGGATGACTTTATTTCCGAAGCCATGTCTGCATTTTTTCGGAAAGTTTTCCATCCTGGTGATCGAGCGTCAGTCCCCGACTGCAAAAAAGAAAGATTTTAAAGGGTTTTCCCGATATATACATATGTATACAACTAAATTGGGAT
>NC_051405.1:845677-845742 GCF_015228065.2 Penaeus monodon
AACTATTTAATTTTTTATATTTTTTTTAATATGTGTATGCATAATACAACACACAAAGGAACATA
>NC_051405.1:847694-847922 GCF_015228065.2 Penaeus monodon
AGAAATGTATAGGAAAGTTTGTGGCGCAAAAAGTAAATAATGATTTTCGTTGATGGTAGGCATGAGAAGAGCGTATATCTTACGTGCAAGAATAGCAACAGGAGAAGCTTAGCCAGGATGACGGCCCTCGGTTGAAACGTCCACATCTCGAGGTCGGTCCTGACCCCTCCTGCCGTGGAACAAAGCGGATAACATGTGTCTCATATTTTTTGCCTTATACCTCTTTGT
>NC_051405.1:849301-850304 GCF_015228065.2 Penaeus monodon
CCCCACCATTTTTTTTACACACATTCGCCGGTTCCCTGAGTTGAGGACTTTCACTTAGTTTTTGATAATAACGTGGTTAATTCTAATCTCAATTTTAGATGGTATTACTGTTATTTAATTAATGTTAATTACATTTGTGTTTGGAAATATTAAACAAGCAAAAGACTGAAAATATTCAAGCTTCAAAGAGAATCGCAAGACGTGGAAAGGTAAGTTCCGGAATATGTAGTTCTTTTTGTTTATCAAAGAAGTCTTTGAAGTATAAGGTATCATCCTTGACAGTGGTCTACGTCATGTGAAATGACTGAATTTTTCAGAAAACCCCCTTCATCATCGCTCTCTCCTTGTAAGTACGATTGTCTTGAGAATATCAGTTAGATTCTTTTTGGAATAAACGTCCTCATAGGTGACACAACCTAGTACACATCGCAGTCGCCGAGACTTGCTCCTGATATTGTGATATGCAAAATTAAGAAGCAAACTAGTAGCCTTGCGAGTAACTCACCTGTACTTAAGAGCCTGGGTGAAGCGGTCTCGGTGCGCAGCAGCAGCACTGACACCGTCGCAAAGGCTACACACTGCCGTCGTCCGAGTCTCGTTCAGTAAATATAAAGTTCGTGTCCTCGTGAAACAGGTGGTTCGATGAACGAAAAAGACTTGGTCACATATTTTGTACACCCCTAAAATTTATTTTTTTTTCCGCCCCCCACCCACACCCCCCCCCCGGGGGGTGGGGTTTGGTAAAACACGTTATTTGCGTTGATGAGGCAGAGTTTCAATCCCCGTAACGAGGGGGAAAGAGGGAAACAAACACCAGTTTATGAGGAGTAAACAATTTGTCAATGTTGGCACATTTAGGACGTACAAAAAAATTCGTGATGCTGGAATTTGAATACATATAAGATACATACTATCAAGGTTATAACGGTATATTTCATGTCTACATTATCATAATCTTATGAATAATGCCATGAATCATGATCAATATTAATTAGCAACTAAC
>NC_051405.1:858544-858668 GCF_015228065.2 Penaeus monodon
CCTTCCCGACCCATTCAATGTGTTCCTGTCTCCTTGATGTGCTTTTTCTTGGGTTTAAATTTCCTTTCCTTTGAACTCTTCAGATTGTTCCTTTGTTTTTCCTTTTTGAGGGGGGGGGGGGGGG
>NC_051405.1:858699-866405 GCF_015228065.2 Penaeus monodon
CTTCTGTTTTCCTTTTCTTTTGGGCTTCCTGCCCCTTGTGTGTTTCCCTGCTCTTCGATTGTTCCTGCCCCTCTATGTCTTCCTGCCCCTTCGATGTGTTTCCCCTTCCTCGATGTGCTTCCATCTTCAATTGCTTCCTGTCTCCTCTGATGTCTTCCTTTTTCCCTCTGTGTGTTCCTGACTCTTCAATTGCTTCCCTGTCTCCTCTGGGGGCTTTTTCCCCTCGAGTCTTCCTGCCTCTGATTGCTTCCTGACCCTCGATTTTTCCTGTCTCCCCCGATTGCTTCCTGTCTCCTCTGATGTGTTTCCTGACTCTTAGTTGCTTCCGTCTCCTCTGATGTGCCCCCGTCCCCTCTGAGTGTTCCTGCTCTTCGTTTGTGCTTCCGTCTCCCTGATGTGTCCTGACTTTTTCGATGGTTTGTCTCCTCTGTGTGCTTCCTGTTTCTCAGACCTGCCCCTTGGGTGCTTTCAGATCCCTGGGGGTGCTTTCAGTCCTGAAGTTGTGCTTTCAGATCCCTGGAGTGCTTTCAGCCCCTAAAGTTTTGTCTCAATCCTTTGATGCTTTCAGACCTAATTGTTCTCGACCCCGTGACTGCTTTCAGACCCTGAATTGTGTTTCAGATCTTGTGAGGTGTTTTTCGACCCTGAAGTTGTGCTCTCAGATCCTGTGAACTGCTTAGACCTTTGGTTTTCCCTTTCAGACCCCTTGTGAGGTGCTTTGACCTGAATTTGTGTTTTTCGTCCCTGTGGGTGCTTTCAGATCTGATTTTGTGCTCTCAGTTTCCCTGGAGTGCTTTCAGACCCTGAAGTTGTGTTCAGACCCTTTTTGGGTCTTTCAGACCCTAAACTTGTGCTTTCAATCCCTGTGATGCTTTCGACCCTGTTTGTGCTCTCAGATCCCTGTGGTGCTTTCAGCCCTGAAATTGTGCTTAATCCCTGTAGGTTTTTAGACCTGAAGTTTGCTCTGTTTCTTGTGGGGCTTTCAACCCTAAAGTTGTCTCTCAGACCCTTTGGGGGGGCTTTAAACCCCGAATTGTGCTCTCAGACCCCTTGGGGGTGCTTTCAGCCCCTGAATTTGTGCTCCCAGACCCCTGTGGGTGCTTTCAGACCCTAAAGTTTTGTCTCAGATTTTGTGATGCTTTGACCCTGAATTTTTTGGGCTCTCAGATCCCTGTAGGGTTTTTAGATCCTAAAGTTGTCTTTCAGATCCCTTGAGGTGCTTTCAGCCCTGAAGTTGTGCTCTCAATTCTGGACTGTTTCAGATCCTGAATTTGTGCTCCAGACCCCCTGGGGGTGCTTTCAGCCCTGAATTTGTGTTTTCGTTCCTCTGTGTGTTCCTGTCTCCTTGATGTGTTCCTGTTCTCTATGTGCTTCCTGCTCCCGAGTGCTTCCTGCCCCTCTAGTGCTTCCTGTCTCTTCGATGTGCTTCCTGCCCCTCGAGTGCTTCCTGTCTCCTCTGATGTGCCCCTGTCCTTGATGTGCTTCCTGCCCCTTTGATGTTTTCCGTTCCTCTGAGGGTTTCCCTGCCCTTTGGGCCCCCCCGGATGTGTTTCCTGTCTCCTTGTGTGCTTCCTGCCCTTTTCAGATGTGTTCCCTTTTTTATTTCCCTCTTGATGTGCCTTCCTTTGACCCGCTTTCAGATGTTTTTCCCGTCTCCTTGAGGGTTTCCTCCCCCTCATGTGCTTCCGTCTCCTCTGATGGCTTCCTACTCTTCAGGTGCTTCCGTCTCCTCTGATGTGCTTCCTGACCTTCAGAATGTGCTTCCTGCTCCTCTGATGTTTTCCTGCTCCTCTGATGTGCTTCCTTCTCCCTGAGTGCTTCCGCCCCCTTCGATGTGCTCCTGTCCCCTCTGAGGGGCTTCCTGTCTCTTCTGATGTGCTTCTGCTCTTCAGATGGTTCCTTTTTCTCCCAAAAGTTGTGCTCTCAGATCCCGTATTGCTTCGTCCTGATTGTGCTTCGCCCCTTGATGTTTTTCGATCCTAAGGTTGTCTCTCAGACCCGGGTTTATCTCGCCCCCTTGAGGTGCTTTCGACCTAATTGTCTCTCCCCTGAGTTTATCTCAGATCCCTGTGAGGCTGCTTTCAGATGGTTGTCTCTCGATCCCTGTGGTGTCTTCGTCCTAAGTTTGTCTCAGACCCAAAGTTTGTCTCAGATCCCTGTGGGGTGCTTTCAGACCTGAAGTTGTCTCTCAGGACCCTAAGTTGTGTTCAGATCCTGTGACTGCTTTCAGACCCTGAATTTGTGCTCCAGCCCTGTTGTTTTTCGATCCTGTTTTTGCTTCAGACCCTGGTGTGCTTTAGACCTGAAGTTGTGCCCTCGATCCCTGTGGGGTGCTTTCGACCCTGAAGTTGTGTTTCAGACCCTGTGAGGTGCTTTAGACCTGAAGTTGTGTTTCAATTCCTCTGATGTGTTTTCCTTTTTCTACAACCGAATTGGCTCTCAATCCCTGTGATGCTTTCAGATCCTGAAAGTTGTGCTTCAGATCCCGTGGGTGTTTCAGACCTGAAGTTGTGCTTCGATTTTTTTGGGGTTTTCTTTCAAGACCTGAATTGTGCTCTAGACCCTTGGAATGCTTTCGACCCTAAATTTGTGCTCTCAATCCCTTTAACTGTTTTTCAATCCTGAGTTTGCTCTCAGATCCCTGTGGTTTTGTTTTCAGACTGAAGTTGTGTTTTCCAGATCCGTGAGGTGCTTTAGACCTAAAGTTGTTACTCGATCCCTTTCTGTTTCAGCCCCTAAAGTTGTGCTCTCAATCCCTGTGAACTGCTTTCAGATCCTGAAGTTGTGTCTCAGATTCTTGCGAGGGTGCTTTCGATCCTGAAGTTGTGCTCTCAGATCCCTTGAACTGCTTTCGATCTGAAGTTGTGTCTTTCAGATTCCTCTGATGTGCTTCCTGTTTCTACAGACCCTGAAGTTGTGCTCTCAGATCCCTGTGAACTGCTTTCAGATCCTGAAGTTGTGCTCTCAGATCCCTGTGAGGTGCTTTCAGATCCTGAAGTTGTGCTCTCAGATCCTGTGAGGTGCTTTCAGATCCTGAAGTTGTGCTCTCAGATCCTTGTGAGGTGCTTCCTGTCTCCTCTGATGTGCTTCCTGACTCTTCAGATGTGCTTCCTGTCTCCTCTGATGTGCTTCCTGTCTCCGTCTTATGTGCTTCCTGTCTCTCTGTGTTGCTTCCTGTCTCCTCTGATGTGCTTCCTGACCTTCAGATGTTGTCTTCTGTCTCCCTCTGATGTGCTTCCTACTCCTTCAGATGTGGCTTCCTTTCTCCTCTGATGTGCTTCCTGACTCTTCAGATGTGCTCCTGACTCCTCTGATGTGCTTCCTGACTCTTCAGATGTGCTCTCAGATCCTGTGAGGTGCTATTCAGATCCTGAGTTGTGCTTTCAGATTCCTCTATGTGCTCGGTTTTACAGACCTCTGAAGTGTTGCTCTCAGATCCTGTGAGACTGCTTTCAGATCCTGAAGTTGTGCTCTCAGATCCCTGTGAGGTGCTTCCTGTTTCTACAGACCCTGAAGTTGTGCGTCTCGATCCTGTGAACTGCCTTTTCATATCCTGAAGTTGTGGCTTCTCCGATTCTTGCGGGTGCTTTCAGATCCTGAAGTTGTGATCTCAGATCCCTGTGAACTGCTTTCATATCCTGAGTTGTGCTCTCAGATCCTGTTGGTGCTTTCGACCCTGAGTTGTGCTCTCAGATCCCTGTAAAAAAAAAAAGGTGCTTTTCAGCCTGATTTTGTGCTTTCAGATTCCTCTGATGTACTTCCTTGTTTCCTACAGCTCATTGAAGTTTGTGCTCTCAATCCTGTGAGGTGCTTTCAGATCCTGAAGTTTGTGCTCTCAGACTCCCTTAGCTGCTTTCATATCTGAATTGGCTTTTCAAGATTCATCTGATGTGCTTCCTGTTTGTTTTTTTTTTTGCTACAGACCCTGAAGTTGTGCCTCTCAGATCCCTGTGAGCGCTTTCAGATCCTGAAGTTGTGCTCTCAGATCCCTGTGAACTGCTTTCAAGATTTTCCTGAAGTTGTGCTTTGAGAATCCTCTGATGTGCTTCCTGTTTTCTACAGACCCTGAGTTGTGCTCTCAGATCCCGTGAACTTGCTTTTCAGATCTGAAGTGGTGCTCTCAGATCCCTGTGAGTGCTTTCGAGTCCTGAAGTTGTGCTTTCAGATTCCTCTGATTTGCTTCCTGTTTCTACAAACCCTGATTTTCTGCTCTCAGATCCAGTGAGTGCTTTCAGACCATGAAGTTTGTGATTTCAGATCCTCTGAGGTGCTTTCAGATCTTAAAGTTGTGATTTCGATTCTTGTGAGGTGCTTTCAGACCCTAAAGTTGTGTTTTCCGCCCCCTGTGGGGGTTTCTCCTAAAATTTGTCCTGTCCCTTGAGGTGCTTCCGCCCCTTGAGTTTTGCTCTTCAGATTTTTTGGGGTTTTCCCTAAAATTTGTGCCCTTCCCCCTGTGTGCTTGCCCCGAGTGTTGTCTCTCGTTTTCCCTTTTTGGAGTGTTTCCGCCCTTGAGTGCCCCCTTGTCCCTTTGATTTGCTTCCGTCCCTTGGTGCTTTTGACCTTAATGTTTCTGTCCCTCTGATGTCTTCCTGCTCTTAAAGTGCTTCCTGCTCTCGTGTGCTTCCTGTTTTTCCGATGTGTTTCCCTGTCTCCTCTGATGTGTTCCTGACCTTCAGTGGCCCCTGTCCCCTCTGTGTGTTTCCCGCTTTCGATGGGCCCCTGATCTTCAGAGTGTTCCCTGTTCCTCTGATGTGCTTCCTCCCCTTCTGATGTGTTTTCCTGCCCCTCGATGTGCTTCCTGTTTTTTCGAGTGCTTCCGTCCCCTCTGATGTGCTTCCGGGGTTTCTTCGATTGCTTCCGCCTCGATGTGCTTCCTGCTCTTCGTGTGCTTCCTGTCTCCTTGAGGGTTTTCCCCGTCTCCTCGATGGCCCCTGCTCTTCAGAGTGTTTCCCTGCTCCTCTGATGTCTTCCTGCCTTCGAGTGCTTCCGTCCCCTTTGATGTGCTTCCTGTCTCTCTGATGTGTTCCGTCCCTTGTGTGCTTCCTGACTTCGATTTTTTTGTCTCCTCTGATTTTGCTTCCGTTCTTGAGTGTTCCGTTCCTGATGTGTTTCCCCTGTTCTAAGATGGTTTTTCTGTCCCTTGAGGTGCTTTGCCCTAAAGTGGCTTCCCCCCTTGAGTGTTTTTCCTAAATTTGTGTTTCGTCCCTTGAGGTGCTTCGCCCTAAGTTGTGCTTCGTCCCTTGAGTTTTTTCGACCAAAATTTGTGTTTTTCCCCTGTTTTTTCAGACCCGAAGTTTGATTTTCAGACCCTTTGGGAGGGCTTTCGACCTGAAGTTGTGCTTCAACCCCTGTGAGGTGTTTTCAGCCCCTAAATTTTGTGTTGACCCTGGAGGTGTTTAACCCGAAGTTGTGTCTCAGACCCTTTGGGTCTTTCAGACCCCGAAGTGTGTTCGAGGATTTTCCCTAAAGTTTGGCTTTTCTTGTTTTTTAGATCCTGAAGTGTCTCTCAGACCCCTGTGAGGTGTTTTCAGACCCGAAGTTGTGTTTTCCAATCCCTGTGGGGTGCTTTCACCCTGAAGTTGTGCCAGACCCTGGGTGTTTTCAGACCTGGGGTTGTGCTTCGACCCCTTTGGTGCTTTAAAAGATCCTGTGAAGTTGTGCTCCAGATCTTGTGGCTCCTTTCAGACCCGAATTGTGCTCTCGATCCCTGTGAGTGCTTTCAACCGAAGTTGTGTCTCGTTTCTTGTGAGGTTTTTTTTCAGACCCTGAATTTGTGCCTAAACCCCCTGTGAGTCTTTCAGCCCCTGAAGTTTGATTCAGACCCCTGTGAGGTGCTTTCGACCCTGAATTTGTGTCTCAGATTTTGTGCTTTTTCCAGACCCTGAAGTTGTGCTTCAGTTTCTTTGATGTTTTCAGATCCTGAAGTTGTGCTCTCAGTCCCTGTGAGGTGCTTTCAGACCCTGAATTTGGGCTCTCAGCCCTGTGATGTTTTCAGACCCTAGTTTGTTTCAGACCCCTTGGTGCTTAAACCCCTAAATTTGTGTTCAGATCCCTGTGGGGCTTTAGACCCTGAATTTGTGTTCAGATTCTTTGTGAGGTGTTTAAAACCCTAAAGTTGGTCTAGATTTGAGGTTTTTCAGACCCTAATTTGTATTCAGATCCGTGAGTGCTTTCAGACCTAATTGTGATCTCAGATCCCTTGACTGCTTTCAGACCTAAAGTGGTGATCTCAGTTCCCTGTGAGGTGCTTTCAGACCCTGAAGTTGTGCTTTCAGATTCTTGTGAGGTGCTTTCAGACCCTGACGTTGTGATTTCAGATCCCTGTGAGGTGCTTTCAGACCCTGAAGTTGTGCTTTCAGATTCTTGTGAGCTGCTTTCAGACCCTGAAGTTGTGATTTCAGATCCCTGTGAGGTGCTTTCAGACCCTGAAGTTGTGATCTCAGATCCCTCTTGGTCTTCCTGACTCCTTCAGTGTGTTCTGTCTCCTTGATGTGTTTTCCGACTCTTCAGATTTGCTTCCTGTCTCCTCTGATGTTGTTCCTGTCCCCTCTGATGTGCTTCCTTCCCTCGATGTGCTTCCTGACTCTCTGATTGCTTCCTGTCCCTCTGATGTGTTTTCCTGTTCCCAGATGTGCTTCCGACTCTCGATGTGCTTCCTGTCTCCTCTGATGTGCTTCCTGTCTCCTCAGATGTGCTTCCTGTCTCCTCTGATGTGCTTCCTGTCTCCTCTGATGTGCTTCCTGTCTCCTCAGATGTGCTTCCTGACTCTTCAGATGTGTTTTCCTGGTTTACGACCTAAAGTTGTCTCTCAGATCCCTGTGAGTGCTTTCGACCCTGAAGTTGTGCTCTCAGATCCCTGTGAGGTGCTTTCAGACCCTGAAGTTGTGCTGTCAGATCCCTGTGAGGTGCTTTCAGACCCTGAAGTTGTGCTCTCAGATCCCTGTGAGGTGCTTCCTGTCTCCTCAGACGTACTTGTCTCCACAGATCCTGGAGTTGTGCTCATAATTGCTGTGAATTTTTTCTGTTGCCTGAGATGTACTGCTGTCACTTCTTCGAATTTTCCTGTCCCCTTTGATGTGCTCTCAGAAGATGGTTGAGTTACTTCTGTTGTTGACATGGGAAATAAGTTGTAGTTGTTTCATGCAAACAGTTACACAGTTCCACGTCAGAAGGCTCCGTTACTGCTCTTGCTACTGGAAGGAAGTTTTTGAATTTTATATATCTGTGAACAACCCCTCCTTGTTGTCGTTTGCGTTTCCAGATCGAGGATAAGTGTTCTTCCATGAACACTGCGTCCCTGAGGAACGTTGCCATAACTCACATCCAGTTTCAGAAGCTTCGTCTCTGCTTTTGGACAGTTGCGGATAGGAATGTGCTTGAATTCCGTTATAACTTCAGGTAAGCTTTCTTGAAGCCGGAAAATTAGATTTTCTATTTCACTCGTAACTTCATAGATACCTTGCCACAATTTTTAATTTCTGGGCTCAAACAAGCACCAGATACGTGTGACTGTAGTATTCTTGCATGCTGAAATAGTCTCTTGTAATGCTTGAAGACTTCCTGCATACCTTCCATGCCCGGAAGGATTTCGCAATTATTTAGTCGAGTGGAACGAGGAATAATTCTGCCTTTTTGAAGAGGCTGTGAGAAATCTTTCCACCATGGATGAAGCACTCCCAGACCTAAAGAAAATGCATATAAGTTAC
>NC_051405.1:867025-867327 GCF_015228065.2 Penaeus monodon
ACAATACATACACCAACACACCCATCAGCATAACACAAAGTCACACACCACACGCACGTGTGACGTCTTTCACTCACAAAAAAAACAACCAAAAAACAGAACCCACACGCACATACTCACACAAAACTACCATACCCCGTCACACACACACACATAAACCACTACCTCACACACACTCAAAAACCCTTACCCCGCCACACACACAATCAAACATAAAATACCTTTTTGCTACACTCAGTGTAGTGTGCCAATCAGTAGGTTTTTTTTCAATTATTTCACATAGACTCAATTCGAAGGCGTCG
>NC_051405.1:868323-868415 GCF_015228065.2 Penaeus monodon
TAACATAATATATAAAATATATGTTTTGTTTTTTTAATTTTTTGTTTTCTTTTGTTTTTCTTTTTAAATTTAATTCCTTTTTTTTTTGGGGC
>NC_051405.1:868816-868976 GCF_015228065.2 Penaeus monodon
ATGGGGTGGGTTGTATAGTTTGGATTTAAAAAAAAAAAAAAAATTATATATTTATATATATAAAAAATAATAATTTTTAAAATTGTGTTTTAATTAATATACAAAAAATTATAATATAATATAAAAAAAAAAACTTTATATATTTTTTTTTAATAATTTA
>NC_051405.1:870880-871097 GCF_015228065.2 Penaeus monodon
TTAAGCAAGAAAAACCCTTTAAAAAAAGTAATATCGTTTCAAAAAAAAAAAACGTTGTTCTAATTTCAAATAGGATGACTTATTTCCGAAGCCATGTCTGCATTTTTTGGGAAAGTTTTCCACCCTTATGAGCGTCAGTCACCGCGAAAAAAGAAAGTTTTAAAGGGTTTTCACGAAATACATATGTTACATAAACATACATTAAAACCCTTTTAGT
>NC_051405.1:871357-871424 GCF_015228065.2 Penaeus monodon
TTAAAAATTATTTTCCCAAAAAATTATTTTTTTTGTGTTGTGTGTGTGGGGTGGAAACACACACCCC
>NC_051405.1:871883-871948 GCF_015228065.2 Penaeus monodon
TGTTTCATAAATAATATGTTAATAATATTGTATGCTATGCATACTTTACTTTTGACTAATTTTTC
>NC_051405.1:873201-873533 GCF_015228065.2 Penaeus monodon
GCTGCTTGTTTTTTTGGTGTACATGTTGTGGTGTGCGTATGTCGTTTTTGTATAGGAAATGTGGCGAAAAAAGTAAATAATATTTCGTTGTGGAGGGATGAGAAGAGCGTATTCTTACGTGCAAAAAAGAAAGGAGAAGCTTAGCCAGGATGGGCCCTCGGTTAAACCCCCCCCCCCCGGTCGGGACCCCTCCTGCCGTGGAAACGGATAAAATAGTGTCTCATATTTTTTGCCTTTTCCTTTTTTGTTTCATCTATTTTATTTTTTGTTCAAATATATGTGTTTTTTTATAGGGGGTGTATATGTTATTATATATTATAAATTATAATTTT
>NC_051405.1:873585-873685 GCF_015228065.2 Penaeus monodon
TTTTAAAAAAAAATTTTTAAAAAAAATAAGTAAATATATAAATAAAAAAAAAAAACAAAAATATATATAAAAAAAAAAAAAAATAATAAAAAAAAGAAAA
>NC_051405.1:873763-873862 GCF_015228065.2 Penaeus monodon
GTAATATCTTGGAAAAAAAAAAATTAAAAACCCAAAGGGGGGGTTTTAATGGGTGTTAAAAAAATTTTTAAATTAAATTTTTATAAATTAAAAATTTTT
>NC_051405.1:874184-874541 GCF_015228065.2 Penaeus monodon
TAGGTTTTAAAAAAAAAGATTTTTTAAAATTTGATAAAAAGTTTTATTTAATTCCCAATTTTTGGATTTGGGTTTTTTTTTAATGAAAAATTTGTTTTGGAAAATATTAAACAAGAAAAGTAAAAATAAGCCCAAAAGAAAAAGTGGAAAATAATTGGGAAAATGATTTTTTTTTTTTAAAAAAAGTTTTGAATAAAGGAAAAAATTTTAAATTTTGTTTTTAAAAAGATAATTTTTCAAAAATTTAAAAATTTTTGTAATAGATTTTTTAAATTAGTTAATTTTTTGAATAAGTTAAGGGGAAAAATTAAATTTTTTAATTTTGATATTTATAGAAAAAAAGGGGGGGAAACCCGA
>NC_051405.1:893434-893556 GCF_015228065.2 Penaeus monodon
ACCACAACAAAAAAAAACATTTTTTCCTTTCGAAAAATTGTATTGTTTCAAGGCACCTGTCGTAACTCTTTTTTTTGGGTGTTTGTAATTTGACAGTCTAACATTTTGAATAACGCAAGTGT
>NC_051405.1:895975-896184 GCF_015228065.2 Penaeus monodon
AAATGAAGAAGGCTAGGTTGTCGGGGGACCCGGAGGCTGGTGGGCCTGGGCCGGCGATTCTGGGACGAACTGAAGGGTAGACAAGTCCCATATCTCTTAGTCGTATCGGGGGCCCCCCTGAGGCAAGGTTTCTTAATTGAATAGAACCCTTTTTTGGGCTCACGCGATCTTCAGGTCTAACAGTTTACAAAAAATGGCTTTGTGCGCCA
>NC_051405.1:896303-896988 GCF_015228065.2 Penaeus monodon
TTTAAAAATTTATATATATAAAATTAAAATATTCATCATATACACCATGCATGCTCACACTACAAAAATATGTGCCCCAAAATATGATTGTTTTTTTTACAACAGAAGGTAAAAAAAAAAATGAAACTATAATTACAAATATTTTTTTTTTTCCTGAAAGTTTTTTATGTCATGAATGAAAGAAAAATAAATTTTTTTTTGCCGCGTAAGGAGATCGGTGGACTCGCACCTAAAGTAATCCTTTCGTAAAAATTTTTTTCAAATCCGTTGAAAGTTTGAAAAAATTCATGAAATGATAAATGGAACCTTCTCGGATCATCCTTTTCGGTCTTTGTATGGGGCCCCTTTTCACTGGAATTCGTAAAAAGGGAAAAAAAAAGGTAATCGGTCTACGTGTGGTAACGGTAAAAAAATCAGAGTGAGGAAAATTAATGTTTTCGTGGTCTTTAATATCAGTGGATGCTTTTAATATGGAAAATTTTGTAAAGTGGTTTTTTTAATTCAAAATAGTCATATCCAAATTTTGTAATTTTGTTTCCCCAATTACGTATAATTTTTTTCGAATTATTAATCACCGGCAATGTGTAAAGACTTTTGTTCAAAGTTTTAGTTTCCCCACAGCATAAACGCGAAAAATATCAAATATACGGTATATAAGCAGTAGATGAGTCTGAAGTTTTATATA
>NC_051405.1:899433-899649 GCF_015228065.2 Penaeus monodon
TTTTTCAGTACCAGTAAGATTGATATTTTGGGATAAATTTAACCAGTGGGGGACAATGGCGAGCATTGCGTGAGAGAAATGACTATTAGGTTCAGTTTTAGATGGCCGGAAAGGTACTCCCTTCTACTGCAGGAAGAGAGCAAAAGATATGATGCGTTCGCTCGCGGGTGAAACTACATTTTTTAAACTATTCCCATTAAGAAATTTGGGTAGACT
>NC_051405.1:900483-900933 GCF_015228065.2 Penaeus monodon
TAAAATATTTACATGGCTTTTTGGGTTTTCTATTATCTCGCGTACGTGTGTATAATACGAAAGTGCACATATGAAAAAAATTTAATTTTCCCTGAGGGCTTAAAACTTACTGATAATTTTTTGGTTAGACTGACGACCCGGGTTTAAATCATCCTCTGTCGGCGTCGTCCCCTCGTCCTCGGAGTCAGTCTGTAAGATTATTTTTTTTTCCTTAGGGGTTTACCATCGCCTTCTGTTCGGGTAAAGAACTTTCGCTCCCACCGTACAAGGGGTTAAAATTACCATATTTTTGGAATGTCTTTTTCTTTTCGAGAGAGAAGAAATTTTGTAATTCTACCAAAAAAGAAAAGAAAGGAAAAGAATATCTAGAGAGACAAAAACCGGAAGGGGGAAAAATAAATGAAAAATTCTTCGTTTCCTAGCAATTCCCCAAAAAAGGGGCATATCACT
>NC_051405.1:900967-901061 GCF_015228065.2 Penaeus monodon
GCCACTACCACTAACAGTATCAATACGGCTTCCCCATCGACTGCTCGCCGTGCTTTCTTTGCCAGAGACCAGATCTTCTATAAGCTAATGGAGA
>NC_051405.1:902542-902697 GCF_015228065.2 Penaeus monodon
AATGGTGAAACATATTGTGATAAGAAAGCCCTTTAAAAAGCGTAAGAAAAATTTGTTAATTTATCAAAACCATTCTTCTAAACTGCAGTATCTCTCCATTACTGCCTGTCATCGATGATTTTTTTTAATTCATCATTACGGAACAATGTCCCTTC
>NC_051405.1:902966-903156 GCF_015228065.2 Penaeus monodon
TGGGGGTGTGTGAATGATGGAGGAAAAGTATAATGAATATGTAAATATAATAAAGAAAATCAAAGTTGGTCCTAAGCATCGCAAAAACTCGTCATAAAAAGGAAAGGAATCAAGTTTTTTGATGGCAGAAGAAAGGAAAAAGCCAAAAATCGATCAGTGCTTCCTCTTTGATTAATATTTTTGCTTCCCA
>NC_051405.1:903211-903597 GCF_015228065.2 Penaeus monodon
CCACGATTTTGTGACCTCTACAGAAACCCCAAGGGTACAACTAATACCTCTTTTATAAAATTTTTATATAAGTAAAAGAAAGGGTAAAAAAATTTAGATTCCATTTTTAAAGATATTCCCGTGTCATTTCGCGGTTTTTTAAAATGAGACAAAAGCGATAATTTACGTTGAAGATTTTCATAATTTCGGAATAAAGCCGTAAATTTCAAAAAGGAACGCAAAACCCACCAAAATGAAGCAAATTGAATTACAAAATCAAAAATATATGCGGGCAGAAAATTATGACAATTGCTACGCGCGGTAAGTCGCAACCTGCCAACCAAAACTTTGGACAACAATCCCCCTACAAGGAAATTAGATAACAATAGCAATAAGGAAAGGGAATA
>NC_051405.1:907507-908111 GCF_015228065.2 Penaeus monodon
CAATGGGATTCAAACAGATCCGTCAGCTTCGTGGTTTCATTGTAAAAGCATTATAGGACACTAATAAATTGTCGTAATATCAGTGATGAACGCTTTGATCTGCGTTGCAATTTATGCTTGACGTTGAGGTTAGTACTGTCTTCTAACCTTTACTAATTCATTATTATCGAATGAAAAACGCTGGGAATGTTATTCGTTATGATTGCCAAATACTAAGTTAATTCATTTAACCAGGATTACCCTAGTATACTGTATTTATTTCTACTTACTGTTAGCACTACGTGCATGTAACGTCAAACTGTCTGCGTTAATAATGTATAGAATTGGCTTAATGTCACTAAATTAAAAAACACTGGATATAAGGACATTATTACTGTATTATTCTGGGATTTACATGAAGCACGAAGGCTTCGGGTTGATTCAACGCCTACGGACCTGGTGAATCCCGCAGAATAAGATATTAAGCGGTCTCCAGGACTCCTGGCTAACTTGAGGCTCTTGGGGCTTGGGATGGGAGGGTATGAGGTTACGGAATTGCCGATCGTTCGCCCCACAGTTCTGAGCTTGGATGAATATGATAGTTCTCACTCAGAAATAAGCTGCA
>NC_051405.1:908169-908245 GCF_015228065.2 Penaeus monodon
TGGGGGAGTGGGTCACGTGGTAAGTATTCAACATTGATGTTAGGCAATGCAGCCTGTAAGTTTGTCCGGTATAGTT
>NC_051405.1:913934-914440 GCF_015228065.2 Penaeus monodon
CCATTATTCCCCCCCCCCCCCCCAAAAAAATAAAGGGATTATTAAAGCGGAAAATATAAAGGTTAATTATATCCTGTAATGTATAATGAATGCTGGTTCATACCAAAAAATAAAATTTTATGTTACTTTTTAATAAGGGCTCTAGGACATTTCAACTGTAGTAAGAAAAAGTCATCAAAATACGATAGTCATTTCCTATTTTTGAAATATATTTTCAAAGTGCCAAAATACATTCAGTTATCGTAGTTTTTTATTTGTCGTAACAATCTTCCACGAGAAACCCGGTATCCCCCCCCCCTGAAACGGACAACCAACCCTACTTGTGAACGCTTTGCGCAAGCGCCGGCGACTCTTAAGATAAAAGATATAGGACAAAAAATGAGATCGAGGCCTTTACCAGTGATTGCGATAAGGAATGAGGCACTCTGAACGTCGGTAAATCTTAAAGAATATTGAGTGTATAAGGCCGAGGTTTACTTGCATTCTACGTAAGCAAAAGGTTCTAC
>NC_051405.1:914676-915263 GCF_015228065.2 Penaeus monodon
ATATGTAATTGCGACTAGAGAGAGAGAGAGAGGGGGGGGGGGGTCTAGGAAGAATAAGAGGTACATTGAGTGCCTCCCTGTAGGTGACTTCTCCACATGCGCCTGCTTTCGGTTCCTCAATTCAGAAGCATATCGATGACAATATCATATATCCCTTTTGTGCAGAAAATAAGAAGTATAAAAGAAAAAAGGAGGAAACCAAAGACCCATGGTGAAAACGCATAAAAAAACTAAGAGGTAAAAGGAATGCATGAGCGGACGAGCGAAGAGGTGAAGCACAGGAAAAGAAGATTGCCGAAGAGGAGGCAAAGGCAGGAACACAAGAGAGGGCGGAGGGAGGAGCAGCGGGAGAAAGTGATGCGCTTGCCACCACGCCCTTGTGGGGTCGGGGTGGGAAGGAGGGGGGGGGGCAGTTCCTTCCATTCCACTTTATAAGTGCAGTCTTACCTCGCGCCTACCGTACTCTCTTAACATGGCGCCGAGGTAGGGGGAGTGTCGTACTGGGGACACGAAAAAGTTCTTGCGCTTGCACTTTTGCGTCACTTGTGATGAAAAACACCTTTCTGATGTGAATTCAGGATACGCGC
>NC_051405.1:916137-917605 GCF_015228065.2 Penaeus monodon
AGAGGAAAACTAGAATACAAGAAAGGTTTTATAAATCATTTGGGAATTGTTTTCACGCCATCTTATTATTATAAATACTGATAACGAATTTGTTAGGATTTCATGTTATTATCATGATAGGTGTGTATGTGGATCACTTATCAATGTTATTATATGTTAACCGATATACGTTGCAATCTGAATATGTCATTACCCACTTTAACAATTAATGATAAAAATATAGCATGTCCCGCTTGGTATAAGGAGCTTCCATGAGATTTATAATAATTTCTTATGTTTAGTTCGGTAATTATTCCAAAACCATTCGGTTTTCAGAATCCAAGAGTAATGTGCCTTCAGGGATGCAAAGAGAACAAAATATAGGAGAGTCAAAAAACGAAAGTGTATGCAAAAATTCCCTTCTGCCTATTTTTATGTACTTTCTTAAAAACAGTTTAGTGTTGCCCTCGCAGAGACAGGACAAAGCTAAACGAGGTCCGAAAAAGGGGACTGGAGCTCACTATGAGCTCCGAAAACAAAAGGACTTTTGTAACTTGTTTATCATCTTTCTTTGGCATATTTGTCAAATATTTCTAAGTATACATAGGAATATAAAAGACTGTTGTTTTCTTCTTGACACAGGATTCTGTGTCGTTGCCTGTTTTCGCCTGCACGGCAGGGGGAGCTGGCCTCCATACCGCGATACCCAGGGGGGGGGCCCATCACCTCTCCTTAACACAAGGCCTACCCCTTACGCCCCACCGCCCAGGCCGTACCATCACCCAGACCTCACTATGATGAGGAGTGTGTATTTGTTTTATGAAAAACGCGTTTTATTGTATTTTATTTTAATTACAGACCTCTTACTCTCTGTCAGATTCGGTGGGAGACTTTCAGTTTTGGTTTTCTTCCGTTGCGAATCACATCAAGCCTAGTTAGTAAAAAAAATTACTTTACAGTTGGCATTAATATGAAAGGTGAGACGTTAATATCACTCTGTCGCGCGGGGGTCCCAGCCCAAAACTCGCAACACGTACAGGTATGTTCGACTGTACCATTACGAGAGACATGGAAGTAAAGTATAGGGGGGTAATCACGGGTTGCCATATGTCTTCCCCTAAAACGCCTAGACAGGTAGTAGACCAAGTAATTGTTGTTTGCAGTGTCATTTGAATTCTTATAAACTGCAATATTACCTCAGTTTCACCATGCTCCATAGATCACGATGATGGCAAACTCTGTTTTCGAGAACAGTTGTTCAGCATTTAGCTGAACTACCGTAGCTGACTACATATGACTAAATCTTTTTTTTCAATTATTAATAACGGTAATTGCAATTAGCAGTTCTTCCAATTTTGTTTTCTCTGATATTTTCTACTCTGAATATTGTCCAAAAAACTATCTTCTTTTGATACAGCAAACACATCATCAATTATAATTGGAAAACATATGGTTACCTGTAAGTAGTTGCAATAGATGAAATAGCGGT
>NC_051405.1:918260-918518 GCF_015228065.2 Penaeus monodon
TGCCATGTCTAACTGCGGCTTGTTCGTAAGATTCGAAGCGCTCAGCGATTTCTTTACAACGACGGTTCTAAAACATGCCATATACTTGTAAAAGTTAATGTGGTTTATCTTCGCATAATGGTCATGCCACTCACTATCGAAACGTCACAGGCGACACGCGGGGCTCTCGTAACCTTCCATACTGAGGGTTACGGTGTTAACGACATTGCCCGTCAGTTTTGTATTCACCGTCCTTTCGAAACATAACATTTAAAGCTT
>NC_051405.1:918836-918935 GCF_015228065.2 Penaeus monodon
CTAAACACTTTATTTCTCTCTCTCTCTTGTTATATCCAATGTTCTTCACCTGGAAAGCAGAAGTAATGAAGTTTTACTTTATGTTCACATAGAGTCCGA
>NC_051405.1:919456-919564 GCF_015228065.2 Penaeus monodon
GACCTTTACTGCTCTAGGTAATACCACGTTGGCTGGTGATTAATGGTATCAAGTCGGCCACAACTTTTCACACTGCCCTAGGTAATACCGTTCCGAGATGTCATAATG
>NC_051405.1:923823-924482 GCF_015228065.2 Penaeus monodon
CTGCGTGCTCTTTGACGTCTGTCGGGTTAATGACCGCATATCAGATTATTGTAAATGCAGACATTGGGTAGAGCCATATGCTATGCTGTATTTAATTGCTTATAGTTCATGCAACGGCCTGTCTAGTAGGATGTTGGCAACTAACTGTTGCAACCAAGAGAATCAAGAACATTTTCGCAATATTCTCTATAGATGCATCATTTTCTTTTCTGAAAAAACTCCATTCGTGTCGGTTTGATATCCTATTTTGTTATCCTTTGAGCATGGGTGAAAGGACCTTTTTCAGGAGTCCCAGCATGGTGTCAAAAATGAAGATAAATCCATGTAAATCAAAGCTAAGGGACATTGGCCTTTCTGGACGCTGCCTAAACCCCGAGCTCCTCCCGGACTTTCACTGGTGTCATGATCCCGTGCGGTGGTCGCTCGCCTCGAGTGGGCGATCAAGTGGTCTCTGCGGAAACGCTCGTTCGCGCTCAAAGCACACCTGTCGCTCGCGAACATCTGACGGCCACCGAGAGGGAGAGGGGCGGCGTCGTGCGAGCTTTCCTTTCACAAGGCCTCGGCAGCCACTGCGCAGTCCTCAGAACGTGCAATTGGCCGCGGTCAGTGACGGGGAATCCATTAGAGCAAATGCCTAATCATGAATGACATATGTTTCC
>NC_051405.1:925107-925239 GCF_015228065.2 Penaeus monodon
CCCTTTCCGAATGCAGACGGTATTCACATGCTGTGTGATCGCTATGATTGATTGGGATTATTTAACACCAAATGATAACACTGCATACGGTGGCTGTACTTTTTTTCTTTTTTCTTTTACTTTCTATCTCAA
>NC_051405.1:925556-927035 GCF_015228065.2 Penaeus monodon
CCTCGCTACCCGTCCTACCCTGCCCCCCCTGCACCGACGGACCTTGAACCCGTTGATCCTGCGATTGATATCAGAACTCCTGAGGAAGTGGCTGCTGCTGAAGAAGTAGTGGAAGAGGCTGCCCCTGTTAAAGCTGCACCCTTAGTGGAAGCTGCACCTGTAGTGCAGGCTGTCGAAAAAGCTGCACCTGTCGAGGAAGCTGCAACTGTTGAGGAAGTCGTTCTTGTTCAGGAAGCCGCGCCTGCTGAGGAAGCCGCGCCTGCTGTGGAAGCCGCGCCTGCTGTGGAAGCCGCTCCTGCTGTGGAAGCCGCTCCTGCTGAGGAAGCCGCTCCTGCTGTGGAAGCCGCTCCTGCTGAGGAAGCCGCTCCTGCTGAAGAAGCCGCTCCTGCTGAAGAAGCCGATCCTGCTGAGGAAGCCGATGCTGCTGAGGAAGCCGCACCTATCAAGGAAGCTACACCTGTCGAAGAAGCTACAGCTGTCGAGGCTGCAGAAGCACCAGTCGAAGCCGAAGGCGACGAAGAACTTCTTATAGAAGCTGCGATGGAGATGGAATTCCTAGTGAGTGAGTCCGAGGAGGCCGTGACCGAAGTCGTAACTGAAGTCGCCTAGACAAGTTTAATATCCTTCCGCTACGTAAAACTCACGCTTTAGTTCTTCGACAATCTGGTTATAGACATGTTTGTGAAAGAGAGAAACATTCGACAATTTAAACATTTCTGTTCTCTGCACTGTAACTGCAATTCTCTCTCTTGTGAATGTCGTCTGGATTCAAAGAGCTCAGCGGTCCTTCCATAGGCCCTTTCATCGTCTCCTTCACAAAAATACACTGCCGGGATAAGAAATTACTTCACAGTTTACAGTTTGATATTCAACATATATGAACGTTTTGCATGTTAAATTTTGTTTATCCCACTGGAAAAACTGTCTAGCAACATGCTAGTTCATTTGACAATACTCTAAAGTCATTGTTGCTTGGCAACTGGTGCGTCTTTGAGATTATCAACACATTATCAGTATTCTCTGTTATCTAACGCTGCTTGGCATCCCTGCTTGGCCGTCAAAAAATACCCCCATTTTGTCCTTGAGCAGCCGCACGAAGCAGTACTCCCAGTGTGGCTGCTCATCTATGATAGCGAACTGTAGAACTGAACGTCCCACTCTAGCAGTCTGGTTTAAGTGAATGTTTACGATTTTTTCCTTCCGTCTGTTTGGTGTTCTCTAGGTATTTATTATGGTAAAAGCCGTTTGCTTAATTTTGTAATAAAACAGAAAATATATGGTTTCACATCCTGCAACGCGTTTAATTTTATTAACTTTTCTTCTTTTCAAGTATCATTTTTCCATGCTCATTTTTTATCTTTATAATTCATCTTTGTTGCTGTTATAATCATATTACAACATCCATTCCTTGGGAACCACATTTCCATCGTAATAGTAAAATATTTAGTGTCTCAACCAAAAACAAACTACTTTTGCTAT
>NC_051405.1:929746-929813 GCF_015228065.2 Penaeus monodon
CATATCGTAAAACAAGTTCACGAAATATTCATGCTTAAGAAAAAAAAATCCAGATTAATTCTTCTAT
>NC_051405.1:930623-930710 GCF_015228065.2 Penaeus monodon
CACATTTACTTAGACGACCCATTGCCTGATCTCCGTATATAACATGTAAGATCTGTACTCCACTGATTCGAAGCACTGTACTCTCCA
>NC_051405.1:941776-942121 GCF_015228065.2 Penaeus monodon
AAATGTAAAATACATCATTTTGTATTTTAATATCTGTAAAGATAAATCTTTAGTTTTCCTCACCTGATTCATTATCTCTGCATACTCGAGTCACATGGATTGATTCCCTTAAAATGATATAAAGATTTCTCGAGCAAAACATAGGTCAGACATTTCTGACCGGTTGCCATGATAGCATTAAAGAGGAGTATGCATATTTCAGGTCGATATTCACGTCTTAAAAATATCATCCTTTATGCATCCATTGTTTTCTTATTACTAATTTGTCATTGATTTTCCCTCTTAATGTGGCATGATAATTCTATTTAATATCTGTTCCATCCACCATGCCTCTCGATGTGCCTG
>NC_051405.1:942193-942535 GCF_015228065.2 Penaeus monodon
GTCGTGCGAAATATATATAGAAAAGTGACGTCATTAAGAACCAAGAAGTATCTATAAAGATTAGTAAACAAACAACTATGTCTTAAAAGACTAGTTTAGTATTTACGAAGAAGTGAAGAACGGAACGACGGCTGAAACTCCTCGAAACTCTGAATTTTAGGAGAAGCTACGATTTTTTTTTCTTTTACGAATCACATAATAAAGGGCATGATTTAGAAATTCAAACATATATATCCATATTTCGCTTGAAATGACTATTTGGACAATTAGAATATTTTTCAATTATAAAAAATACAACAAATTATGGAATGGAAACCCTCGAAATTAATAATAAATTCAGCT
>NC_051405.1:942910-943043 GCF_015228065.2 Penaeus monodon
TACCACAACAAATAAAAATCAGTTTGTTCCTTTCCCAAATTGTATTGCTTTCAGAGGCACCTGTTGCAGATAACTCTTTGTTCTTGGTGTTTGTAATTTGAATAGTCATAACATTTTGATATCATACGCAAGT
>NC_051405.1:946572-947197 GCF_015228065.2 Penaeus monodon
TCAGAAGGTAAAATAAAAATGACACATATAAATGTACAAATACTTTTTTTTCCCTGAAAGTTATTTATGTCATGAATGAAAGAAAGAAAATAAATTTTCTTTTGGCCGCGTAAGGAGCACCTTCGGTGTGACTCGCACCTAAATGTAATCCTTTCGTAATAATTTTTCAAAATCGCGTTGAAAGTTTGATAATAAATTCATGAAATAGATAAATGGAACCTTCGTGGGATCATCCTTTTCGCTGTCGTTGTATGGGTGTCCATTTCACTGGAATTCGTAAAAAGGAAAAGAAAAAATGGTAATCCTGGTCTACGTGTTGGTAACGGTAGAAATCAGCAGTGAGTGAAATATTACATGTTTTCGTGGTCTTTTAATATCAGTGGTATGCATTTATATCATGGAGAATTTGTAAAGTGGATTTTTAATTCAATAATACGTCAGTATACCTAATTTGTAATTTTGTTTCGCAATCTACGACTATAATTATTTCGAATCTATCTAATCACCTGGCAATGTGTAAAGACAATTGTTCAGAATGTATTTAGATTCCACAGCATAACGCGAAAAATATATCAAGATATACGTGTATATAAGCAGTAGATGTAGATCTGAATGTTTATATATA
>NC_051405.1:949665-949893 GCF_015228065.2 Penaeus monodon
TTTGCTCAGTACCAGCTACAGATATGATAACTTTTGGGCTGATCATTCCAACCAGTGGCGGGACAGATGGCGAGCATTCGCGTGAGAGAAAGTGACTATTATGGTTCTAGTTACAGACTGGGTCCAGGCATGGTACTCCAGTTCTACTGCAGGAAGAGAGCAAATGATATGATGCGGTTCAGCTTCGCGGAGTGAAACTACATTTCTTAAACAGTATTCCTCATTAAG
>NC_051405.1:951024-951522 GCF_015228065.2 Penaeus monodon
GAAATTAATTATCCCTGAGGTCTTAAAGCTTACTGATAATTTCTGGTTAGCAGCTGACGATCCGGTTAAGTCATCCCTCTGTCGCTGCGTCGTCCATCGTCCATCGGGAGTCAGTCTGTAAGGATTATTTTTTTCTTCCTGTAGGGTTCACCAGTCGCCTTCTGTTCGGCAATAAAGAACTTTCGCTCCTACCGTACACGTGTTAATGTTAGCCATATTTGTGGAATGTCTTTATCATTTACGAGAGAGAAGAAATTGCTGTTAAATTCTTACCAAAATGAAAAGAAAGGAATAAGGAATGATCTATGAGAGAGAGGCAAATACCGGAAGGGGAGAAAAGTAACTTGTAACAAGTTCATCCTCCTTTCCTGCCATCCACTAACAGTATAATCGGCTACCCCATACTGCTCGCGTGCTTCTCTGCCAAGACATCTTCTATAGCTATGAGAGAAGCAATGAAATATGATTCATAAATGATCGGTAAGATATATATAACAT
>NC_051405.1:953054-953227 GCF_015228065.2 Penaeus monodon
GCCTTAAACGCGTAAGAAATTTTAGTTAATTTATCAAAACCATTCTTCTAAACTGCAGTATCTCTCATTACTGCTGTATGATGATTGTTTTTTCATCATTGGAAAATGTCCTTCATTATGTATTTATTGTACTTTTGGTTGTCCATATATTAATATATTATGATGAGCATTAA
>NC_051405.1:953439-954109 GCF_015228065.2 Penaeus monodon
TTTGTACTTTGTGAATGATGGAGAATGTAAAGATTTAATCATATATAAAATCTAATGTCTGGTCACTAAGCATCGCAAATCTCGTCATAAAACGGAAAGGAATCAATGTTTGCTGATGGCAGAAGAATGGAAATGCCAGAACATCGATCGAGTTGCTTCCTACTTTGATTAGATATTTTTGCTTCCAAAGAAGAAAATGAAGAACAAAATAAAACAAAGCGAAAAAGAAGACTATGAGTGAGAGAGACACGATTTAGTAGACCGTCTACAGAAACCCCAAGGCTACAGACTAAGTACCTCTTTCATAACTTTATATATAGAGGTAAGAAAGGTAAAGTTTTAGATTCACATTTTAATTGATATTCCAGTGATCATTACGTCGGTTTTAAACTGACGACAAGAGCGATAATTTACGTTGAATGATTGCATCAGCTAATTTCGGGAATAATAGCCAGTAATTGCGAATAATAAGGAACGCAAGTACCCACCAACTGAAGCAAACTTGTAATTACAACTACAATGAATATATTGCGGTGCAGAAAATTACTGACAATTGCTACGCGCGGTAAGTCTGCAACCTTGCCAACCAAAGCTTAGAGTACAACAATCCCCATACAAGGAATTAAGATAACAATAGCAAATATAGGAATGGGAATTAACACAACATACT
>NC_051405.1:961264-961988 GCF_015228065.2 Penaeus monodon
CAACTTCGTGTTTCATGTAAAAGCATATAGGACAATAATAATTGTCAGTAATATTAGTGATGAACTCTTTGATCTGCGTTGCAATTTATGCATTGACGTTGGAGGTAGTCTACTGTACTCTAACCTTTACTAATTCATTATTATCGAAATGAAAACGATGGGAATGTTATTCGTATGTATTGCAAATACTAAGTTATTCATTTACCAGGATTACCCTAGTATTACTGTATTTATTCTACTACTGTTAGCACTACGTGCATTTAACGTCAAACTGTCTGCGTTTAATAAATGTATAGAATTGGCTTTAATGTCACTAAATTAAAAACACTGATATTACTGACAATTATTACTGTCTTATCTGATTTACATGAAGCACGAAGCTTCGGGGTTGATTCAAAGCCTACGGACCTGTTGAAATCCCGCGAATAAGATTATTAAGCGGTCAGACTCCTGGCTAACTTGAGGCTTGGGGCTTGGTATGGGCGGGGTATGAGGTTCATGTGAATTGTCCGATCGTTCGCCCACAGTTCTGAGCTTGGATGAATATGATATTTCTCACTCAGAATTAATGCTTCATTATTTATTTTTTATTTATGTATTTAATTATTTATCTATTTTTATTATTATTATTATTTTTTTGGGGGGAGTGGGTCACGTGGTAATGTATTCACTATTATGTTAGCAATGCAGCCTGTAAGTTTGTCGGTATAGTTTTGAATCACCC
>NC_051405.1:967487-967996 GCF_015228065.2 Penaeus monodon
ATTATCATCATTATGCAAAAATAAAGTGATATTCAAAGCGGAAAATATAAGGGTTAATTATATCCTGTAATTGTTATAATGAATGCTGGTTCATACAAAAAATAAAATTTTATGTTACTTTTAATAAGGGCTATAGGACATTTCAAGTTAGTAAGAAAAAGTCATCAAAATATGATAGTCATTTCCTATTTTTGAAATATCTTTTCAAAGTTGCCAAACTACATTCAGTTATCGTAGTTTTTTATTTTGTCGTTAACAATCCTTCCACCGAGAACCCGGTATCCGAGAACGGACAACCAACCCTATTTGTGAACGCTTTGCCGCAGCGCCGGCGACTCTTATAGATAAGATATAGACAAAAATGAGATCGAGGCTTTACCAGTGATTGCGATAAGGAATGAGCACTCTGAACGTCGGTAAATCTTAAAGAATATTGAGTGTATAAGGCTCGAGTGTTTATCTTTCATTCTCCGTAAGCAAAAGGTTTACAAGAGGAAGAGAGAAAGTAA
>NC_051405.1:968113-968716 GCF_015228065.2 Penaeus monodon
CGGAGAAAGAGGCGAGCGATAGAGAGAGAAAATAATATTTTTGGTTTATATGTAATTGGACTAGAGAGAGAGGGGGGGGGGGTCTAGGAACGAATAAGAGTTACATTGAGTGCCTCCCTGTAAGTGACTTCCCACATGCGCCTGCTTTCGGTTCCTCAATCAGAAGCATATCGAGACAATATTCTATATCCCTTTTGTGCAGAAAATTAAGAAGTATAAAAGAAAAAGAGGAAACCAAGACCCATGGTGAAAAAGCATAAAACTAAGAGGTAAAAGGAATGCATGAGCGGAGAGCGAAGAGGTTGAAGCCAGGAAAGAAGATGTGCCGAAGAGGAGGCAAAGGCAGAAACACAAGAGAGGGCGGAGGAGGAGCAGCGGGAGAAAGTGATGCGCTGCACCACGCCCTTGTGGAGGTCGCGGGTGGGAAGGAGGGGGGGGCAGTTCCCTTCCATCCACTTTATAAGTGCCGTCTTCCTGCGCCTACCGTACTCTCTTCAACATGGCGCTCAAGGTAGGGGAGTGTCGTCTGGGACACGAAAAGTTCTTGCGTGCACTTTTGCGTTCACTTGTGATGAAAACACTTTCTGATGTGAATTCAGGATT
>NC_051405.1:969649-971115 GCF_015228065.2 Penaeus monodon
ATACAAGAAAGTTATATTAATCATTTGGGAATTGTTTTCACTCCATTCTTATTATTCATAAATATCTGATAACGAATTTTGTTAGATTTCATTTATTATCATGATATTGTGTATGTGGATCACCTTATCAATGTTATAATATGTTATAACCTATATTACGTTGCATCTGATATGTCATTACCCACTTTAACAATTACTGATAAAATATAGCCATGATCCCGCTTGGTATAAGGGAGCTTCCATGAATTATAATAATTATCTTATGTTTAGTTCGGTAATTATTCCAAACATTCGGTTTTCAGAATCCAAGAGTAGATGTGCCTTCAGGGATGCACAGAGAACAAAATAAGGAGAGTCAAAAAAACAAGAGTGTATCAAAAATTCCCTTATGCCTATTTTTATGTCACTTTCTTAAAACAGTTTAGTGTTGCCCTCGCAGAGACAGGACAAGCTAAAGCGAGGTCAGAAAAGGGGACTGGAGCTCACTATGAGCGAAACAAAAGTACTTTTGTAACTTTTTATCTCTTTCTGTGGCATATTTGTAAAATATCTCAATATACATAAGGAATAAAGACTGTTTTCTTCTTGACACAGATCTGTGTCGTTGCTGTTTTCGCCTGCACGGCATGGGGAGCTGTGCCTCCATACCCGCGATACCCAGCCCATCCACCTCGTCCTTACCACAAGCCTACCCCTTACGCCCCACCGCCCAGGCCGTACCATCACCCAGAACCTCACTATGATGTAGGTAGTGTGTACTTTGTTTTATGAAACGCGTTTTATTTTATTTTATTTTAATTACAGACCTCTTACTCTCCTGTCAGATTCGGTGGGAGACTTTCAGTTTTTGTTTTCTCTCCGTTTTGCGAATCACATCATATCCTAGTACTTTACAGTGCATTAATATGAAAGGGAGACGTTAATATCACTCTTCGCGCGGGTCCCAGCCCAAACTCGCAACACGTACAGGTATGTCTACTGTACCATTACGAGAGACATGGGAAGTAAAGTAGGGCGGGTAATCACGGGTTGCCATATGTCTTCCCCTAAAACGCCTAGACAGGTAGTAGACCAAGTAATTGTTGTTTGCAGTGTCATTTGAATTCTTATAAACTGCGATATTACCTCCCGTTTCAAAAAATCCCTCCATAGATCACGAGTTTGGCAAATTTGGGGTTTTCGAAAAACAGTTTTCCAGCATTTGCTAAACTCCCTAGCTGACTACATATGGCTAAATTTTTTTTTTAAATTTATTAATAAGGGAAATTTGGGAAATTTACCCAGTTTTTCCCCAATTTTTTTTTCCCTCTGATTTTTTCTACTTTTAAATATTGTCCAAAAAACTATCTTCTTTTGATACAGCAAACCATCATCAATTAAAAGGGAAAAAACCTTTTTTTTAAACCTGTAAGTTTTTCAATAGATGAAATAGCGGTTGTGTGCTTTGTGTGGTGTATTGTTTTTTC
>NC_051405.1:971699-972221 GCF_015228065.2 Penaeus monodon
CCCAAAAGAATTAAAGCAATCGCGGGATGTGGAGGGCTGCCATGTCTAACTGGGGCTTGTTGTAAATTCGAAGCGCTCAGCGATTTTTTTAAAAACAAAGGGTTTTTCAAAAAAACATCCCAATAACTGGAAAATTTTTAATGTGGTTTTTTTCGCATTGGTCATGCCATCACATCGAAACTTTCACGGGCAAACACGGGGGGCTCTCGAAACCCTTTCCTTTACTGGGGGTTAGGGTTTTTTAACCCCCCTTCCCTTAAAGTTTTGTATTCACCGTCCTTTCAAACCCCCAAATAACTTTTAAAGTTTTTTTTTGCAGTTTGAAAAGATTAAAGGGTTTCATACCTTCTTGACGTTGGCTGGGGTTTCCCTACAAAAAAAGGATCATCGAAGTTTCTTTTGGAAAAAAAGTTTTGAAAAATTAAGTTATTTATCTGATTTTACAAAAAAATCAAAAAAAAATCAGGGAAAATTATTTAAAATTCCTACCCGGGTTTTTTTTGGCTAAATTTAAACTTTAAA
>NC_051405.1:972310-972508 GCF_015228065.2 Penaeus monodon
AAATTCCCAAAGGGCATAGTTTTAACAAAAATTTTAATTTCTCTCTCTCTTTTGTTTATCCAATTTTTCTTCATTTGGGAAAGCAGAAGTAATAAAGGTTTTAAACTTTATGTTCACATAGACCCCGGAATTAAATTTAATGAAAATTATTTGCCTTATTCCCCGTAATTTAAAACAAAAATTTAAGGCCCCCCAAAC
>NC_051405.1:972829-973120 GCF_015228065.2 Penaeus monodon
ATTTTTTATATAAATTTAAAATAAGGTAGGGCAGGGCAAAACAAAAAGAGTTTAAAACGGGTTTTAAAGAAATGTACCGTAAAGGCTGTTTGTGGGGAGGTGTATAAAAAGTTTTTAAGGGTTTTTGGGGAGATACTAAAAAAAAAGGACCTTTACTCCCTCTAGGAAATACCCCCGTTGGCTGGTGTTTAAGGGGTTGGGATTTGCCATACGGCCCCCAAAAACGTGATCAAGTGGGCCTTTAAACTTTTAAAACTGCTCATCGTTCCGAGATGTCAAAATAAATTCGGC
>NC_051405.1:973285-973426 GCF_015228065.2 Penaeus monodon
ATTTAAATGTATAAATCTCTTTTCAAATTATATACAAATATATACATTTTACAAAAAGTCATATTACATATAAAATTATATATGTTTGGGGTGTATATGCCCTCTCTCGCCTTTCTCCTTCCCCCCTCTCCCTCTCTCCCC
>NC_051405.1:977927-978982 GCF_015228065.2 Penaeus monodon
TTTTACTTTTCCGTGGTAAGTGTATGACTTTTTCGGGCTATTTTTCCCCAAACTGGGCCTATTAATCTTTCGTTTATCAGTTTTATCTTTTTACGGGCGTGCTCTTTGACTTTTCTGTCGGGTTAATGACCGCATATCAGATTATTGTAAATGCAGACATTGGGTAGAGCCATATGCTTTTTCTTTTATTTAATTGCTTATATTTTCGGGGCAAAGGGCCTGTCTAGTAGGATGTTGGCAATAACTGTTGCAACCAAAAGAATCAAGAAACATTTTCGGGGAAAAATTTTCTATAGGGTGCATCCTTTTTTTCTGAAAAAAATCCATTCGGGGCGGGTTTTGAAATTTCCCTTTTTGTTATCCTTTTGAGCATGGGGGAAAAGGGCTTTTTTAAAGGGTTCCCCCATGGGTCAAAAATGAAGATAAATCCCTTTTTAAATCAAAGCTAAGGGAAAATTTGGCCCCTTTTGGAAAGCTGCCCAAACCCCGAGCTCCTCCGGACTTTCCCCTGGTGTCTGATCCGTGCGGGGGGTCGCTCGCCCGAGTGGGCGATCAAGTGGTTCTGCGGAAAACGTCGTTCGCGCTCAAAACACACCTGTCGCTCCGAACTCTGACGGCCACCGGGGAGGGAAAAGGGGCGGCGGGCGTGGGGAGCTTTTTCCCTTTTACAAGGCCTCGGCAGCCACGCGCAGCCCCGAAAAATGGGAATTGGGCCCCCGGTCCCCCGGGGACGGGGGGGAAACCATTAGAGGGAAATTTCCTACCCTGAAAGACATAGGGTTTTCCCAAAAATTTTTTTAAAATCATTAATTGCATTTAAAATCATGGTTTTCATTTACATCCACATTCTCAAAACTTTTTTATTATTGAATTTATTAGCTTTGGGTTTTTATGATTATCACAGTTAAATGTTATCATTTTTTCCATTACTTATTTCTTTTAAATTAAAATTTATTTTTTTAATAATATTTTACATCCCTTACTATTTTGGGTTTTTGTTATTATTACTACTACTATTTTATTTTTATATTTTTTTTCTTTTATAAAAAACACTT
>NC_051405.1:979053-979248 GCF_015228065.2 Penaeus monodon
TTTTTGGTGTTTTGGGGTTTGGGTTTTTATTATTATTATCATCATTATTATTACTAAATTTTTATCATTTTTATATTTTTTATATTTTTATTTATTGTCATTTTTATTTTTAAATCAGTGCAAGGCCCACACCTTCGCCACATTTCGAAATGCGTGGGTTTCATAAAGCGTTTTGGGAGGGTGCACTCATCATCC
>NC_051405.1:979321-981438 GCF_015228065.2 Penaeus monodon
TACTACCGTCACTGTACTCTCAACAATTATCATCTTTCTTGTTGTAAATTTGATCTCTCTTTCCGAAAGCAAAACGGATTCCATGCTGAGTGATCGCTTGGGATTGATTGATTGGGGTTTTTAACACCCCAAAAGATAACACTGCCTACGGTGGCTGTAAATTTTTTTTCCTTTTTTTGGAAATTTTTATCTCAAAGGTTCCGGCCAAATAGGGGTTTTGCTTATGAGTCACCGAACCCACTACCAGAAACTGAAATTGATAAAAAAGCGAGAACCGCGGGCGGCGACAAAAACCCCGGGTTCTTTTTCTGTGGAAAACCCTTCCCACGGCCGAAAGCAAGATCGTTACCTACGCTGATAAAAGGGGACGGCCTTCTCGCTTTAAGTTAAATACGGGGGGAACACGTCCTCCCCCCCCTACCCACGGGCCCCGGGGCCCGCCCACAAGGCCCCCCACCCCATTACCCCCACATTTCCCAAGGAAGGGCCCCACTTCCCTCCCTTACGCACCCCACCCGGGCCCTGCCTACCCTCGCTAACCCCTCCCACCCCGGCCCCCCCCTTGCACCGACGGACCCTTTAAACCCCTTTATCCTTTCGATGATAACAGAATCCTGAGGAAGGGGGCTGCGCTGAAAAAGTTTGTGGAAAAGGCTGCCCCTTTAAAGCTGAACCCTTAGGGGGAAGTTTCCCCCTGTAGTGAGGCCCCGTCGAAAAAAATGCACCTGGCGAGGAAGCTGCAACTGGGGGTTTTAGGAAGGCGTTCTTGTTCAGGGGGAAAACCGCGCCTGGGTGAGGAAGGCCCCGCCTGCTGTGGGAAGGCCCCTCCTGGGTGTGGAAGCCGCTTTCCCGCGGGGGAAGCCGCTCCTGCTTGGGGGAACTTCTCCTGCTGAGGAAGCCGCTTCCCGCCCGGGGGAAACCGCTCCTGCTGAGGAAGCCGCTCCTGCTGAAGAAGCCGCTCCTGCTGAAGGGAAACCCATCCTGCTGAGGGGAACCGATGCTGGGGGTGAGGAAGCCGCACCTATTTAAGGAAGCTACCAACCCCGTCGGGAAAAAGTTACAGCTGTCGAGGCTTCAGAAGCACCAGTCCCAAGCCCAAGGGGACGAAGGGAATTCTTATAGAAGCTGCGATTGGGGGATGGAATTTTAGTGGGGTGAGGGCCGAAGGAAAGGCCGTGACCGAAGTCGTAACTGAAGTCGCCTAGGGCAAGTTTAATATCCTCCCCCTACCCTAAAACTCACGCTTTTAAATTCTTGACAACTGGTTATAGGGCATGTTTTTGAAAAAGAGAAAACATTCGACCCAAATTTTAAAAATTTCGTTCTCTGGGGCCGTAACTGCAATCTCTCTCTTGTGAATGTCGTCTTTGGAAATTAAAAGCTCAGGGGGGTCCCCATAGGCCCTTTTATCGTACTTTCCTTTTACAAAAATACCTGCCGGATAAGAAATTACTTTACAGTTTTACAGTTTGTAGTCAAATATTATGAACGTTTTGCCTTTTTAAAATTTTTTTTTACCCACTAAAAAAACTGTCTAGGGAACATGCTTTGTTCATTTTACAAAAACTTTTAAAGTCATTGTTTCCCTTTGGGAACTGGTTGGCGTCCCTTTGGGGTTATCAAAAAAATTATTTAGTATTTTTGTTTTTCAACGCGGGGTTTGGGGAAACCCTGCTTGGCCGTCAAAAAAACCCCCTTTTTTCCTTTAGCAGGGGCCCCAACGAAAAAAGGTTAAAATCCCCCAGTGTGGCTGGGTTTTCATTATGATAGCGAACTGTAAAAAATGGGAAAGGGCCCACTCTAGCAGTCTGGTTTTTAATTTAAATTTTAACGATTTTTTCCCTTTCCCTTTTGTTTTGGGGTTTTTTTAGGTATTTTTTATGGTAAAAAGGGGCCCTTTGGGTTAAATTTTGGTTTAAAAAACAGAAAATATATGGTTTTCCCTCCTGCAGCCCTTTAATTTTATTAAACTTTTCTTCTTTTCAAATATCATTTCCCTGCTCATTTTTATCTTTTTTAACATCTTTGTTGCTGTTATAATCAATTTAAAAAAACATCCAAACCTTTGGGAAAACCCCATTTCATCGTAATAGTAAAAAAAATTTTTGTGTTTTTCC
>NC_051405.1:981462-981593 GCF_015228065.2 Penaeus monodon
GTACTGTTTCGGGCTTTTGGGGGATTTTTGTTTTACCCAAAAATGCTGGGTTTTAAATGTGTTTTCGAAAATTGTGTGATTAGGGAATTTACACGTGCTTTATTGTATACCCGAAATTTTTTTGTCAGTAA
>NC_051405.1:981619-983129 GCF_015228065.2 Penaeus monodon
GTCGTGTTCATTGGGTTTCTAAAAAAATTTTTTAAAAAGACTTGGGAACTGTTGGGTCCTGAAGCCATGAAACCGGTTTTTTTTTTTCACCACTTTTTCACCGTCACAAACATTTTATCAGGGCTTTTAAGTAGTAGCACTAGAGTATAAAATTTTTTTTATCTTTGTTGTTACAGGAAATCAGGAAAAGTACTTCCCAAAAAAATTTAAAACCAAATTGGGGCATTACAAAGAAATAAAGGCCAGGGATCCTAATGCCAAACCGGATCCTTTAGAATTGAATACGAAATTTACTCATGTGAACACTAAAAGGGATTATTGTCTTTTACAAGGGGTAAATGAGTGCTGGGCATCAATGGGAATGACAAAAATTCACACAGCCCTGTTCATAAAACTAAAAAAATTTGGTTTTTCGGGAACTTTCAAGCCAAAGGGTCCTGCTTTGAAGGGGTTTCTTTCATATGGGGTTTTCTATTCATATCATATAAGTGCTTTTTGGGCCCCAAAAATTTCACATGGGGGAAAAATGCCATAAAAGAATCAGGGGTGTACATAAAGATTATCGTAACTTATCAAACTTTATATATTAAAGACTACACTGGAATATCATGAGATTAATATAAACTATAAAATGAAATTTCCCTTGTTTGGGACATGTTCAATTTCTGAGGGTTTTATTTTTTTGAACCCCTTTTCGGGATTTCCCTTTAAAAGACTGGGGAATTAAACATAAAAAAAAAACCCCTGACCCGGCTCGAATCTCTGCCACACCAGGGTATGACCCCGGAAAAGAGTACCCGGGGTGAATTCCCAAATTGGGTTTTTTTGGCCCCTCTTCTCGAAACTCCAGCCTTTTTCGATGAAATTTTTGAAAGTTTTTCCTATTTCTAAAGCGATAACAACGCCAAGAGTCTCTCTTACTAGGATCTGCAACAGAAGTTGTCTCCTCGCTCACCTGATTTCATCTCAGCACGCCTTTGTTTCACCTTTCTGGGACACGTGTCCCGCGAATCCCACTGTACAGCATCCCTTCCATCCGAGCAGCGTGGGAAGTGGGCTTTCTTCAGGCGAAGTTGGCAAAGTTGCCTCAGAAACGCTGTTATTTGAAATGACAATAAAGACTGACAAAAATTACAGCACTTATCATTATAGATTATTATAGAAATTAGGGGAATTAGATCATGCATAATGAGTAAAGATGATATTTTGTTAGTTTGTCGTAACAAATCTTTTTATCATGACTTTTTAAAAAGATGAAATGCCCATTTCCTGAAAAAATATAGTCGGGAACAAATTTTGGGAATTTAAACTTTGGTAGGGTTATTTAAAGTCCATATATTAAAAAGAAAAATTTGGTAACTGAACGAAAAAATTATCTTTATTTAGATTTCGTCCGTGATTATTTGCCAAAAGATTTTCACTGATCCTGCAGGGATGGGTTCCGGACGTCAACAAAAAGGTAGTTTAAAAGTTTTTGGGAAACCTATGTTTGGGTTCTTTAACTATGGCC
>NC_051405.1:983162-983360 GCF_015228065.2 Penaeus monodon
CTCCTAAGAAGAACACTTTTGTATACATCTAAAGGTATTTATAAAGACAAAATAAGTTCATAAGTGCAAATGAACGACGAAAGCAAAGGAACGACAATATGCCAAATGTATATTTAAAAGATGTCATATATATCAGGTTCTAGTAATAATTTTAAAATCATATTTCCGATTAAAAGGATTATATTCTTTAAAAATACC
>NC_051405.1:983387-983913 GCF_015228065.2 Penaeus monodon
AGGTTTTTCCCTTTTTTCTTCACCTGATATTTCTTTTTTGTCCCAAAGCTTTCTGAAACAAACTGATTGGAAAAACGCTAAAATTTAAACTGAGAATTCTGAACCCCAAATTTTTTTTTTCAGATTTCCCAAATTTCAGTTCTGGGGGTACATTTTTGGTAAACTGTCTCTAATATTTCATAATCCTTTTAAGAGTTTAGTTTAGTTGATATAACGTCGTGAAGTAAAATCAAGGGAAAAGGGCTGCCATGGCCGCTTTTCCCGGGCCCTGGGGGGGCTTACCAACGACGCTCTTTTGCCATGGGCCGCTTACCAGCTGCGATGAAAGAAAACCCGGGGTGTTAAACAAAAAAACATAAAAATGTGGGGAAATGTTTTAAAAATAATATTTAGAAATTTTCCCGAATTCCCCTGTTTAAAAAGCCGAAAAAAGGGGGGCGGGCCCAAAGCGAAAACCCTATGGGGTTAATCAACAAAAAAATTTTTGGCTATTTTTAAAAACCTTTTTTCTCCCCCTTGTATTGGG
>NC_051405.1:984355-984494 GCF_015228065.2 Penaeus monodon
CAATTTAATTTGGGTATTGTTACAGGGAAAAGACCCAGTTATTTACTTTTTCCCAAGAACATTCTCTCTGGGGAACAACGCCTGCATTCGCTCATTTATAGACTTATTAAAAGTTCATCTGAAACTCAACCTTCACTAG
>NC_051405.1:991042-991120 GCF_015228065.2 Penaeus monodon
AAAAAAAATATTAAAATAATATTTAAAATATATTTTTATAAAATATTTTATATTATAAATAAAAGAATAATAATTTAA
>NC_051405.1:991214-991372 GCF_015228065.2 Penaeus monodon
AAAGAGATTTTGGATATAAAAAGATAGTAAAAACCGGGTGGGTATTCACCACACACACAAAATCACTTTTTTACCTGTCGCCGTACAAAAACGGACCCTGCAAGTCGGCGCTCCTTGGGGGAGCCAAAGCTGTTTTTCTGGGTCCTTTCTCAAATTTA
>NC_051405.1:999446-1000022 GCF_015228065.2 Penaeus monodon
TTCAAACAGATCCGTCAGCTTCGTGTTTCATGTAAAAGCATATAGGACAATAATAATTGTCAGTAATATCAGTGATGAACTCTTTGATCTGCGTTGCAATTTATGCATTGACGTTGGAGGTAGTCTACTGTACTCTAACCTTTACTAATTCATTATTATCGAATGAAAAACGATGGGAAGTTATTCGTATGTATTGCAAATACTAAGTTATTCATTTACCAGGATTACCCTAGTATTACTGTATTTATTCTACTACTGTTAGCACTACGTGCATTAACGTCAAACTGTCTGCGTTTAATAAATGTATAGAATTGGCTTTAATGTCACTAATTAAAAACACTGATTTACTGACAATTATTACTGTCTTATCTGATTTACATGAAGCACGAAGCTTCGGGATTGATTCAAAGCATGTTGAAATCCCGCGAATAAGATTATTAAGCGTCAGACTCCTGACTAACTGAGGCTTGGGGCTTGGTATGGGCGGGGTATGAGGTTCATGTGAATTGTCCGATCGTTCGGCCACAGTTCTGAGCTTGGATGAATATGATATTTCTCACTTAGAATTAATGCTTC
>NC_051405.1:1000083-1000169 GCF_015228065.2 Penaeus monodon
GGGGGTGGTGGGTCACGTGGCAATGTATTCACTATATGTTAGCAATGCAGCCTGTAAGTTTGTCGGTATAGTTTTGAATCACCCTG
>NC_051405.1:1003527-1003622 GCF_015228065.2 Penaeus monodon
ATTGGAGCCAAATGCTTTCCTTCCACCCTGAGCCAGCCCCAGCCCTACATTCAGGGCCCCCACTCCTCCAGGGAGATAAAAATTTCCCTTTGCCT
>NC_051405.1:1005871-1006355 GCF_015228065.2 Penaeus monodon
CATCATTATGCAAAAATAAAGTGATATTCAAAGCGGAAAATATAAGGGTTAATTATATCCTGTAATTGTTATAATGAATGCTGGTTCATACAAAAAATAAAATTTTATGTTACTTTTAATAAGGGCTATAGGACATTTCAAGTTAGTAAGAAAAAGTCATCAAAATATGATAGTCATTTCCTATTTTGAAATATCTTTTCAAAGTGCCATACTACATTCAGTTATCGTAGTTTTTTATTTTGTCGTTAACAATCCTTCCACCGAGAACCCGGTATCCGAGAACGGACAAACCCAACCCCATTTGTGAACGCTTTGCCGCAGCGCCGGCGACTCTTATAGATAAGATATAGACAAAAATGAGATCGAGGCTTTACCAGTGATTGCGATAAGGAATGAGCACTCTGAACGTCGGTAAATCTTAAAGAATATTGAGTGTATAAGGCTCGAGTGTTTATCTTTCATTCTCCGTAAGCAAAAGGTTTAC
>NC_051405.1:1006544-1007130 GCF_015228065.2 Penaeus monodon
ATATGTAATTGGACTAGAAGAGAGAGGGGGGGGGGGGTTCTAGGAACGAATAAGAGTTACATTGAGTGCCTCCCTGTAGGTGACTTCCCACATGCGCTGCTTTCGGTTCCTCAATCAGAAGCATATCGAGACAACATTCTATATCCCTTTTGTACAGAAAATTAAGAAGTACAAAAGAAAAAGAGGAAACCAAGACCCATGGTGAAAAAGCATAAAACTAAGAGGTAAAAGGAATGATGAGCGGAGAGCGAAGAGGTTGAAGCCAGGAAAGAAGATGTGCCGAAGAGGAGGCAAAGGCAGAAACACAAGAGAGGGCGGAGGAGGAGCAGCGGGAGAAAGTGATGCGCTGCACCACGCCCTTGTGGAGGTCGCGGGTGGGAAGGAGGGGGGGGCAGTTCCCTTCCATCCACTTTATAAGTGCCGTCTTCCTGCGCCTACCGTACTCTCTTCAACATGGCGCTCAAGGTAGGGGAGTGTCGTCTGGGACACGAAAAGTTCTTGCGTGCACTTTTGCGTTCACTTGTGATGAAACACTTTCTGATGTGAATTCAGGATTACGCGCGCGGGGCGCGCGTATGTGTATGCA
>NC_051405.1:1009654-1009727 GCF_015228065.2 Penaeus monodon
TTGTTACATAAAGAAGAAATAAATGAAGTACTTAAAAGTATTGACATTCTTTGTCTCAGAAATTATTTTCATT
>NC_051405.1:1021139-1021511 GCF_015228065.2 Penaeus monodon
TTTGGAAGGCTAATTGTAATTATGGTCTCTTTCCCCTCTCTTTTAGACAGGGTTAGTAATTTTTTAAATAAAAAAAAAAAACTTTTTTAAAAATCTAAACCAGATTTTTAAATGTAAAGCAGGTTCTTTTGATTTAAATCAGATTTCCTTTATATTTTTATTTATAAGCATAAAATTTTTGGAAAGCTGTTGTGTATTCCATACATTAGTTTAAAACACATTTTAGAGTGCTTTTGCAGCATGTTGTATCATCTCTCACTTGGTTACAACGTGTTTGAACCTGTCATGCTGCCCAGCAGCTATTGGCCAGGATTGCATCATCTCTTTGTCCTGACTCCTGTTCCTGACTTGTGGCACTGTGTCATAGTTTGG
>NC_051405.1:1021836-1021940 GCF_015228065.2 Penaeus monodon
AGCAACCCCCTTTGTTTCAAAGAAAACTTATGAAAAAGCAAACCTTGACGAAAAAGTCGCTAAGATAGTCTCTGTAACCAACTCTTCATTTAGATTGGTAGAAC
>NC_051405.1:1022718-1022808 GCF_015228065.2 Penaeus monodon
CCATCAGGTGTGTGTGATGTGGGTTCGGTCATCAATTATGCTAATCTCTCCAGTAATGCTTATGTCTACTTCCTGCTATGACACATATAT
>NC_051405.1:1022856-1022925 GCF_015228065.2 Penaeus monodon
ACAGAAATGGTCTATTTCCATTTTTTTTTTCAGTGATTTAAGGCCTGACAAGGTGGAGTATTGATACTA
>NC_051405.1:1023306-1023908 GCF_015228065.2 Penaeus monodon
TTCAATTAAGTATCCCCTGTATTTGTTTCGTGCTCTTTAGAGGGTTAGTGCATTCCTGTTCGGTTATGGAATGTTATATTTTACTTTTTGATTATTTGTGTAAGGTTAACGATATGTTTCTGATTTCGATTTTTTATGAGTTATAAAATATACCAAATATTAGTTTTCCAATTGACCGCGTGAATATTCGAAACACCTGTAAAGAGGGCGCGGGCACAAGACAATTAGAGAGAGGAGGAGGTCGAGGTTGGACAGTACACGGGTGAGGATTTCTGGAGATATATTAGGTTTTATTACTAATGCTCTGCTCCTTCTATTTAACAAAGTGTCAGTCATTTAAGGTTTGGGGATATTTGAGAGAAAGAGGTGTTCTTTTACGCTAGTTCTTGGTTAAATAATGAGAAACTCCCAGTGTACTTTATTATGATGACCCACAGGCACCGTCACTTTCCAAAATGATTCGTTTTTAAGATTATATAGAATATTAAACAGTTCTTTACACGCTTCTGTTTCTTTAAATATTTATATTTTAATGTATTTGACTTTTTTGTATTTTCATTTTACTACGTTTGGTTGTCTTGTTTTAATAAATTATAAGAAAA
>NC_051405.1:1035263-1035384 GCF_015228065.2 Penaeus monodon
TGGTAAGTGTATTCTTGTGCATCGTGAACTGCCGTGAGTACGCTCTGTTTTTGTGTCTGTTTCATGGATACCATTCAAACCAGAAAATGAAGCTAAGGAAAGGCCAGATAGAATTGCTGTT
>NC_051405.1:1036552-1036632 GCF_015228065.2 Penaeus monodon
CGACTAGAAATTGTGTATCAAATTCAAAACGAAGCAAGAAACGTCCCACAGGGTTCAAGTGGCATTAAATGCAAAAAGCG
>NC_051405.1:1038728-1038831 GCF_015228065.2 Penaeus monodon
ATTGGCGACTGTTTCGGTAGAAATTAGCAGTCTTACGGCGTGGACCCATCTGTCATCTCCTTTTCAATAAATCTATTTTTTTGCGTTGGTGCGTATTTTCTGA
>NC_051405.1:1039049-1039127 GCF_015228065.2 Penaeus monodon
CCCAAGTCCCAAAAACCAAAAAACACACTCATATACATATATAAATATACATATACACACCACTATATGTTGGGTGTG
>NC_051405.1:1047681-1047805 GCF_015228065.2 Penaeus monodon
AAACCGCAATTCTATCTGCTGCTTTCCTTAGCTTCATTTTCCTGGTTTGAATGGTTATCCATGAAACAGACACAAAAACAGAGCTGTACTCACGGCAGTTCCCGATGCACGAATACACTTACCA
>NC_051405.1:1055003-1055129 GCF_015228065.2 Penaeus monodon
TTTCACAAACACCAGGTGTGAACTTTGCGTTGAGGTGTTTCACAAAAAAACCATGAAACCGCACGGGGGAAATGGGGCCCACACAGGAAATTTGCTTTAGTTTGGTGATATAAGGGCTTTTCCGTA
>NC_051405.1:1055228-1055370 GCF_015228065.2 Penaeus monodon
TGCCAAACCCAGGCGGCAAAAGGGGGAGAGAGGGGGAAGGGGTAAAAGAAATAATGCTTTTCGATATAAAATATATATTTCGATAGCATTTTTGTTTCTACCCATTTCCCCATCCCCCCCCTTCGGGCCGCGGGGTTTTGGG
>NC_051405.1:1055510-1055671 GCF_015228065.2 Penaeus monodon
GGGTGGTGCTCATTTTTGGGGTTTTTCGCTCCCTGGGGTTTGTGAATGCACATTTCATACGCACGTGAAACAACAAAGTGTTGTGTGTAAATGAAACACACCCCCAGGGATTTGATATTTAAGGAGACGGGGATGGATGTCCGATTTGCTACCTTGGGGTT
>NC_051405.1:1056098-1056177 GCF_015228065.2 Penaeus monodon
GAAAAAAAAGCTCTTTTGGCCCCGGAAAAAAGGCGAAGCTGGGGGGAGCCAAAGTCGACATAATGATGGGGGGTTTTCT
>NC_051405.1:1057401-1057506 GCF_015228065.2 Penaeus monodon
AAATATATACTTTCCGTGCAATTTCCCCATGCGCCGGTTTTTTTTGGGGGCCCAAAGGCTGTGTGTGCAAGAGGTGAAAAAAAACCCTTTGCTTTGCGGGAAATT
>NC_051405.1:1058402-1058522 GCF_015228065.2 Penaeus monodon
AAATACCCCCAATTTAAATATTTTAAAAATTTAATATGGACATACGCGCTTTTATGTTTGTATTTTCAAAAAAAGTGTTGTGTGTGTGTGGTGTGCGGGTAAATATAAAATTAATATAAA
>NC_051405.1:1058585-1058663 GCF_015228065.2 Penaeus monodon
AGTGTGTTGTGTGGGTGGGGGGGGTTGTGGGGGGGTTTGTTTATTTAGGGATGTTTTTGGTATGCGTTTTGTGGTGTT
>NC_051405.1:1059148-1060180 GCF_015228065.2 Penaeus monodon
AACATTTTATAATTACACTCATACAGGGTTATATAAGAATCCCAAGGGTTGTCCGTTCTCATTGCCGGGGTTTCCGAAGGACGTCCCTTCGGGGAAATTCGGAAACTCCTTTCCAAAAAAGAACTAGATTTTTTCCCGGGCCTCCCCGTGGTCGGGGGAAGGACGGGTCGCTCACCCCGTTTTAAAGGGCATGGGGTGGAGGTGCGGGTTTGGAAAGGGGGAAAGGGGCCTACGTGGGAAACGGGGGCCCGTGGAGGCGACCCGTAAAAACCGGGGACACGTTTTGGTCCTCCTCACCACTAAGGATGCCGAAAACACCGAAGCGCCGCTGGTGAGGCTCTCGTCTGCTTGCTCCTGTTCATTTCAAAAGGAAATTCCGTGCACAGTCGAGTCCATTTGTACGTATGTCATGGGGAGGCTGTGGGGTAGACCGAGTGGTCTAGAGATCTTGGAAGTGGCAGCGGGTTGATCTCTGGACAGCAATCACTCATATTACCAACACCCAAGCAGACACTGAAGGACAGCCAAAAAGTTATAAAATATAAAAATCTTGCAAGTATACCGAGAGGTATTTTAATTCGTATGGGTCTAATACCTTAAGGACAATTCTTTCTCTAACCGCTAGCAGCTCCCAGACAAAAAAAAAAATATTTGTTACTACAAACTCTGCATGATTTTATCAGTGGTGTGTTTTTATCAATAGCTGGCACCTTTTCCGCCAGGTTTCCGGCCCAGGGTCCGGGAGAGCCGTCGTCGTGAAGGGCGCGGGCGGCCGCGTCTCGTCTCTCTTGCACCACGCCCACGAAGAAGCCGCGTCGCTCAATTACAAGCGTGCGCTCGCGACTTTGCTGACACCAGTTCACCACGACTCCGATTTCAAGTATTATTCGCAGGTATGTGTCACACGATTTGGTCTGCCAGAGTTGTGTTGGCTTTTGTGCATGTCTTCATCGCCTCTTCTCACAATTATAGCGATGTAAGTAGTATAACGCCATTACAGATTATTCACTGTACTAGTTCTCAGTGTACAGA
>NC_051405.1:1060308-1060659 GCF_015228065.2 Penaeus monodon
TAATCATATGTATTTACAAAGTCTGCCTCCAGTATTTCCATGTAAATAATGTTCCTGCAACGGTCGTATCGTACCATTGCTAGAGACATCACGAGCTAAGAGAAACCCTCAAACAAATGTAACCACATGCTAAGACGACTTAGATATGGACAGAATTGTATATTTTTATTCCTGTTCCAGGCGGACGTGTTGGGCTCATGTGAGGTCCATTACGAAAAGAAAGGCTTAAAGACGATGACCTGGCGTGACCTCACTCAGTGCTCGCATTTTACGTCGGAGATGGTTCTGGGCGCGCATAGTCTTCCTCTTCTCCATCTCGTAAGTTGGGGCATTCACTGGTGGATTAGTCGC
>NC_051405.1:1060929-1060995 GCF_015228065.2 Penaeus monodon
AAAATAATATAATAAAATTAAAATTTTTTAAATAAATTTTAAATTTTTTATATCATACACACATGC
>NC_051405.1:1067310-1067592 GCF_015228065.2 Penaeus monodon
CTGATAAACATACATTGTGTAACATTTATTTAGCGAGCGTACGTACAGTACACTTGTGTACCACGTAAATATAAACACACATGCTGTATATGCACTGTCTCTATCTCATAAAAAAGCAATGACGTTTGCACGGAATTCCAAGTACAATTTATCACGAGTGTCGAAAGTGAGGCAGGACATGTGCCCGCCCGCAGCCCTCCAAGTGACGCAACGTGAAATCTCAGAGCCGTCGTTGTCAGCGTCGATGAGAGGCTGCAGACTGTGTGCCGGGTGAGTGACGGC
>NC_051405.1:1071711-1071784 GCF_015228065.2 Penaeus monodon
ATATATCCATATATCTATAGCACTGTAAGCAATATCCGCAGAAACATATCATATTAGAAATCAATAAAAATTC
>NC_051405.1:1084084-1084208 GCF_015228065.2 Penaeus monodon
GAACCGCAATTCTATCTGCTGCTTTCCTTAGCTTCATTTTCCTGGTTTGAATGGTTATCCATGAAACAGACACAAAAACAGAGCTGTACTCACGGCAGTTCCCTATGCACGAATACACTTACCA
>NC_051405.1:1093526-1093907 GCF_015228065.2 Penaeus monodon
GTTGGGGCGGGGGTTAGACTTTCCCATGGGTATTGTTGCCTTATGGCGATCTTATTGCAATATTCAAGGAGCGAGGCTATTGAACCAGATATTTGAAGCGTTCGTTCGATGACCATACGTTGTGTTGTGTATGTAATATATATAATAAAACAAACGTTTTACATTATTTTACTCTCATTATGACACATGGCGAATAACAACAAAACATTTATCGTCATATCCAATACCAGTCAAATTAAACTGTCAGCATTATACCTGGGTATAACGAAAAGTAAAATAAGTACTGCATGACCTCTTGTGCTCGTGATTTGCATAAAATGGAGTGCGTTTGGTGTGCTTCAAAATGGGATATAAATGCTTCAGATGGATTGGCAAATGCTT
>NC_051405.1:1094093-1094406 GCF_015228065.2 Penaeus monodon
AGCTGCAGGGGGGATGGTATGCAAAGTACTGAAATTATAAACCGTATTAATTTCCTTTTAATCAACACACTCTAATATTAAAATCCAAATATATCACTATAAAGAAATTTATTCTACCCATTGAACTTCATTATACTCCGAAGGGGTTACAGAGAAATAAATTTGGAAAACAACACTGGAAGACATGATTGCTCATTTTTCATACAGCGACACCAGATTTTTACTTTTCCATATGAAAAAACAGCATAATTCTGAAATAGGGATTGTGTAAATAAAAGTGATTCGAAATGTTTCCTATACATAATGTGAATGA
>NC_051405.1:1094766-1094876 GCF_015228065.2 Penaeus monodon
TTAACTACGCATGTGTTCCCATGCACACAGAAAATCAAATTCGTATTTTACTAATTTTTAAAGACTCCAGCAATTCCATACTAATGTTACTGCATCGTGAACTCTATATT
>NC_051405.1:1102487-1102816 GCF_015228065.2 Penaeus monodon
TATGTATGTATGTATGCAGAAACACATATTTGGTCAGTGAAATGCATCCCCATGTAATAAGGTTACATATGTTTTCATGAGTTATTTCATTTACTATATACAATTAATACACTATTTTTCGCAAGAAAATATCTATTGGCGTAGACCCCCCTCTCAGGAAAAAAAGCAAGACGTAGTCCTTTAGTGTCTGCTATCTCCTGACAGCGACGGGCGTGTGCTGTTGCCGCGGATAGCAGGGGGAAATGACGCAATCACACTGGATCTACCCAACCCTGCCGCTCTTGCTGTTGCTGCCGTCCGTCGGAATCGCCACCACGACCACGGCGGGT
>NC_051405.1:1105386-1105455 GCF_015228065.2 Penaeus monodon
GAGTCAGATTATATTACCAGTGAACTAATGCCCTGTAGTTTTGAACAGTTGAGCAATACACCTGCCACC
>NC_051405.1:1109128-1110117 GCF_015228065.2 Penaeus monodon
CACTCATACACGGTATATAAGAATGCAAGGTTGTCCGTTCTCATTGCCGTGGTCGAAGGACGTCCCTTCGGGGAACTTCTGAACTCTCTTTCCGAAAAGAACTAGATGTTTTCCGGCTCGCAGTGGTCGTGGAGACGGGTCGCTCAGCCGTCTTCAAGCATCGGGTGGAGGTGCTGGTGGAAGGGGCAGAGGCCTACGTGGGAACTGGGGCCGTGGAGGCGACCCGCTACAACCAGGACACGCTGGTCCTCCTCACCACTAAGGATGCCGAAAACACCGAAGCGCCGCTGGTGAGGCTCTCGTCTGCTTGCTCCTGTTCATTTCAAAAGGAAATTCCGTGCACAGTCGAGTCCATTTGTACATATGTCATTTGGAGGCTGTGAGGTAGACCGAGTGGTTTAGAGATCTTGGAAGTGGCAGCGGGTTGATCTTTGGACAGCAATCACTCATATTACCAACACCCAAGCAGACACTGAAGGACAGCCAAAAAGTTATAAAATATAAAAATCTTGCAAGTATACCGGTAGGTATTTTAATTTGTATGGGTCTAATACCTAAAGGAAAATTCTTTCTCTAACCGCTAGCAGCACCCAGACAAAAAAAACTATTTGTTACTACAAACTCTGCATGATTTTATCAGTGGTGTGTTTTTATCAATAGCTGGCACCTTTTCCGCCAGGTTTCCGGCCCAGGGTCCGGGAGAGCCGTCGTCGTGAAGGGCGCGGGCGGCCGCGTCTCGTCTCTCTTGCACCACGCCCACGAAGAAGCCGCGTCGCTCAATTACAAGCGTGCGCTCGCGACTCTGCTGACACCAGTTCACCACGACTCCGATTTCAAGTATTATTCGCAGGTATGTGTCACACGATTTGGTCTGCCAGAGTTGTGTTGGCTTTTGTGCATGTCTTCATCGCCTCTTCTCACAATTATAGCGATGTAAGTAGTATAACGCCATTACAGATTATTCACTGTACTAGTTCTCAGTGTACAGA
>NC_051405.1:1110245-1110572 GCF_015228065.2 Penaeus monodon
TAATCATATGTATTTACAAAGTCTGCCTCCAGTATTTCCATGTAAATAATGTGCCTGCAACGGTCGTATCGTACCATTGCTAGAGACATCACGAGCTAAGAGAAACCCTCAAACGAATGTAACCACATGCTAAGACGACTTAGATATGGACAGAATTGTATATTTTTATTCCTGTTCCAGGCGGACGTGTTGGGCTCATGTGAGGTCCATTACGAAAAGAAAGGCTTAAAGACGATGACCTGGCGTGACCTCACTCAGTGCTCGCATTTTACGTCAGAGATGGTTCTGGGCGCGCATAGTCTTCCTCTTCTCCATCTCGTAAGTTGG
>NC_051405.1:1114981-1115464 GCF_015228065.2 Penaeus monodon
AAATTTGGTAATACACTGACTAATGTTCCACTGAGGCCCTGGACATCTTGGGTAGCACCTCCAGCTGCGAGTACTCCTGGAGGGACGCCGCCGGAGGGGAGCTGCAGGCTGTCGAATGCGTGGAGACGCTGCTGGTTGGGCCGCGCTTCGCCGCCGCCTCCCAGGCCCTGAACGTGACGTTGCGGTCGCAGCTCTTCCTCACGGCCACCACGAGCTTCAACCCGGCCGTCTATGACTGTAATTAAGATTAAGCCATTGCCTAGACCCTTGTCCTACGTTCTCTTTCTGTAAACATTATCATCATCTACGAACTTAAGTGCTGAGTTAATAGCGAAGGAGAAACAAATAGATGATGAAGCCCTAATGTTTTCAGACCTAGAGGAAGCCACCGTATCGACAGATTTGGCGTTCCAGACCATCCCCTACCAAGGTAAGGTAACACTTAAACATGCATATTTCCTCCTTTTCTACTCCCCCTCTCTC
>NC_051405.1:1117985-1118085 GCF_015228065.2 Penaeus monodon
TATATCAGTACCCAAATAATCAGGGAGACCCTTCGTTTACAATGAGTGAGGCGTGTAATCGAGCAATTAAAAAAGTAGATAAAGTATACACACACACACA
>NC_051405.1:1119445-1119685 GCF_015228065.2 Penaeus monodon
CAGTACATATGTTTTATGAACTAAGAACATGGCTCTTCGGCAGATGAAGGCTTGGATGTGGACGCACTGATGAAAGAGGCGTGCGCGTCCGAGGGAAGAGGACGGCTGACGGGAAGCCTCCTGCAAAAGATGTCGCAGCTGGTTCACGCGCTGGCCCGGGGCCCCGCGCCCACGCCAGACCTCAGCTACGCCTGCCCCATCACTGTCCGGTACGGCTCCTTGGCTGCATGTTGTGTACGC
>NC_051405.1:1120583-1122201 GCF_015228065.2 Penaeus monodon
ATATCCTTCCTTCGGCCGCAGGCGCATGCTGGCGATCACGACGGCGATGGCGGGGGGGCCTCGCACGCTGCGCTTCTTCGCCAGCCAGCTGTCGGTGAGTGGCCGGACGAGACACGTAATGCCAAGGAATAACAGTATTGGTTAAAATTATCATTTGAAAGAAAAATAACTGCACTGTCATTGGCGTCCGGCGTCTTTGGATTTATTTGGTATTCACTTATAAACATCAAAATCTGTTGAACAGATGCCTTCCCTAAATATTTTTCCGCTGATATAGAGAACAGCAAGATCATGATTTCGAGAAAGAACCTATCCTCCTCACCAGGAACTTGCGAAGAAGCCCGAAGACTCCATCAAGTTGGGTGAAGACTTCATGTTCAGCTTAGCTTTAAAGACCCTCGTGCGAACCGACCACCACACCAAGGACCAGCTCTTGCCTGCTTTGTTTCTCAGCAGGGAGTATGAAATGATTTACGAAGAGGTGAATACTTGCCCATTTTTAATAAAGTAATTAATCTAAAATCATTCATTTTCTGATTCCAGTATTAGTTAAGATAATGATTCGCTATGTACATCATAATACATACTCACACACTCCCGCAGCTGTTGGATTACCTGTTGTCCCAAACTCCTGTGGCGGTGGCGGAGGTGGCGGAGCTTCTCGAGGGGCTGCAGAAGGTGGCGCCGCAGCTCTTTGAGAGGCTCTTGACGAAGGCGGCGCCCTCTCTCTCACCGGCGGAGGCCTGTGAGACCGGCGACCACGCAGAGGTCTGTTTGGGAACATGGGGAACATCCACGAAATTATGCTTTGTGTTGAAGCTTGTGCGCGTGTGCTCTGTAAGGCAGATGGGTTAGTGCAGGAGGCCGCAAAGAACGTGATTTTAGCATTAATAAGTTATCAACATCTGCATATCAAGATGCATCTTGGCTTGACGCCAATTGACTCTTTCGTCCTTAGGCAGTGAGGTTGCTTCGGGCAGTAAGCGGTCTGACCGCCCGCCCGCGCGGCTACGTCGCATCACTCCGCCCATGTTTCGCCACCGATGATGTGGGTGTTGCAGTTGCTGCCATGGACACACTCACTAATGTTGACTGTAACATCCAGGTGAGCTTCATGGGGACATTTGGTTACTAATGTCCTTATCCTAAGTACTTACCTATACCCTCATGTGTAACACTCTCTCTTATTTAACTGACGTTTCATAGTAACAGAGGTCAACGGAGATAAAGATTAAATCATGACTCTTCGAAGCCCATGGATTCGTTTTTAGACAGAGAAAAGCGAAAGCGATGACCATCCAATTTTTGAGGTGCCTTCGTCCGATGAGGAATCACGGTGGATTCCAAATGTCACGATTCATTTATCCCTCATGTAGCTGCGTTTTTTTATATTGTATGCGTTAATGTCCGTATTCTAAGCACCAAATTATCTAATTAATTTGCTTACTGATAGGGCGTGACCGAACTGCAAAACCTCGGCCTCGACAGTTCTTCCGATCCCGAGATACGCATCGCGGCTTATCGGGGCCTCGTGCACTGCCTTCCCGAGCAGCCCTCGCTCCTCGAGACCGTCGCCAAGGCGCTCGACCCTAAGCACGACATTTACTCAACGCAGGGT
>NC_051405.1:1122996-1123978 GCF_015228065.2 Penaeus monodon
GCTTTCCGTTCGCAGTCTCTTCGTACGTCTGGAGCCACATTCAGTCTGTGCTTTCTTCGGACGACCCGCGCTACGTGGCGCTGCGGGAGCTCTTCCTCTCTGCACCAGCCGTCATGAGGAGCGACGACCCCGTGTGGTACGACCCCCGACAACACTCTCGCCACTTTGCCCACACACTGCACCTGGACTCACGCACCGCCCTCACCCTCGAGGGGGACCTGGTGTGGGGGCGCTACTCCCCCGCTCCCCGCGCACTCTACCTGCATTTGGTGCTTCACCACGACGGCATTACACACCAGATCGCGCAGGTGCGTCGTAGGTGCCTTTGTCTTGTCACGAATTCAACATAAGTTGAGTTGGCATTTTTATGTAGGTGATTTACAGAAATATCTTCCTGTGTGTGGGCATCCTGTTACCTTTTTTATCTGTTCGTCTGCTGTAGAATCACAATTGCACAAAAGTATGTGTTTACCATACACAACATATGGATATGTTAGGCATCAATCAACTCCTAGCAACAAGAGATTTATATTCCTTTACTACCTGGCTCATCCCGTGTTCCTTATTCATACAATGATTCAGGGAAAATGAGATAATCTAAGCATAGCAACTGTAAATATAATACGTTTCCTATTATAAGGACTTCCTCTCACACAGGTGGTCCTACGTGTGACAGGAGTGGAAGCGATGCTGCTGAGCCTGCCCGGGATGGAAAGTATCCTGGAGACAGCATCCCATGCCCTGAAGCAGACTTGGACAGCCTTATACAGCCTCGTGGAAGATTCCATCAAGAGCAAGAGAGAAGTCACACAGGATCAAATAGCTGAGTTTATCCAACAGGTAACATCATTTGCCCAATGGAATCTGTCTCTCTCTTAAATATTCTTTGGTTTCTCTCTGTCATCTTTTATCTTATGGTAAAAATTATTACGATTGCTTTGAGACTACAGGTTGAAGAAACCCTGTGCTTCTAAGATGACCA
>NC_051405.1:1126511-1126720 GCF_015228065.2 Penaeus monodon
TCATATCTAGTTCATATTCTTTCATAGTTCATGATTTTTCTGGTATTTCCACTTTTATTTTCTTCTCCTCTTCTATATCACATTTCTATTATATCAGGAACGTTACGCACTATTTCTCTTTTTATATGTCGCACTTTTATCATTATTTTATACATCACAAGTTTTCTTTGGCTTTTGTTCTTTTCTCTTCTATATCGCACTGTCTTTGA
>NC_051405.1:1126871-1127091 GCF_015228065.2 Penaeus monodon
TTGCATACACTTTTGTCGCAGTTTATTTTTTCACAATTTACTTATAAGTCGTATTTTTTGTCATATTAGCTACAACGAACATCTAAATAACTTTTTTTTCGCATTTTTGTTTTCTCTTTCTTTAACTTCTCTATCGCTTCCCATTTCGAATCTTATTGCACAATCGCCGCTTGAATATTTTGGTCTCGCTTCTTCTTTTGCTGTGGCTCTGTCTCATTGT
>NC_051405.1:1127243-1128642 GCF_015228065.2 Penaeus monodon
CTTTTCAATCTCTGATGATGATTGTTATGAAGCATGCACTGTCATCCGATATTATTCAGATATATTTGTACCCACTCATAACCTGATGCCTCCCTGCCTTTGCCTTTGCCCTAGCAGGTGCTGTCCCGAATACCAGCGGAGTATCGGGCCGGGATGTCTAGCATCGAGGTGTCCCTTCGAATGCTGGGAACGCATGCCCTCCACGCTCGGCTCGCTGACCTCCACAGTCTCTCCTTGCTGGATGCGCTGGCTCACTTTTTGCAGTCTCCTATACAAACTGCTGTAAATCGTTTAAGTGTTCTTCTGTGTTTTTATTATACTTCTGTTTCATTTGTCTGTTGGCTGAACAGAGAATGTAGACATATTCATAAAGACCAAGATTATTCATTGCCATGACTATAAATGAAATATCTCGAATTTTCACACAGATTCATAAGCAGAATTGACTAAAATTCCATTATTTGACCTGAGGCCTTTTCTTCGCGGTCACAGAGGAGCAAGCTTTGACTTGAAAACAGCGCCACTCCTAATGACTTCCACAGAAACGACCGCTTGCTGCCATTCCCTTTGCGAGTGTAAAAAAATCAACATAATGACGATGAATGATATCTTTTTTTTCTTTTCCTTGACTCCGAGTTTGATTAAAGGGATTTTCTTGGTTACATGACACTCGAAACAAGTACAAAAAACATGCTTCGTCGAAATCGCCCATTGCCGTCTACGTGAAAATTGTGTTCGAATGCTCTGGTATTTTGGAACAATCATCGTGATTGGCAATGCTGATTTCATAGACAGTTATTTGTATGTTTTAGTGTTATCCTCCTTCTATAGTATTATAAAAAATACTCCTAAATTCCTATATACAATCAAAAGTACACGCTACATGTGAGAGTTTAGCCCTTGTGGACAGACCGAAACAATCCCGTGAATTCTAAAATCCCAAACCAAGAATTTCTTGCGACCGCTTGATTCAGCCGCAAGTGTACTTTCTATAGACTTGCGAGAGTTCTTGCTTTTCTTGGCTTTCTTGTTGTGTTTATGCCCCGAAGAAAAGGCTGCTAATACTGTAGTCACAAATGCCCTTTATTCAGTTCTTTCACTCTTGATGACAAGATGACGTGCGGCGATTGCGTCTACGAATGTCAATAGATAATGAAGAGAGGTTAATCACAAACATGCACTGCCTTATTTCATATTGCCTTGGCTTCCGCGTGACAGCTGAGTGATCTGGCACCGCTTCTTGACAACACCTTCACCATGGCCACCGTCTCGGGCGTCCCCGTCATGCTCGGGCCTGAGCGGGGTGGGCGGCATGCAGGCCATGCTCATGCACTACGCGGGGGGCGAAGGGGGCTTGCTCGAGACTTCGCTCAGGTAAGCCGTCAAGGACTTCTTATTA
>NC_051405.1:1129128-1129960 GCF_015228065.2 Penaeus monodon
CTCTTTGAGTGGTGGAGGGATGGCCTGAAAACGTATTGTTCTCCTGAAGGAAATTAAACATTCATTAAGTTCATGGTTTCCATTGTTTACGAATAAGTGGTGAAATAACAAATCCTTTTATAAAAAAAAATCCTTACTAATAGATAAGTGACCCTTGAATTTCAGAGTATTTCTTATTGAAAGCCGTGCTATAATTTAAGGACAGAAAAGACCTGTTATGATTCAAGGACAGAAAAGTCGTTCTCTGATTCATGTTAGCTGCTTAGCTGCTTTATATTTATAGAATGAAATGACAAGATTCCGTGTAGAAAGCGTTTTATATACAAAAAACATTTATGTCTTTCATTAATCGTTATTAAGAAATGGAATGCCAAGGCAGAAATCTTAGGGTAATATAATATGATTCATTATTCATCTACGAAGTCAGTTTCGTGCCATTTTACCATCGAAGACAGATTAGAAAACAAAATTGCAGTTTAATGTAGACTGTCTTGGTCAAGCCGCAGGGCGATGCTATTTTATAGACATTTTCCCGGCAAAATGTCGGAGATTGACAAATATAATGCAATTTCCACGTAATGTGTAAAGTGAGCAAAATATATTTGACGGAAATTGTTTTATGAGATGCCCACTGATTTACATAAGTATTGTGATATACGGTATTATGTTTTGATATTTAAAGTTGGCTCCAACTGCTATATGTAGGTTTTTTGTAGTAAATCTTGATAAGACACAAAAATATATCACAGATAAATAATACGTTCAAAAGCGACTTAGTGACTATGTTATTATATGCCACTTGCCTCCCTTTAACACTTGGGTGGCTAGCGAG
>NC_051405.1:1130476-1130653 GCF_015228065.2 Penaeus monodon
CTGAATATTTTTGCCCGCAGTGCTGGAATGGCCATGAGTGCGAAGGTGGACATAGGCCACGGTCGCCCCCTCGCCCTCGCCAGCAACTACCTCTGGTCCCTCGACCTCCCTCTGAGCGCCAGCTACAACTACAAGGTGAGGACCAAATGTTCATGACCTCTAGAAAACTCAAATTAT
>NC_051405.1:1130829-1130992 GCF_015228065.2 Penaeus monodon
CCGCTCTCTATTTCTCCCTATTGCCTCTACGTTTCTTTCCTTCCATACGTCAAATGCTCTAATATTACAAGTGTTACTGTTCGTACCTCAAGTTTACTGTACTGGCGTTTTCGTGGTTTTTGTCTTTCGCATTTCAAACTGAAGCGGAAAAGAGTTGAATGAT
>NC_051405.1:1131234-1131513 GCF_015228065.2 Penaeus monodon
TACATATGAAAATATTATATGAACATGTATATTCATGCACAGTTACCTGCACTTATACCTCGTACATTCGTTTTCGTTGGATAGCAGAAGCACCACTTGTTTACATTCTCGTACTGCGCACGCTGGAGCATGAGATTGCTTGAATGTAAGATTCAGACCGAATCAATGAAACACTACCCTGAAAATAAAAGCTAAAATAAAATAATTGCTGACTGCCTTAAGTCATCGAAAAGGCTGTGATAAATAAAAGAGAGGGAGGGATGAAGAGCGGGAGGACTA
>NC_051405.1:1132292-1132669 GCF_015228065.2 Penaeus monodon
TCACATAACCTTTCTTTCCCCAGGAGTCAGGCATGAGGGTAAGTCTCCGCTTGCCCCAAGACTGGACAGGCCGTGTATGGCAAGACCAGCGCGACACAGCGGTAGGCAGCAAACGCCTTCAGCTGAGGTAAGTTGACGGAGCAGACACAGGTTCCATGGAAACAAATAAAAGCAAAGAGACACATATACATACATATCATCAGAACCTGCCCTAATGCTGCCATGGAGGGAAAGTATCCTTTCTAAGTCAACTTTTCAACTAATGATTCGGCAAAAATTTAATAACTTTGGCTGTTTGTATGTTTGTTTAATGTTCTCCAGGAGTACAGATTTTGAGTCCTGGATGACTTTGAAAAGACAGACTTCAAGCAGGTTCT
>NC_051405.1:1136780-1137337 GCF_015228065.2 Penaeus monodon
AATTTTGTTTGCCTTTTCCCTCCAAGACTCGAGAATTATTATCGTAGTTATTTGAAAAAAAATTGTCCTTATTCATCTTTACGCCAAACATTGCGTAATATATGTGATGTGCTATTCACATGATGTGCTATCCAAAACAAGGGATCGCAACAAGAAAAAGTTTCTGTGTTTTGCGTAATATTATTATACACAGAAGTTAATTAATGTAGACAAGTCCTTATGAGAAAGCGTGTGTGGATTTACTTCACTCTTACCTTACCTCCTACAGAGTAACACAGGAATGCCTAGGATCAGAAGATGCTGTGCAAGTTTGTATGGATTCCTGGGAGAGCGATGAGCCCAGTCTTGGCTTCGACAGTGTGCTGGAGAAGAGGTGGCTTGCTCCCCATGTCCGCACCTACAACTTGCAGATGGCTGCGCCTGGAGACCCAGTCATCATCACCATCACTGACCCCGAAGGTAGTTAAGACCATTTTGGCTCTACGGTGGGCGTAAAAAGAGTATTTCCATGCTGATTTACACTCATCCGTATAGAAAACATTCTGCATAATGTGTAG
>NC_051405.1:1137786-1137942 GCF_015228065.2 Penaeus monodon
AGATAATTTTCTTGAAATCGCAGAAGCAGAAAAACTTGAAGAATCAGGCCTTTTTTGTTTCTTGGAGGGTTTTTGGTTCCTAGGGATTAGTGATGCCACTTAACTGCTGCATCGAGAATCCCTCTTGATGGCTTTGACACATGCCAGTTAGCCATT
>NC_051405.1:1139609-1139979 GCF_015228065.2 Penaeus monodon
ACCCAGTTATATTTCTGAATATACTGATTTTCACGAAAGACTTTATATCATAGAAAACAGGCATTCACAGTTTCCCGAACAGTCCCCAGAACAAACATGCGTCTGGTGGAGGTGGAGTTTGGGAGCCGCAGGTTCGAGGCCTCCGTGGTGTTCCAGCTGCTGCCGTCGCCGTCCTTCGTGCTCAGCTTCAAGTCGCCCGAGCATTCCTACTTCGTGAAAGGTATGCTTTTCGCTTCCTGTGCTTTTTCTCTGTTTAATTTCTTAAATTTTGCGTAATCACAGCGATAAGATTGTTCTTACTTGTGTTCACTGCTGGCCCAGCGCTGGTGCATCGCCGGGACCCTAAGGAAGCTATCTTTAGGCCGCATTT
>NC_051405.1:1140986-1141124 GCF_015228065.2 Penaeus monodon
AAATTGCCACTTGTATAATGAGCTCATAAACTGTTCAGTGCAAAATATTCATATTAAAAGAGTTTTGATAAAAAAGCTAAACAATGCATTTCTTTTCGACAGTCTGTTTGGTCTTTTCCGGTTAAGCTTTATGTCTAA
>NC_051405.1:1142975-1143788 GCF_015228065.2 Penaeus monodon
TATAACAGATTAGTCGAGTCAGCACCAGCTAGCACACACATTAATTTTGCAACAGGAAACCAGTATGAAATGGAAAATGGTTTCAAAGTACAGGAATAATAACGAAAAAGTCGCAGCAGACACACCATGTGACTCATATAGATAATGTAAAATTATATGAATCGTGTTACATATGTGAATGACAAAGATTTTGATATAGATTTTTCAGTAACGTATACAACTAATGTAAATAAAACCCAAAATACAAGGAAAATAGGCAAGACAGACAGAAATAAGGAAGAGTAGGAACCAGGGTTAGCAGCAGGGAAAGGCAGAAGTTAGAACGAAAAGAGGATCTGATCTTGAGAGTTGAAAACCTCACAGTCATTAACTGGCGCAAACGGACCGGCCATTGAGGATGATTGCATCCTTATGCGCATCTTCTGTTGTATATTGGTTTTGTTTACTATACAGAGTAATTTGAAGTATCACGTATTATGTTCTATATTTAAACATTCAAGAAGAATTTTATGAGCAACACGAGCAATAAAATTAAATATATATTTTTAGAAATTATACATGGCTTGGACACCATAAGGGGGAAATCAGTATTTGAAAATATCGATTTTTTAAATCTCAATGACACATCGTGAGGCCAAGGCAGACTACCTAGGCTATGTTGCCAGGTGTGGGAGCGCCTTGGCGGGCTTCAGAATTTAAAGGTCCGACACCCTACGCAAACGCCACTTCCTGTGTATCCTTTTTTCGGATTTTTTGCGTGATTAAAATGTATGGCACTGTACGACAGTTTCGGATCAGTGGGAGCACGTGTAT
>NC_051405.1:1146822-1147305 GCF_015228065.2 Penaeus monodon
TCCCACGGAGGACTTTATTCTATTCATCTATTCATCTATTTATTGATTCATTTTATACTTTCATTGTTGTTGTCGTTGTTGATTACTACTAGTTCTACTTAAAAAAAAATAAGGATTGATCTTGATGAAAATGTATGGTTGTCTGTAACATGGAGTAAATTGTTGAGATTATTGATAGTATACTTTACGGTATTGAGTTCTGGAAAAGAAGAGGCAGAGGAGGTTCTCGTGCTTTTGGCGTGTAACATTCTGGCTCGTTGGTGGCGGCTTTTCGGTAATTGAAAGTTAGCGATGGATTCTACAGAAAATCTATGGGAGGGTCTGACGTGGCCCGGGGACCAGTTGCTTCGATTTTGGTCAGTGTGTTTGTGGGTCTGAGGTCTAATTAGAAATTGATAGAGACAAAGGAAATAGGTATAGCCTTTGATGACTGATATTGGTATTAATGTATATTATAGAAGAATAGGTATAGACGACAGAAGT
>NC_051405.1:1151716-1152074 GCF_015228065.2 Penaeus monodon
GGAGGAGGTAAATGAATATACAATTCTGTTCCCGGAGGCTTCGCGGGCTCGAGGGAGAGCGTGACGCAGATGGCGAGCGTGGAGTTCGGGAAGGACCGTTCGCGTTACGGAATTCGCCTGCAGATGTCGACGCCGAAGCTGGACGACCGCCTCGTGTGGAGTCCGTCCGCCTTCCTTCTGACGCCGGAGAGCGGGGAGGCGGAGGTGGTGCGGGCGTTCCTCTCTCTCCAAGAGCACACGGACGGCTTTGCGGCGGAGTTCAGCTTCAGCACGTCGGGCGCCGCCGCTGACTACGTGAACCTCAAAATTACCGGTATGTACCATCAGAGTCGACAGACTCAGAAGTTTATTCGGCTTG
>NC_051405.1:1153210-1153421 GCF_015228065.2 Penaeus monodon
GTTTCAAAAGAAAACATTAAAATTAAAATTAGACTTTCTGTACGGTGAAAAGGGTTGTTTGTGCATTATGCATTACAGTATTAGGCTCATGGAATGTATTAAGATATGAATTATTTATTGGCTAAACTAAGCGTGAAAAGACAGTAGCCACTACATTACGACCCACAGCCGGCGGATACGCTGCATTTCACAGAGATTACTTTTCTTTGGT
>NC_051405.1:1153507-1154075 GCF_015228065.2 Penaeus monodon
ACCGGAAAATAAGCAGTATTATGTTGCACGAGCCAGGTGACGTGGCGGGACGAGCAGGCGGCGAAATGAGGTCACTGCAGCTGCTGGAGGCCAAGTCGGTGAGGGTGACCTGGCTGGACAGACTTGACGTCGAGTTCTCCGGGCAAGTCTTCCTGGCAAAGGATCCCCATGGAGAAGGCTTCCTCAAGGTGAGAGGCGAAAAGAGCATTCTCCCTTGATGATAAGAGTGCCTGGATGGAATATTTATGAAATCGTAATTTCAGAAGTTCGCATCTCGCCACTCAGGCAGTCTTCACAGGCGAAAATCTCTATGAGAAGTTTATCCTTATTTTCTTTCCTTCTTCCTCTCGCAGGTCGGATGGGGTCGAGACGACGGCCAGGTCGAATTTCGTACGTCGTTGACACCGGTGGTGACTTTCGACCCTCCGCCCGAGGGCGACGGACCTCGCGGGGCAGGGGGCGTGGCGTTCAAGGTGGCCCTCGCGGCGGCGCGCAAGGCGGAGCTCGAGGCTGCGGACGCGTCCTTCGATCTCATTCTGGACACTCGTCGAGTGAGTCCTAGGCGGCG
>NC_051405.1:1156357-1156867 GCF_015228065.2 Penaeus monodon
GGATGGACACAGACAGGGAATGGGGGAAGTAATAAAGAGACAGAAATTACGAAAGTAAGAGAAGTGATGCGAAAATAGTAACAAGAAAGTTATATGATTAGTCTACCGCATATATTGTTTCGTCTTCCAAGCTTTTTTCGTCTTTATTTTTTAATCATTCATAGGAACAGATATCGAGTTCAGTAATCTCAAATAAGGTGATGTTAAGCAGAGTTAGGCACTTGTTAACCAGAGTGAATGTTGAAAAACTACTCCTTTATCTGCAATTACCCGCCATGTCTTCCCTAGGTAGATGTCAAGCTGAGCCTTGGCCTCGCCGGCGTCGGAGCCTTCAACTTCTCGCACTCGTACAGCGGCCTCCGAGACGTCAGGACCATCTCCACGGGTGAGCCCTGCGGGTGTGGCCGGAGGGAGCACCTGGGCTGCGTTCGGCCGAGCAACGAAGCAGGGGCGGCTGAAGGCTTTGCTTGGCACGGAATTTTCTGACTGTTTGCTCGGAGACAATGACGG
>NC_051405.1:1157006-1157138 GCF_015228065.2 Penaeus monodon
GTGCATAGTTTCTCTCGGCTAGTAAAAAAGCCAAAATTTAGATCTGCGTCCCCTAGTAACTCGGTGAATAACACAGCCTCGGCCATAGTTGGGTTTACATCCGGGGACCGCCGAGGCCGAGCGAAAACCTGA
>NC_051405.1:1157523-1160765 GCF_015228065.2 Penaeus monodon
TAATAATGTTACCCCTTGCTTCTAGTCTCCTACGCGCCGTTGGACATCGCCTGGGGGGTGGAGCATGAGCTGTACGCGCAAGCAAACGAGCTCCGCCATTCGCTGAACGTGACGTGGTCGCCCCGCGCAGAAGATCAGCTGTCCTCCGTTATCCATTTTGTCAACAACGACGTGCTCGGGGATGTCGACATGGCTCTCTATGTTCTGGTCAGATCCGGCCTAATACTGCAAAAGTCTTGCCAGTCACTTCCTTTGTATTGTGTGAATGTAGATAAAGCGGAAAGTCTTATTTGGTGTTATATCAGACTTCTGTAACGGTAGCGCATTCAAGAAGATAATTATTCCACTACTTTCTATAATCTCCAGACATCTTTGGCATATTTCTTATCACACGGGATAGTTACACTAACAATAGCTATGACAGGCGTTGACTGAACTCACAGAAAACCTTAGGTCAATTTGTGCGGAAATAAATAAAACCCAAAGGGGTGCTATAGACTAAGAAAAGGCTGGTAAGGGGTTAAGAGCATAGCATGTTTTGATATATAGATTCATATGATATTTGTGTAGATGAATCTTCATGTGAAAACCCTCTATGTGAATCATAATTAGAATTCATAATTACTAACTAAGTAGTTGCCTGGTCAGTATGTAATAGCCCTGTCCATTTTTCCATTCAAAGTGTGCTTATGGTTCATAGAGCTCACATGGACCACTTTCCGGTTGAAGCCAAGGACAATATCGTTATCAAATGCATCTTGTTTATTATGTCTTTTGTTTGTTGCAGATATTAACTAAATGTAAACAAAGGACACCAGACATGGAGTACGGTTGGCAGTAAGCTACAGTTTAATTCTATTATTTAAATTTAGTATATCTCATACTACTAGATAAGTGATAAAACTTCTTAAAAAGATTGCATGGAAAGGAGAAGTAAATTTTTCAAAGGAACAGCCACTGAGACAGAGTGAGCACTGATTAATAGCAGCTCATTTCTTTACAAGTGCTGGTAATGTCAACGCCCGATGTCTGTGCGCAATATATGGGTTTGGAGCAATATATGACAAGTGCTGGCAGGCAGCGTCGAGATGAATGAAATTTTCATCCACTTTTCCCTGAGTATTTTGCTTGCCCTTTGCATATACTTTGTTTATAGATTTATTAATACAATATTATACAATAATATGGGATATGCCCAGCTTCTGCCAGCCGTACTACTGTCTACTGTACTCATGTGTTTTTGTTTCTCTTTAGAAAGCAAACATTAATGAGTATTACTTTAAAATGACTAGAATGTGATGCTCGTTGAAATTTCTTTAGCATGTTTATTAAAGTTTCAACATTTTCGTACAGAATAACAAGTTTGGATTAACGTAAATGAAAGGCCAGCATCGCGAACACACATTATCCAGTCAACATGGCAAATCTAAAAAAATATAAATATATTCGGCATATTCTCTCAGCAATGTGTATATGCTCTGCAGGTGGCATATCCAGGCCAGGTGATTGAAGTGGATGAGATGCTGTCACGGGCGCATGGCGGCAGCTACAAGAACAAGCTGAGGCTGCACTTCGAGCCCGGCCGGACCATCAACATGGACACGGTCATCATCTCCCGCAGCGACCCAGGCGTGATCTCATATGGCCTATCCAATACCTTTAAACTTGACACCTGGATCAGTCCTCTTAGGTGAATTAATGCGACACCCTACCTGCTGCTTTCAAAACATTCTTTAAATTAATTTGTCATCTGACTTAGTTATTAATTGCGTTAGTCTTTCCAAGCACCTTCTACTTAAAGTGTTGGGTCAGAGTCTGGCGTTGCGATCATATCTTTCCCCGTTAACTCAGTAACTCCACAGCCCCAGCCGCGTTGTCGATACCAGTTTTGGTAGGAATTCCTGTCTTTGTGTCTCCTTTCCTTCTAGATGTAGTTTTTTTTTTATTGAGATGACTCTTACAGTGTGTCGCAGGAACCTCATATGTCGGCTCTCCAAGTATTTTGCTGTTTTATTCATGATTTCAAATACTTATCATACCCGTTCCTATGACATAGTATTCTAATTTTGTGCATCATTATTCAAGAAAATAAACTTGAGAACGACCATGGTCGTTGTTTATTCTTTTCTTTCAGTGTTGTGGGAACCTTGAATTGTATTGGGAAAGCCCGGTGCACGCTGGCCATGACAGCAGAGCAGGCAGGAGACCAGCTGGCCGATGTTGAACTGCAACACACCGCCGCCACGGGGGTCTCCAGGACTGAGGCCAAATTCTTCGTCACGGTAGGGAGAAAGCGGAGAGAGTGAGGAGTGAAAGCGGAATGGGGAACAAAAGTGGAAAATACATGAAAGTGAAATTAGTATAATTGATTTTTTCGAAATACATAACCAATAAACATGAGAGCCTTATTAGCTAATGGCTCAAAAAATAAATCCTCCAGCATTGGGTAGATGGATCGGTGTCCCTGGATTCCGCCTCTAAGATTGGGTATTATGACCTCAAGTGGCATGTGGTGGTCACTCCTTTGGCTCGCGTGCTGCAGGGGCACGCGGAGGTGGACCTGTCCTCGCCTGACATCGTCGCTGCAGGGATGATTGTAGCAAAGATAGAGGGAGACAACGTGGGCGAAGTTACGCATCTATACAACGGAACTTTCACGTTAAATCCAGTAACACGTTCAGTCCACACAAGGTCGGCAACGGTTACAATTATCCTCGATGATCTTACATTTCTGAAGCATGTGCAACACTGGTGCATGTTAGCTAGCGACTACACACTATTAATAGTGCAATTGAATAGTACAGACATTCACGCCCTGAATAGTGTGTAATATGGCTTTCCCTCACCTAGGCAGGAGGTCCGGTTGGTGTCGGGGGGTGCAAGCGACCTGTGGGTGGCGGTGCTGCAGGGGCGGGCGGGAGACCAACTGATCAACAGCAGACACTTTGGGAAGGTAAGCATGGCCCCTCTTCATTGTTTCATGAGTAAGTGAGCCTCTAAGTGTGTATTAAAGGAGACGTGATTATTATGAGCTAGTACTAAGTGAAGAAGCTTGAGGATGGTCTCATAACTATACATAGATCAAACCATTAAGTACACATGATACAACCCTCCCACCACTTAGGCAACACTCATGACTCCTTCTGGCATGTTCTATACGGCGAACGGAGACGTGAGCTCCGAGGTGCGCAGCCTGGAGTCGGTGGTTGCGGGCGTGAGTCTGTCTGCGGGCGTAGGCCAAG
>NC_051405.1:1160810-1161686 GCF_015228065.2 Penaeus monodon
ACCCGATTATTCGCTACAGGTAAATTCACTCCGTGAGAAAATGTCCGAATCTGAATCTGAGTCCTGCCTGACGCTGCATTAAACTGGAATGAAGGGTAGCCAAAGATGCACTATCATGAAGGTAAAATGTTTGACCTACAGCATATCGGACGCAGGACTCGAGAGTGGCCTGCAAGAGGCGCCCCTCCTGACCCTCGAGTCGCTCCTGAGGACCAACAGTCCCTCCACGGGCGAAGTCAAACTCAATGTCAAAAGCAAGAAGACGCGCCACTCCGTCCCCAGCGGAAGCTCCGAAGGTGAAGAGGAAGGCGAGAAGATCGACGTCGATGTACGAAATATATGTATTCTACTAATATTATTCATTTTACTTCGCACAGACATATATATGATTGTATTTAGATGCATGCATGTAGATGTTTGCCTTCTCCTTTCTATTTTATATGTTTTCCTAATGAGAAAGGTGGCCATCCTCCGCAGATTCGCCTGATCACTGAAGCAGTGCCCGAGCTGGGTCGGATTCACGGGAGCCTCACCAGTTCCCCGGAGACGTATTCCCTCAACGGCCGAGTGTGGTCGGGTGCTCAGTCGCTTGCCGTGGTGTCCTATGGCGTCGCAAACAATGAAACTGTCAAGAGCTCTCACACCGTCACCGTAGTCACCCCTAAGCTGCCTTGGAGTAGGGCGGAGCTCATGGTTGAGGCGGATCACCTGGGGACTTTGCCCTTCAACTTCCAGGTACGAAAGACACAAAAGTCACAGGCGTTTCATGTCTCACACTCAGCTCAAGATGCGCCTGGAGCCGAAGCCAAATGGTTTCGCGCAGTCTCTGCGCTTTTTGGCTAAGACCGTTTGCATCTTCGCAAATTTCTAACATGG
>NC_051405.1:1166408-1166611 GCF_015228065.2 Penaeus monodon
CGTTCCCATCGGCCCTCGCAGACTGTCGTGAACAGCAAAGTGACATTGGGGATGGAGGAGGCTTGCTCTTTCCGGGGTCTCGCGCAGTGGACGCCTGTCACGTCTGCTCTCAGCCTCGGCTTCCACACTTACCTGCAGGATCTTCCAGGTGGAAACGTGTTCTTTAAGGTGAGAACTCACGTGGGTTGGACAATGGTGTTGTG
>NC_051405.1:1166927-1167084 GCF_015228065.2 Penaeus monodon
CCTTGAAGAGTCAAGACAAATGGCTTAGTGCTGGAAAAGTCTCATTCTGCGCCTGTAGTTTAGTCGAAGTCATTGATGAAATGCCTTAGGGATTCCTGTGGCAGTGGCATTTCGCTGTTAGTCTCTATGAATCGAGTGTACTGCCCAGATACCAGAT
>NC_051405.1:1167259-1167457 GCF_015228065.2 Penaeus monodon
ATCTGCGCCCTATTGAAAACCCTCCTGCTTAAAAGCGATGACGCAATGCGAGAAATGACAGTTAGTGGCTCTGAGCCTCAACTGCGATTGGCGCAGAGCGATTGCAGGGGAGATTGTTCGATCGCCTGCTCTTAAGCCGTGGCTCAGATCTGTGATCACTCGTGACCTTCGGATGCCACGGATGATTACGATAATTAT
>NC_051405.1:1168146-1168419 GCF_015228065.2 Penaeus monodon
CTTCTTTGACTGAGCAAGGAAGCCACTGTCAGACATGATCCTTACGGCAGTACCTGTAGCTGTGCATCTTCCTACTCAAAGAGCCCGTCTCTTTGTGTCGCAGTGGGCGCCCTCGTCGGTGGAGGGGCACGTGGGATGGGCAGACCTGAAGGCGGTGACGGGCGTCCGGTGGGCCGAGGACGGTCGTGCCGTCGAATTCGTCGCCAAGTTCCTGAATCCTGGATCCTCCCTGCATCACCTGGATGGCTCGCTCAACTTCCTTATGTCGCAGGT
>NC_051405.1:1170038-1171877 GCF_015228065.2 Penaeus monodon
TTTCAGTGTCATGATACAAGTTATAGATATATACATATATATTACGTTTGGATCCAGGCCTTCAGAACATAGCCAGGCCCTAAAGTCATAAAAATACATGACAATGATAATGATAAAGGAAAATAGTAAGTATATATCTTAAATTTTATACGTACATTCCCGGCAGTAAGTGATAATATGATCTGGTAGGTGGCACAATAATTTGTATGAATCAAGGAAGAAGTTTCCATTTCTTTTATGCATAGATATCATAAGACACTGTATCTGAAAGAAACATTTCATCTCCATAATAAATAATTCGTCATCTGTGTATAGTGGTTAAACAAATAGAAAAGTAATCACATCTTCAGTTTCCCCATTTTCGCAATGATGAACACATGGCCCTCTTGTGGGGGTGAATTATAAAAACGCCTGTTCCTGCTCTCAGTGGCAAGGTTCCTGTTTTTAACTGCCCAAATGCAGACCTAGAACTCTTAGATAGATGTCCTGTCACATAGGGTTAAGGTTGATATTTACTTTTGAATAGGCTTTGTATGTATCTCCCTTGAGAATCGTTGCTCATGGATTTCAATTAATTCAGATTTAAACTGATTGAGGTTGCCTGAATACATCATTCGTTCATTTATTTTATTAGAAATGGATTGCACCAAAGGCTTAGTTTCTTTTCTTGTTCTAACACGAAGATGGCCCGAGGACCCCTTGTTTTATTTAGCTGAATTATATGGTTCCAGAGCCTAACCATATTTATCTTAATAGCTGGTGGCTCAAATCCCATTTCTCCTTGTGGAAATAATGCCCGCTACAGGGCAGTATTCATAAATGCCAAGAGATGCTCTTAAAAAAGTGCTATTATATACAGCATCCAGTTTAGGGTAAAGCCCTGATCCGCAAACCCCTACACTGTAATCCGACATCTTGGAAATGCTGGCATCATATAGCTTCTTGTACGTCCGAAATACCATGCCGTTATTTGCTCTTGGATTTCGGTTAAACCAGACTTAAACTGATTAAGGTTTCGGCTTCGAGATATTTATATTTGCAGTTATAAGCAAGCGGCATATTCACATATCCATATTTGAAAAAAGCATTAACTCTGTGGTTTCTGTCGTTATTGCACGTGTAGAATTTGCATTAATTGACAATCCCCATTTCCTACACCAATTATCGGTGAGATCAATTAATTTTTGAAGTTCATTCTCGACGGCTGCAAGTATAACCACATCATATAAAAATAGTACTAGAAAAATGCCGTAAGACTTGATATCAATCCGCTATTAAGGAACATGTTGGATTGGATCCCCTGCTTAACTCTTGTGTAATCGGTAACAACCATTTATTCTGACATGACAGGTTGTCTCTCGGTAACACGATTTGATAGCCCCATAGAGGTTCCTAGTTATTCCTGTGTTCAACAATGGGAATTTATTCTCCTCCAGGTATTCTTTGAGCCTACAATTCAACGCAGAGGAATACATTCTTCCCACACAAGATAATAAAGACAGATCTATAGTTCTCTTATGGTGTCATACATGTTTGAGTTGGGAGTGATTGTTGCCATATCAGGGTTTTTGGCCTAATGTTAGTTTCAAAGCACTGATCAACAAGTGCGTCGAAAATTACCGAAGAAACGTTATTCTTTTAAAGTTCATTTGCTAGTGGGTCTATTTCACCATTTACAGTCTTTCCATTCTTTGTTCCCAATTACCTTCTTAACTTCATTAATTTTTCTGTTAAAATATAATTTTCAGATTCATTCTTCCATTTGTCACATTACCATACTCATCAGGCTCTTCCATAGCTATTTCAATATCAATATTAGGCTTCAGTCTGTTAATCTCA
>NC_051405.1:1175794-1177352 GCF_015228065.2 Penaeus monodon
CAACTTATATATAATATATATAATTTGAAAAACTTTTGGTTATATTTCAGACTATGTAAATCTTCAAAATAATCGAGGTTTGAGATTTCGTATTGGCAAGAACAGGTTATCAGTTTAAAATATCTATGTTAGAAATATCGAGTAAAAAAACAGATGGTCCCCTTATGAGACAATGGTGATCAGTGAACCAAGGTACATGATCGTAGAATTCGACGCCCTTTGCAGCCTCTGTCCTGTCCTGTCCTGTTTCTTGTCAGAAAAAATGGCTTGTATTTAAGAAAAGGAAAAAAAAAACGTAAATTACTCTTCTACACATGCAGACCGACTGAGATCAAGACAAATCACCAAAACCTTAATGTGTTATGTGTGATGTGTTAAAAGATGTTGATATGATGCTTCATGGTGAAGTAACGTAAACCATTAATTCTCGTCCTGTTCTCTGCAGTCCCCGTACCCGCCTGTATCCCTGTCGCTCATGGGCCGTTTGAGCCTCAACTCCGACCATCACTATATACTGAACATAAATTGCCAGTCGGAGAGGGTAAGTACCATGTCCTGTGCTCATCTTTATTTCTCACGTGACAGTTATTAGAATATGTGACATTTATACTGAAACATCAAATCGCATTATTTCACTATTTATCAGTGAGAAAGTGAAACAGGAGAGTGTATAATATTTTCACTCACAGACAGTGCTCCCACAATGTTTTCTGTACAAAGTAGATACACGAACAAATGCCAGAATGCATATAGTCATTCAAAATTACGAATGTTTCTCCGAAAAGAAGTCGAAGAGGTGTAACGTGTCTGGGCTGACTCCTTGCAGGAACAGTACCTGGTGACCGGGGCTCTGGTGAGGCCCGTTGGCTCAGGGTCGGTCCGTCTGCAGCTGCGACGCAACGGCAGCGCCTACAAGGCTGTGGGCTCGGTTCTCCTGGACAGCTTGCAGGCGCAAGTGGAGGGGTCGTTCACGTAGGTACTCAGCCAAGAACACTGCAACATGCATGGCCATTCGTGACCTAAAGAAAGTGCTACATAGACTTATTACTTTATGGACTAAGTTGCTTTTAGTTACATGATTGATTATTATCAATTACGCTACAATAAATATACACAATGCAAGGATCAAAATCAGTTCACGTCTTTAAATTCGTTTTTTTTTCTATCACAGGATAATATTTCTTCCATAGCTCTTTCGTGGCACTTCAGAACTTATACACATTATACAGCTTAGTAAAAAACACAAATAAGCGGTGAAACTACCAAGGAGGAGTGTTGTGTTTAATTCTGTATTTTTTGGCACTGATTAAATTTTAGTTGTATATACGTATCTTCGTCAGCATTCCCGTCTTATCCCGTGTTGCCGTTCAACCGCCCTCCTCCCACAGTTGGCTGCAGTCGGGCGAGGACCTGACACTCACGCTTGCCACCTCGCTCCTCCCGGACCCAAAAGGATATACCCTCAGGTTCTTCCGGAAGAGCGAGGCGGACCAGAGCGAGTTCGCCGTTCTGTTCTCGCAGTCCGGAACTTCTCCTGACTGGGTCTACTCCTACAGGT
>NC_051405.1:1178319-1178637 GCF_015228065.2 Penaeus monodon
TTTGTAAATCAATCATAATTTCTATCTTCATTCGGTTCTGATATATTTACATTATTATCACTGTTCACTGCTAGTACTATTCCTTCGAGCATGGTCACTAATGTTATGATAACAAGCATGCCACATCGCTTTCTGCTCCAGAGTGTTCGTGAAACTGCAGCGGGACATCAAATCGAGACTCCGGATGATGAGGCTCGAGGATCAGTTCACGCAACACCAACTGCAACACGTCGTCAAGAATTACAGTTTCTTTATTCTGGTCGTTCATAATAAGTTCGATGAGGTGTGTACGCAAAGGTTTATTTTTATCGGCATATT
>NC_051405.1:1178732-1178945 GCF_015228065.2 Penaeus monodon
CTACAATCGGCACAAAAATAGGACACTAACGGGATCTAATGTCCAAAGACTTTTCCTCATTTTAGGTGGGAATTATTTTGACCAATGTTATGAATCCTCTAGCACTACGTCAAGCACTTGACTCTATTTACCAATCGTTGAGATCCAGACAATGGAAACAGAGAAGGAACAAGAAGGAGAGAGGACAAACACTTCCTTTTAACTGACTAGACC
>NC_051405.1:1179133-1179884 GCF_015228065.2 Penaeus monodon
AAAAAAACACATTCCTTTTATGTAAAATGTATAGCGAATATAAATGTCATTTTTATGTGATCCTCAGGACCCCCTAGGGTCCGTGGACCCGGGTTTCAGGGGGTCCTAGGGTCCTAGGATTTCATGGTGCCAGTTAAGAACCCCTGGACTAGACCTTAGAAGCGTGGGAAAATAAAGCCAAGAGCCTGGCACATTACTTGATGTTTCATAGCCATTAAAAAGTTAGGAGTTTGCGCGGAAATATAAAAAGGGAAATCACTCACACATTGGGCTGTGTTACTTTCCTAATGTTTTTGCGCCGACTGGATATGCAATTAGTCTAGAATCTGGGTAAAAAAAAATGGCTCGTACGACGTACTGGTTTGGTTCTGGTGCTTCTTTTTCTGTGAGACTAGTTTCGAATCCTTGCCAGGGAGGGTATATTAATTTCTGTACCCAGACTGACATCGAGATTGAGTTCCCGGACCTCTGGGCGCAGCTCAAGGTCACGGGCACGCTGGTCAAGGGCAAGGACTCGCACGTGGACCTTGTGGTGGCCGCGCCGACCACCAAACACATCCTGGAAGGTCGACTTCTATTCAGTGAGTCATTTGGGTTTCCTGCTAAAATGAATAAATAAATAAATGGACGGATGTGTAAATGAAATGCCACGAATTCACCTGACATTTTTTGACATTTCGAACCTTGAAAAATGAAGTTCAAACACAATAGAGTTCCCAAAGCTTTATTTTGAGCCTAGGCTGCAATTGTA
>NC_051405.1:1179933-1180590 GCF_015228065.2 Penaeus monodon
GGCAGCGATGCTTGGAGCTCGGCCCACAGTGGCTCCTTTACGTACACGCAGCAGGGGAAGAAGGGCAGAGGGCAGCCGTTCAAGCTGGAGGTGGAGGCTTTCAAGTGGAACAGCAACAGGCAGAAGTACACATTTTACATGCAAAAAATGTTCACTGAGGTTGGTTCAGTATTGTTTGTTTCATACCAGTGTAGCTGTTACTCTTTTCATTATTTCTCATTTATTATTCGCCATATTCTTAATGGCAATACAGTTACAAAAACTAAAATAACTATTGATAAGGAACGCCCGCTTGATTTTTTTTAAGTAGATAAAATAATAGATCCTTTTAATTTGAACATCCCCGACAACTGATAAAACGTGGAAATTCCTTGCACTGAGGAGCAAGATGAAGCTGCAGATCTTGCTGTTAACGCATTCCTATCTACAATGCATTTCTGGGGCCTTGACCCATCGTTTTTCGCAAATTACTTTCAGACGAACAGTCAGATCAGTATGGCACTTTTGCAGTCTGTCTTGCATCCTGACCTAATTGTTGGCATTAAATTGCATTACCAAATGTACTTAATCAATTTACTTTTGACTTTGAGAGCGTAGTATCCTTCAGCCGAAAAGCTTTCAAACAGGTAAAGCGCGACGCAGTTGTGATGTCTACAA
>NC_051405.1:1181079-1181506 GCF_015228065.2 Penaeus monodon
ATGGGAAGTTAATGCTAAGTATGGTAGGGCGGCTCGCATAAACGACCGTTGCTGATCTACCCTGTATGGACGTTTTGCAATATACGAAATGCATAATGATGAGCAGTGGTCAGCATCGTAAAACATACATAACTCGATTACGTGTATATGTATAATGATGCAAGAGAGAGGGGAGAGGGAGGGGGGGGTCAAGAACAAATGCTGTAATCAACACACTTTTGGTGAAAAAAAAGAACGGCCAGGGCATGAAAACGACCGTACTAAATGACCTACTGACCCGACTCTTCGTTTGGAAGAGATTTGCGAAAAGCGATTGGTCAAGGCCCTTAAAACGCTTCGTAGGTTTGTAGACGGTTTGCTATAAAATATGAATATGGAACAAGTGCCAAAACTAAAGATGTAAAAGTTTAGTACTCTCAAGGAAAAT
>NC_051405.1:1181729-1181812 GCF_015228065.2 Penaeus monodon
CACTTTCTCTCTACCTTGCTTCGTCAAATTGAGCTTTCAGGAAGCGCACCAACACTCTAATGTCTAAATTTGTGTTCTTTGTG
>NC_051405.1:1182090-1182911 GCF_015228065.2 Penaeus monodon
GTTGAGCAAGCGATCAACTCGATGAAAAGGATTTGGTCTTGTAGGCTTCATTTACTCCGGGTGTATATTTATATTGTGCTTTTTATGATATTTGTTAAGGTACACAAACAGAAACATGAAAAAAATGTACTCTCTTATGTATGCTCCCATGGTTTTTAATGTTACTTTCATGAAATGAATATGAGACAGTGTGGTGAATCCCACAGCATGGCAGCCTTGTCTGAGAGTCCGGGGAAGTTCAAGTGTCTGTCTCATAATAATGCCTGCATGAAATTATGTGCCGGATTATCAGCCTTCGGAAGACTGGCGTTGCACATGCACTGCCCAAACTTATCATTTCAGTAGAATGAATTACCTCGTTGAACCAAGTATCCTTCCTCATAAGACCTATTATCAATACAATAAATGCACAACAGTTTAATCTTAACCATGCAGCTATGTAGCGACAAGAAAATAATTCCACTGTGTCCTTTCAAGACTCTTCAACGGCATTCGTCTCTTTCAGTCCTCCTCCACCAGCGTGGGATTCGACTACCCTCACGAGCCCTACGAACTAAGCGGGTACTCCTACGATGACCCAACACAACAAGTGGTGTTTAGCACTTTCGAGGCCTCTCTGGAAGTCCTGCATGACCCAGGATCATCGGAATATAGTTAGTCATTGTGGTACAACTTTCATTTCATTGTTGTCAAATATTATTTCATCGTGATTGTCTGAACATAAGAAATCGTATCATCATTATAATGATTGTGATGATAAGGTTGGTGCTTGTTGATACCTGCAAACATTTTTCTTTTCTTATTCACAAGGGAAGTTATTG
>NC_051405.1:1183412-1184126 GCF_015228065.2 Penaeus monodon
TCCCCTTGTTTCCTCTCAGAAATGTCCTGGGCGAGCGACGCGACGGCGAGCGAGACGAGCCTGGTGCTGGCGAGCGACGGCAGCGGAGGGTCGGGGCGCCTCAAGTACCAGCGGCGCGAGAAAGGGCGACCGAAGTCCGAGATCGAATACCTGCTTAAGGGCAACTACCGCCGCTTCGACACGGAACTCACCTTCTCGGGCACGCTCGACCAGACGACCATTGGCAGGGTAGGCGTTGTGAATGGCAGGACCACCAGCGCACTCGGAAGCACTGCTCAATTTTTTTGTTGTTTTTTCGATCTTAGAGTATTTTTGATTAATCAGATCTAATAGGTACATCATCTTATCATACGTTTTGACAGTCTCCAATAAAAACAGTGATAGAAAGTTAAAACAAATCTAAATTGCATGCCAAAACAAAAATGATGAAATGGAACAATTGCTGAATCAATGCAGTTTTGGTTCACGGTCAGCTCGATGCCTCGATCACGTCTTGAAGCGAGTAGATTTTAAAAGTAAGGAGAAGATGATTAAGGGTAGATTTTTGGTGTAAACGTTCTGAGTAGTTTCAGTGTTGATGAAGATGCTTAAGGAAAATTCTAGAAGCAGAATAAATAGATTCCAGAGAGAGATATATGTGAACAGAGTAAAACTAACGGCCCTCCTTTTGTGATTAGTTAGCATTAGCATCATCATCACGTTTATCGTCTAAGA
>NC_051405.1:1184179-1185270 GCF_015228065.2 Penaeus monodon
AACGCGCATAAATATTCGTACGTGCCTTACAAACGTGGCACACACTAGTCCCCTTAACCACTATTGGTCTTCGTTCCTCGGTAGCCTCGAGCCATCAACTTCCTGCACTCCGAGGCCGAGGGCTACACGGAGCTGGTCCTCGACTTGTTTGAGGCGGAGGGCGACCAGGTGATTCTCGTTTTCACATACCTTCCCGACAGTTCCCGGTTTAGGATCGGACAGGTGAATGACTGTTTTACGTTTGGCTCAAAATGAAAAGAGATAATGGCCTAATTAAATCAAAGAAAAGTTTGACATTTTTTTTCCACTTTTTTTTTTTTTAGCATCATTAGTATGATATTTTTTCGGCAGTTCGGCAACACGTTCTTACAAGTCGGTTATAAAAAGGAAGTCGACGAAGAAGGAGGAATAATTTACTCGTTCCAGGTGAGTTTCTCCACTTTATATCACTGGCTGGGGAAAGATTGGGTGATACATCACAAACTCATTGCAGCTATTATAGCATTTTTGCTATTTATACGTTTGAATTCGACAAATACCTCTTACTATAACATTTTACTACCCACATGAATCCTACCTTCTGTTTTGAGGTGACATTCGTTTCATCTGTTCAGGTTTTGTATTGTAAGATACATTCCGTAAGTGTCAGATTTGTCAGTACCTATTTATTTCCTTTGATAGCCTTATTTAAGCCGAAAGAAGCTTTATTTTTATATCTGTCGTAAAGGTTACGGAATTGTGTTTGTGTGTGTTTGTGTACTAAACTGAAGATTTAAATAATGAAACATCTCAGCTGGAGAGTTCAGGGCGAACGGTGGAGGTGTGGGCGGGCCGTGTTCCAGACGACCTAAGGATCTGCACGAGGGGCGGGTTGGTGCTGCAGACGCCCACTTTGGCGCCTACCTATCAGGCCCTTAGCATTTGCCCCGCGCCGGTCCCGGAACTGACCCTGCAGGTCTTGGGCGTAGGTGAGTGTTCTGTGAAGAGGCTGGGTCTGGTCTTAGATTATGTCTGGTATGATGCATATGTCAATGATGTTTCCGCTTAAGATAATCTTAAGAAGAACAAACGAGAGATAGCGGTAACTAGAA
>NC_051405.1:1185524-1186043 GCF_015228065.2 Penaeus monodon
TTAAATTGGAAGTTGATTGATAATAATTCACAGTCGACAGAATGATATCCTCTGGGTTCATGATTGTAGTGAAATTGGTTTTTGGCGTTTCCCCTAATTTTAAAAAGCCCCAAACTTTCCCACATCATTAATTTAAAACGGATCTGTTCCACTGCCCCTCAAATCCCGGGTGAATCTGTCGAAAACCCCAGTCACTTCCGGATAGGCTTTGGTGCAGTGGGGGGGGGATGCGACTACCCACCTGTAGGAGATGCAAATGGGACAACAGTGCGCCACTGTGCCAGCCCCTGTCCACATCGTAACGGTGACCAGTTAGTTTCATTTGCTCATTACAAGTACAAAAAATAGATGACGAAATCTTCTGAAAAGGAAGTGTCCAGTTCAATGCCCAGTAGTCTAGTTAAGGTTACTTTAAAAGGTAGACCTACCCCATCTTGTTGAAATCTTAGTTGTAACTTCTGATTTAAGCCCTTTTTCATTACAATATTAAATCATATTTATTTCATTTCTTCTTGGCTT
>NC_051405.1:1186100-1186179 GCF_015228065.2 Penaeus monodon
TATCATTACAAAACCTGAAAATGCACTAAAATAACACTTGCCCATAAAATATTGAAACAAATTGTCAGTTCAAAAAGGG
>NC_051405.1:1186419-1186548 GCF_015228065.2 Penaeus monodon
TTACGTACCTTGGTCTTTGTGGCTCATGTCTCCTTACCAGTCTTTTTCCCCATTACTTAATCTAACCTTTTACCCGAAATAAATCCTCTTTTTATATATGCTTCTGTATAGAAATCCGGCAGAGATTCT
>NC_051405.1:1186659-1187543 GCF_015228065.2 Penaeus monodon
TCTCGCAAACGTGGCGGATCCACAAGCTTATGGGCGCGCTGTGAAAATTTTCCTGTTGACTACTAAAATTATAATCCAACTATTATATAACTTCCACGATAATGAACCCGCAAAACTTGTGGAAAAGAAGCATATGTTTTTTTTGTCATTTCCTTGCATGACGACCAGGCAAACCTTTTTAAAATGCAAAGGATTCTATTTTGGAGGGAAATTCACACATAACATGAAATGCATACGAAATATGTTTTAAAACTTTTCTTGCCAGGAAGCGAAGAATTTAATCTTCCTTAGGTCTCTTCCTATTTGCTTGCCCCGATAATTTTTGCGTATTTTTTATGCGTAATTCAGTACTAAGCCAGTTTCTTGATAATTTTTTTGCAGAATATTTGAAATATGTGTTTTTTATATCATCCACTATTAAATATTAAGAGATATTCATGATAAAAGTATTACCGAAAGTAAAATAATTTATAAAAATTTTAGTCCTGTCCTTCCAGCAATCTTTTTTCTGTTGATAAATTTCGTTTTTTTGTTTCTGAGATATATCATGGGGGTAAGCACAAAACATAGATGGAAAAATTTTGAGAAAAGTATAGTAAAACCGGGAAAAATAAATTTTCTCAATTACGGGGGTTAAAAGTTAGTTTTTGGGAAGGGGGATATCCCCCACGGGTGAAAATAATTTTAAGATTTTTGTCTGTTTATAAAAGGGGGGGGTTTATTAAAATGGGTCAGTTCTACCTGGGACAGAAAAACCAAAGGGGAACCATTGGGACATTCCCAAAAGGAAAAAAGCGCCTTTCTTTTTTTGCGCCGACCCACATGCAGACTGCGTTTCCTGCTCCAAACAAAAACACGTTAGGCTAATATTCCGTAAATCTCAA
>NC_051405.1:1187592-1188176 GCF_015228065.2 Penaeus monodon
TGCAAATGCATGCATGCACAGACGATTATCAAAAAACAATATTTACACAAGAATAATAGAAGCATTTTTCGTCTCATGTAAAATCCCGAGTTACCCTTTGCAGTCCCCCGGGAGGTCTGTTGGGAAAAAGTTTTGTGGTCGATCGGCGGCTAAGGGATCGTTCACGGGTATTAACCCAACTGTTTGCTGATCGGTGCAAGTGAACGCAGGGGCACATTCCAAAAAATTTCATGTTTCAAAAGGGGAATAAATAGTAGGACGCCTTTACCCGCGTAAGAGATAAACCCAACTCCCAAAAAATTTAAAAAAAAATTTATTAAAGGTTTTCTTCACATTTTACAAAAAACTGCCATCCAAAATTCATAGAAAAAAAAAAAATTTTAAAAATTTCACGGTTACAGAAGTGCGTTTATTACTTTTGGGACACATTTTTATTCTTAACCAGTTAAGAAAAACTAATTTAAGTTTCCCAAGTTAATTTATGGAAATTTGGTGTAAAATGACATGAAAAAAACAGTAAGTGGGGCAACGTTTTACTTTAAAAAGACCTTTTTAAATCTTTGCCCCCGCACCTAAAAAATTTG
>NC_051405.1:1188428-1189161 GCF_015228065.2 Penaeus monodon
TTTTTCCCCTTCTTTTCCCTTTTTTTTCCCCTTCTTTTGGGGAAAACCAAGATATCTTTAAACAAAAAGGGGCCCCAAGACGAGATTTAGGTGTTTTATCGAGAATGAAAATTAAATAAAAGTTTAATACAAACAAACCGTGGAGTAGGGGTAAATGTTAAATTTTTTTAAAAAATAAAAATTATTAAAAGAACATGAGTTGGAATGACCACATTTCAAATTTAAGGGTCTGGGGCTTATTTTATAATAAGATTTTAAATTATTTATTATATATTTTTTGTATAAAATTTTATATTTTATATATTATTTTTATAATATTAAAAGATAAATAATAATAAAAAAATAATTAAACCTTTAAAAATACACAAATAAAGGAAATAAAACAAAAAAATAAATAATTAATAATTTAATAATTTTTATATATATTAATATATATTTTAAATATCATATAGTATATTAAAAAATAAAAAAAAAAAACCCCAAAAAAAAAAACCAAAAAAAAAACAACAACACCACACAACCCAACACCACCACACACACACTAAAAAAAACCCACACACAAAAAAAAAAAAAATTAATAAAATATAAAATAATTATATTATAGTAAAATAATTTATAATATTAAAATTTTTTTAAAAAATTTTATATATTAAAAAAATTTTTTTAAATTTTTTAAATTTTATTTTTACTATTTTTAAAAAAAATTTTATATATATATATATATATATAATTT
>NC_051405.1:1189267-1189608 GCF_015228065.2 Penaeus monodon
CCCCCCCCCCAAAAAACCCCCCCCTTTTTTTTTTTTTAAAAAAAAAAAAAATTTTTTTTTTTTAAAAAACCGGAAAAGGGAAAAATCGTTAAACATAATTATTACCCCAAGAATCGAGTAGGACAGTTATTTTCACGTTAGATAATAAATAAAATTCAAGATGAATTTTAAAGACAGAGCGAACCCGGGCAGTAGGGAACCAGTGTAGGCTAGACGCTTGTTAGAAGAATCACAAAGATAGTATCATCGAGAACATGGACGTCCCCGGAATGACCGACGGATTTCCAAGGGGGCTGGGGCTTTATATCAGGCAGATGAACGATTTTCAGATCTAATACTAC
>NC_051405.1:1191977-1192219 GCF_015228065.2 Penaeus monodon
GTAACTTTTTACCTAAAAGTAAAGATAAGGGACCCTTTTTGGGGGGGGGAAGTTTTCTGGCAAAAAAGGTGCCTGTTTTAAAATGTTTGGGGACGACGGCTTTTAGGCTTACTTCTCCTTTCACTTGACCTTTTAATCGAGATGCAGGGTTTTTGTATTTTCTTGCCACCCACCCTCGGTTCACCAAAATTTCTAAACTGGAATATGGTTTGCATTTAAATCAGTAATTGACATACACTGAA
>NC_051405.1:1192278-1192768 GCF_015228065.2 Penaeus monodon
ATTATTTTAAAATAAAAAAAATAGATTTCCTAATTTTTTTACTGTATGACAAAAATTTAAAAACAATATTTTTCATTTATTAAAAAACCCTTTATAAAACATTATAATCTCTTTGGTATGACAAAATAAATGTTTTAAACCCCCCCCCAAAAAAAAAAAATTTTTTTTATTTACTCATTTTTTGCAAATCTAAAAATCTTTAGGGATAAGGGCCCCTTTGGAAATCAAAGGCTAAAGGGTTTCTACAAAAAAAATCCCGGTTTCAGGAGACCCACCCCCGAAAGGGAAAACCCCCATAATTACTCTCTGTCGGCCAACTTGAAAAAGGGGTGACAACAAGATAGCCCTTTGCCCGGATGAAAATTTAAACCACTAAACCCCGGGGACTATTCTCCCCCCTACCCGGTCACAGGATATTCCCTGTGGAAAATCTAATTAGAGCATGAAGGGGGAAACAAAATACAACATAAAAATTTGGGACATAAAAATT
>NC_051405.1:1194115-1194460 GCF_015228065.2 Penaeus monodon
ATAAAAGTAAATAAAAAAATAATTCCTTAACATATTTAAAAATAAAAAAGAATTTTAACAAAGGGGGGAAAAAAAAAATATAAAAAAAAAAAATAAAAACAGAATAAATAAAGGGAAAAGTGAAATTTAAAAACATATTACAAAATAATATTTTAAATAAAAAAAGAATAAAATAAAAAAATTTTTAAAAATTTTTAAAAAAAAAATAAAATTTTCACTAAAGGGTAATTTAAAAAATAAATTATAAAAAAAAAATATAATAAATAATAATATATTTTAAAATTTTGTAGACAATATAATAATTATTTTAACATAACAAAATAAAATAATTAAAAATAATTAGAA
>NC_051405.1:1195598-1195671 GCF_015228065.2 Penaeus monodon
AAATTTAACCCCATTGTCAGCTGGGGGCAAGATACAATTCTATGGCCACAAATAAATTTTATTTTTTTCTTTA
>NC_051405.1:1196438-1196869 GCF_015228065.2 Penaeus monodon
TGGTATGTTGATTCCCTTCATGCTCTAATTAGATTTTACACATTGAATATCCTGTGACCAGGTAGGAGGAGATATAGATACCCAGGGTAGTGGCTTAATTTCATCCGGGCAAAGTGGCTATCTTGTTGTCACGCCTTTCAAGTTGGCCGACAGAGAGTAAGTATGAGGTTTGTGCTTTCAGGGGTGGGTCATCCTGCAACAGACTTTTTTTGTATGAAGAGCTTTAGCCTTTGATTTACAAATGGGCTCCTTATCCTCTAAGATGATCTTAGACTGCTAAAATGAGTAAATAACAAAACTTTTTTTTTTTTGAGGGGGGGTTAACATGTTATTTTGTCATACCAAAGAGATTATAATGTTTTATAAAGTGTTCATAACTGATGATATATTGTTATAAATATTGTCATACAGTAAAAGATTAAGGAAATCTC
>NC_051405.1:1197077-1198487 GCF_015228065.2 Penaeus monodon
AAACATACCTTTTTTTTTTGCTTAATATGTTTCTTAATGTTGAGCACAATATTCTAGTTTGCAATTTCAGACCAATTTGGGAATTTCGACATTTCCCAACCTTTCAAAATTTGCTGCATCCGATGTTTTATTATCTCCTATGTGTATTTTTTAAAATTGATATGTATATAGATGCCACACTGCCACACCAAGAATGAAATTGATCATATTTGGCATTGAAAAAGTGGGTTACAGATTTCACCATAAAAGTTTTTGTGTTCTAATAGATCATCTAAATATCAATTTTTTACCCACGGGCCTCTTTGCAGAGCCATGCACACTCCATGGTGAGGAAGAACATGGTGCAGAGGATCTCAGGAAGGAGATCGTCATCGTCACAGACTTTGAATGCCTGGAAGATGTGCAGGACCTCGTGACAGCCCTACTTAAGGATGCCAGGAAGTAAGCATAAACAAAGAATCACCCAGGAAGAAAGAGAAACCAAATGCACATGCATATAGTATCTCAGACCTAACGTTTCTTTTCATTCCAGAAATCGAAGAATACTGCTGCGATATATTGGGCGTGGAACCCCTCCAGTTGAGGATCTGGATGGAATTGAGGAAATGGTAATGGACTCGGGGGCTTCTCCACTTGATGCTGTTGCTTCTGCTGCTGCCGTCGACTTCTCGCCACGGGCTCTTAAGTCTATTATCCTTTTCGATTGTGATCATCCACGATGCACTGTTTCGGTATGACCAGTCTTCTTAGCATTCAGTAAACTTTTATTTATGCATTCATTTGTTCTGTTATCTAGTCACCATTTCCTAAAATTAGATAATTGTGTGACAGATACGTTCCCTACATTGTTCACTCATATTGTGCCCTTATCTTCCACTTCTCTTTGTCTCCTTAGAGCACTTCGACACCGGTGCAGCAACTACGCAAAGCACTTCTAGCTCAGGGCGTCCAGCTGCATGTGGTCACCAGTGACTACATTGCCGTCCTTGACCCCAGCGAGCTCTCCAATAAGGCCAAGCGGCAGCTACTGGGTATATTGGTTTCCACTTCTAATCACCTGTTCACCCTTTTAAAGTACTCCCTTCTCTTGTGTGACCCTTTCATAAGTTACCCCAGTCAAAAATGTTTGGGCAAGCAACTGAATGACTTTCATGACTGCCTAGCAGGCTGTCATATCCTTGGGATGGGTCTAGTGCCAAAGATATGGCATGTCAATAGCGTTGGGTTCACTGACGTAAGACGGTCAGGCAATTAATGGTCTTACAGCTGATGCCATCTCTGAGCAATATGCTTGCATTCGAATACACAATAAAATAAGCCCTAGAATTACAGAGTGAATCCCTTTAGCAACATCAGTAGAACTGACACCTGTTAGATAAATAGTTAAATGAAAGCTTATTCTTCCTTTCT
>NC_051405.1:1198539-1199371 GCF_015228065.2 Penaeus monodon
CTCTAATTTCTTGGCATAGGTCTGGATGGCCACACGAGTTACCTGATGTCCCATGCCCGCAAACGCCTGGTCAGAGGGCACCGGGGTAACAGAGAACATATAACCACACCCATTGGAAATACTTGTTGTGGTCTTGCGGTGGAGGTAAGTAACTAAGATATTAACTTATTGATTCATTCATTTTGGTTATATATGATGAGTGATAAAATAATGTCTTTAGTCTTAATTTCTGTTTTGTTAGATTTTTTTTTGTCATTTTTATGATGGATTTTCAAGGATCAGTTACTAGACCTACCTGACATTATGATAATTATCGTTATTAGCAACACACAGAGACATAGGTGTATCTGTGTTATAAATTTGAAGGATAAAAGCATGTGATAGTTATCCTTTTGGTTCCTAGTCCCCTCCCGCAGTTGGCGAAATACAAAGCCAGTGACCTGGAAATGCAGGATATCATTAGGCACCACCCAACCTCTTGTCATTAGGCTTTAGGGCTCATAATCCACCAGCATGATAATGCTGATGATATTATTCCTCTTCTACCGGAAATGTATTGTAATAATGTAATTAATTGATCTTTAGCTATAAACTCAGTCACTAACACTTATTTACAGTGATTTGAATGAACAAACATAATTAAATATTGGGCCCAACGCATGTTGTATAAGATAGATGTGATTTTACAGTATATATTTTTTTTCCTTTACGTATTTCATTTAATCATTCTGATGTATATAATTTCCTAGAATATTCGTCAATATGAGACTGTTATTATATCGTAGATGCTGATTTTATTTGTACCAAAGGAGGATATACGGGTCCAAAGCTA
>NC_051405.1:1199524-1200122 GCF_015228065.2 Penaeus monodon
TAAACTTTGGGCTCCCATAACTTCAAGTGGCGTTGCACATGCAGTTGCTCTGTGTGAAGGTTAGGAACTGACTCCTCTGTAGCTAAGCGCTTCGGGAGATTGAATTGGTGAAGTTGAATTGATAAACTAATTCACAGTCGACAGAACATGTATACCTGCCCTCTAGGTTTCATGATTGTATGATTGTAAATTTGGTCTTTGCTATCAAACAGCACCGCGTTTACATACTCACCCCTCATTCAATTTATAAAACAGATTCCTTTTTCCTAACTTTTCTCCAACTCATTTAATTCCCCAGACAGACGGATCGGTGTTCTCACTGCAACACCTCAAGATCCACCGGAAGTACCACCGGAAGATCTTCCAGCAGCTTCTAGCGTTGCGAGTCGAGGCGGGCTGGGATGCTGACTACCTCACCTGTAGGAGATGCAAATGCGGACAACAGTGCGCACTGTGCCAGCCCCCTGATCCACATCTGTATACGGTGAGCCAGTTACGTTTCATTTGCCTCATTACAAGTACAAAGAATAGATGACGAAATCTTCTGAAAAGGAAGTGTCCAGTTCAATGTCCAGTTAGTTTTAGTTAAGGTTACTTT
>NC_051405.1:1200603-1200731 GCF_015228065.2 Penaeus monodon
TTACGTACCTTGGTCTTTGTGGCTCATGTCTCCTTACCAGTCTTTACCCCATTACTTAATCTAACCTTTTACCTGAAATAAATCCTCTTTTTATATATGCTTCTGTATAGAAATCCGGCAGAGATTCT
>NC_051405.1:1200843-1202444 GCF_015228065.2 Penaeus monodon
TCTCGCAAACTGTGGCGGATCCACAAGCTTATGGGCGGCGCTGTGAAAATTTTCCTGTTGACTACTAAAATTATAATCCAACAATTTATATAACTTCCAACGATAATGAACTGCAAAACTTGTGGAAAAGAAGTATATGTTTTTTTGTCATTTCCTTGCATGACGACCAGGCAAACCTTTTTATAAAATGCAAAGGCATTCTATTTCCGGAGTAAACATTCACACATAACATGAAATGCATACGAAATATGTTAAAACTTTTCTTGCCAGGAAGCGATAGAATTTATATCTTCCTTAGGTCTCTTCCTATTTGCTTGCCTGATAATTTTTGCGTATTTTTTATGCGTAATTCAGTACTAAGCCAGTTTTCTTGATAATTATTTTGCAGAATATTTTGAAATATGTGTTTTTTATATCATCCACTATTAAATATTAAGAGATATTCATGATAAAAGTATTACCGAAAGTAAAATAATTTATAAAAATTTTAGTCCTGTCCTTCCAGTCAATCTTTTTTCTGTTGATAATGAATTCGTTTATATTGATTACTGCAGTCATATATTGCATGGCGGTAAGCACAGACATAGATGGACAATATTATGAGACAAGTATAGTATAACACAATGAGAAATAAATTTCTCAATTACTGTGGGTTAAGTTAGTAATTTGGAAGTGGATATACCCACTGGAATGAAAATAACTGTTAAGACTTTGTTCTGTGTTATCAAAGGGCGACGAGTTATTAAAATGGGTCAGTTCTACCTGGCGACAGAAAACACAAAGGAGGAACCAATTGTGACATGTCATCCATAAGGAAAAGCGCCTTTCTTGTTTTTGCAGCTCGACCCACATGCAGCACTGCGTTCACTGCATCCCTAACAGAAAACACGTTAGGCTAATGATTCCAAGTGAATCAGTCAAAATTAAAGAATTAATAAGATAAACAAAATAAACATATCTATATAATATGCAAATGCATGCATGCACAGACAGTATTATACAAAAAACAATATTACACATAGAATAATAGAAGCATTGTTCGTCTGCATGTAAACATACCCGAGTGTACCATCTTGCAGCTCCGGTAGGTCTGTTAGGCTAACAACGTTTTGTGATCGATCGGCGGCTAAGGTATCGTTCACTTGGCTATTAACCGAACATGGTTAGCTGATCGGTGTCAAGTGAACGCAGGGGCATCACTTCCAAAAATTATCATGTTTCAAGTAGGTGAATAACATAGTAGGACGCCTTACTCTGCGTATAAGAGATAATCCCAACATCAAAAAATTATGTTAAAAACAATTTATTTAAAGTGTTTCTTCACTTATTTTACAATAAAACTGCCAATGCCACAATTCAGTAGAAAATGAAATTTCAAAATATGCACGGTTACAGAAGTGCGTTTATGTACTTTGGGACACATGTATATAATCTTAAGCCTAGTATAAAGTAAAACTAATTTTAAGTTGCCAAGTTAACTTTATGGTAATTAGGTGTAAGTGACATGAATAAAACTAGTAATGTGGTCAACTGTTTTACTTAATAAGACCTTTTAATTCCTTAGCCCCGCACCTAAAACTTTTGCTTATCTCCCTCTACAT
>NC_051405.1:1202575-1202839 GCF_015228065.2 Penaeus monodon
CGGCACACAAGCCGAAGATATCGTTAATCATAATTATGTACCACAAGATATCGAGATATGGACATGTTATTATCACGTTATGATAATAAGTAAAATTCAAGATGAATGTATAATAATGACAGAGCAGAACACGTGACAGTAGGTATACCAGCTGTAGGCTAGACAGCTTTGTTTAGAAGAATCACAAAGATAGTATTCATCGAGAACATGGACGTCCCCGGAATGACCGACGGATTTCCAAGGGTGCTGGGTCTTTATATCAGG
>NC_051405.1:1208814-1209171 GCF_015228065.2 Penaeus monodon
ATTTCATTACTGTTTTCACTGTTCATTTCGAGGTTTCCTTTACCTTCCAGACGTTCGGGACTCAATTTGTTGCATTTTTATAATGAAAAATACTGTAACAGTCCAAAGTCATTTCAAGCAAAATATAAATATACATTTTAATTTCTAAGGCTTGACAATTCATTGCATATTTCGCAAAACAAAAATAGACATCATACATTTTTCGTTCCCTAAATTTCAGAGTTTCGAGGAGTCACATTATTCTTCGAATCTTTTTAAAAACGAAACTAGTCTTTTCAGCCATAGTTGCCTGTTTATTAATCATTATGAACACTTACGTGGTTGTTAAGAACGTCCCTCCTGTCTCTATATTTGTGA
>NC_051405.1:1209299-1210222 GCF_015228065.2 Penaeus monodon
CAGTGATTGAAAAGCTTCTATTTAACTTTTTGTATTTTTTCGTCTGAACAAAGTAAATATTTCCAATGCCTTTCACATGATATTCAAAATCCACTAAATCAAATGATTTTACTAAATACCGTTGATCAATACCCTGTAGATCGAACCACAAAAGCACTGTTAGCCAGCCAACTTGTCTTGTCATCCTAAATACACACATTAAAAGGGGAAATCAGAGACGATTGGTAAATATATTTGCCCAACTTTATCGTCAAGATGTGGAAGGCAATGGATACATGATATTTGATGTTTTTAGGCGTTATATATATATTTTTTTAACGTGAATATTGACATGGGATATGCTTAATAAGCATTCCTTAATGCTATCTCTGACCACCTGTCAGATATTTCTGACTTAATGTTCTCCTCTAAAAATGTTGACAGGATGTTAAGAGGATCACTCATATGACCCTAGTGTGCACTCAGAACCTCTCAGGTGAGTAAAAATAATTTACGATTACAGATAATATATGTGGTTCATATTTAGCTTCTGAAAGTAATGTTTTACATTTATAAGTTTACCAAAAAATCTTATAATCTCTTTATAATGCATTTTTGTCAACGATGATTTGATATACGTTGTCATCGAAGTTTGGCTATCGTGAAAGTTGCCAGTTATACCAGTTTCAATCGTTCTTTTCTAAGGAAAATACCACATATTTCAAGCAATAACATTGGCATTGGGCAAAACATTGCAATGTTTCCAAACTTTTTAACATAATTTGAATGGCAGTTGTTAGTTGTCAGTGAAGATAATTGCAAAATGCCACGAACCACTCACAGTCTTCGTTACAGACAAGAGCATTCCAGTCATAGAATACTGGATACTTTGCATGCATTGCCAGAAAAAAACGCAATCCTCCCACCATACGATCTGGAATAGT
>NC_051405.1:1210828-1211548 GCF_015228065.2 Penaeus monodon
TCCGTGATTTAGTCGTCTGTTGAAAATAAACGTGCCATAAAATTTATGGACTGTACATGACAAAGACAAGTGAAATCGCTTGTATACTGCAATTAGTCACTACATATTCACTGGGGCATTGCATTAGCAGGAAAGAGGAAAAAAAAAAAAACTGATAAAAAAGTAGTATCCTATTGGGCAATTGTATTGACTCTTATGGGCAAATGCGTAGCCTTCGTATATGGTATTTTGAAAATAATTGGAATGTAATGTCAAGAAGCAATTACTCCTAAATTAATGTGCAGTCAGTTTATTCTGCCACTACATTTTACCTTCTTTAAATGCAGCTGGAGCGTGTGATTATATACATTTTAGCATATGCTCGATAGCACAGAGAATCGTATGGTAACAAACTGACAGCACATTAATTTTCAGTAATGTAACTCTTGACAGTACCTACTGTGTACTATTCTTCTGACGGCGCTAAGCTATGTGAATCGTTGTAGTTTCATGGGCTTTGCTTCCTTCCAAGGCTGATGTTTATGTTGTTTCTTTTTACAGATAGTCTTTTACCAGGTTCAAAATTTGGAAACAGAAAAGAAAGACACTTGGACTGACGGTCCCTGGCGTTGCCTCCTTCTGGGGTAAGGCTGCGAAAGGCTCGTGAGCGCCAGAGCGCGAGCGCCTCCGAAGGTTCGACAGTGCGGCCTTAAGGCATCCCAGGTGTCTGAATGTGAGCGG
>NC_051405.1:1211643-1211722 GCF_015228065.2 Penaeus monodon
AGAAATAATGAACAGATAAAATCATTAAAAAATGTAATGAAAAGGAATTTTGCGATTGAATATAAACTTGGGTTGTGTG
>NC_051405.1:1211976-1212867 GCF_015228065.2 Penaeus monodon
GTCATTTTTTCTCTATATTTTTTATTTTTCATCTCTAATTTTAGGCACATCCTTAAAAATGGTCCACAAACCAAAGTCTCTCATTTCATTGTTTACATCCGTCAGCCGCTTGTGTTCCGTGGTTTTGTAACGTGAGGGAAGCAGGTCCTGGGCGCTTGTGTAAGGGCGAGCGGCAGGGCCCTGACACGACGGGAATTATACGAAAACGTGTGAGGTAAACTATACTCTGCAATCGCTAAAAAATAATGCTATCCTTTAGGTGTTTCTGGGATTGTTTAAGTAAAAGTGAAATGTATTTATTTACAGATATATATTTTTGCGAGTGATTGGAATGAGCCTAATGTGTACAGGTACAGTATAAATCGATGTAAACAGAACGTAGTAAAATGACTTTTTAGACTAGGGCCCAGTTAATTCAGACTACAAGTGTCATCAGTATTGTTTTTTCTTTCCCTACTAGGAAGAAATGGTGTAGATGTAATAACATAATAACTTAACATTCATGATAAAAAGTATGAGGAATCAATATTATTGGAAATGACAACTTACACTGAAGCTGAAGACTCTCACCTAGCCATCCAATAACAAAACATTTTATGACATTTTCTGGTAAGTTTTTGGTTTCACCCAGCCCAGACTAGAAACTCTGTGGCTTGCATGCAATATGTCATGCTGTATTCACCATGCAGTTCTCCCTTTCTTATTTGTTAGCCTTGCAGAGTTGTCAAATTGCCAGTTTACCATGTAGTTATTTTTGCAAACCTAATAGAATTATCAGTTACACTAAACCAAAGTACATACATAATGCATAACAATAGTTGTGTAATAATGAACCACACATTTTTGGACAAATGAAAATTTAACTCCACACATGCCCATCCAATCTTGCAG
>NC_051405.1:1212928-1213021 GCF_015228065.2 Penaeus monodon
TAGTGAGGGCGAGTTCAAAGGATCAATCAGGGTGGAATGTGGGGTGTAAGCAAGGGAAGCAGTCAGAGCAACACAATCTACTGAGTCAGAAGT
>NC_051405.1:1213743-1213838 GCF_015228065.2 Penaeus monodon
GCCATGGGGAATTATCAGGCCATCACCTATTGCTAGAAACAAATTATTTGATTATAGCTCCTAATTAATATATGAAAAAAGTGGAAAAATATAAA
>NC_051405.1:1214254-1215517 GCF_015228065.2 Penaeus monodon
CTGGTGGGGGGGGTGTCTTTGTCTCTTTGTCTCTTTGTCTCTTTGTTTGTCAGGGGAATTATCAGGCCATCACATATTGCTAGAAACAAAATATTTAATTATAGCACCCAATTAAAAGGTAAAAAAAAAGGGGAGAAATATAAAACATGTGGCAAAGTTGTATTTTTGAAATTTTTTAAAAAGTATTCTACATTGTATATGAAACTGATAAATGAGAGACTTATAATTCATACACAGTTTCAAATCTTATCTATGTAGCACACATGGTTCCAGTGGATATACCATCTTTTTGTAATATATCCATATCTTTTGTGTAATCAGAACCTTATTCTATACTATAGCTAACTATAACCTCCCCCAAAAGGTAAGCCTAGCCTCCACACTGCTCCCCAGCACACTTCAAGACCCTCTTTTCTTTTACTGCCGAAACCTTAACCTAGCTGTCATTGTCAAAGAGGTGCAAACTTTGTCTAGCAGGTCTTTTCTATCAAAGCCAAAATTCATCTGTAAGACCAAAGCAATTTTGAATGAAGTATAAGTACCTGGCAATAACACATGATAACAAATATATGCACTTCAGTATACTGAATACTTTTTTGTTTCAGGAAAAATGATATCATTAATCCGACATGGATTTGGATGTGGGCGAGGAAGTTTGGTGTGTCTTTCTAAAACAAGTTCAGGAACACAGATGGTAGCAACCCGATGTCCAGCCTTGTTACAACGGAATGCTAGCCATAGAAAATCTATCTCTTTACAAATGATGAGCACTTCTGTATCTAGAACAGATGTAACACCCTCAAGTATACTCTTGTTAGTAAGTTTTCTCCTGTTCTCCAGTAAAGTAATGAAAGAGCACATTCAGAGCATATATGTAGTATTTAGTTTTTGGTTCAAAACTTGTATCTGGCATATTTTACAGATTGTTCCAATATCAACTTTTTGCTTGGGCACATGGCAATATCAGCGGAGGAAATGGAAGCTAAATTTGATTGCTGAACTAGAGGAGAAGACCATGACTCCACCTGTTGATCTTCCTCAAGAGTAAGTTTCCCTCTAATATTGTGAGAAATATATGCTTCATCCTGCTACAATTTTTAAAAATCTGAACAATGAAGTGCCCATGACAACACAATTATTTTTTACAGCTTGTATGAATTGAATGACTTGGAATATCAGCGAGTCAAACTCACAGGTACATTTGATCATAGCAGAGAAGTCTTCTTAGGTCCTCGTCCATTAATGGTAAATTTTTGCATTTAG
>NC_051405.1:1217852-1218146 GCF_015228065.2 Penaeus monodon
GATTCCCTTCATGCCTAATTAGATTTTAACATTGAATATCCTGTGACAGGTAGGAGGGAGATATAGATACCACAGGGTAGTGGCTTAATTCATCCGGGCAAAAGTGGCTTAATCTTGTGTCACGCCTTTCAAGTTGGCGGGGACCGGACAGAGAGTAAGTATGAGGTTTGTGCTTCAGGGGGGGTCATCCCTGCAACAGACTTTTTTGTGATGAAGGGCTTTGCCTTGATTACAGTATGGGCTCCTTATCCTCTAAGATGATCTGAGACTGCTAAAATGAGTAAATAACAGAAC
>NC_051405.1:1218192-1218295 GCF_015228065.2 Penaeus monodon
TTGACATGTTATTTTGTCCATACCAAAGAGATATAATGTTTTATAAGTGTCAGAACTGATGATAAGTGTTATAAATATTGCATACAGTAAAAAGATTAAGGAA
>NC_051405.1:1218370-1218599 GCF_015228065.2 Penaeus monodon
TTCAGTGTATGTCAATTACTGATTTAAATGCAAACCATATTCCAGTTTAGAAATTTTGGTGAACCGAGGGGGTGGCAAGAAAATACAAAAACCCTGCATCTCGATTAGAAGGTCAAGTGAAAGGAGAAGTAAGCCTAACAGCCGTCGTCCGCAAGCATGAAAACAGGGCACCTTTTATGCCAGACACTTCAAAAGGATCCCTTATCTTCACTTTCAGTAAAAAAGTTAT
>NC_051405.1:1220282-1220523 GCF_015228065.2 Penaeus monodon
CACCAATTCTAGGGATGTGACTACTATGTCTGAAATGCTAGGAACAGCGTCGGTGTTTTTAGATGCAGTAGAAACGTTCCCAGGCGGACCAATTGGGGGTCAGACACGAGTCACACTTCGCAATGAACATCTCTCATACATGTTCACATGGTAAGTTGATTTTGCATAACGTGTTAATCGGAAAGGAGAATTGGAAAGTTTTATTGTAGTCTGTGATTATCTTGTAAATTTAATGTAATGA
>NC_051405.1:1220559-1220678 GCF_015228065.2 Penaeus monodon
ACTGGTTTATTTGTATATCTTGAATAAACAACTTTCACCCATTTTATTTTGTATGGTCATTTTCTTTCAATTGATTCTCTCATTTGATATTCTCTTTTGTACTATCAGTATTTTTTGTG
>NC_051405.1:1221344-1222067 GCF_015228065.2 Penaeus monodon
TTCTATTGTTCTTGCAGGTATAGCTTGAGTTTAGCAACAGCTTTCATGTGGTATCACCGTTTCATCCGTGGAAAACCTCTGATGTAAACAAGAAAGGTTCATTATGCTCTGGAACCATGCTGTATTTATTAATAACTGTAATATTGTAATGTTATAACAATATGCAGTGTAGGTTATAGATGTTAGAATATTGTTCAATTATTGGTCTGATTCATTGAAGAAGATCTTGATGGCCTAGTTTTTTTTTTTATTACCATATTGACAAGAGCATTTCCCACTTTACTTCAGTTTCAGAGGTGGTTAAAGTCCAATCATTTTTTAGTGTCAGCACACAATAGCCAAAATGAAAATGTATTTTCCTATGAAATTATAATTCTTTATGTACTCATGCGAATCTGTGGCCTATAATATGTTTATTCAGCATTTGCTGAAACTAAATAAAAAAATATGTGTAAATATAATAATTGAATCTGTATGAACTGATTTGTTTTCATTGCACTTACCAAGAATGTACAGTTATACTGATAAAAAGTCAAAATAGTCCTGTATCATTTATCATTCCTTGACATTTTTAATCTTTTCAAAGTTTCAGTTTGGAGTAAACGAGGCTATATTACCTGAAATCAATAATTACATTTTGTTTTTTGGGGGGATTCTTGCATTTCTGACACCTTTTGCTTGTCAATTAAACAGTCCTTACCTTTCTTGTGTGAAGAAATAAGG
>NC_051405.1:1222089-1222188 GCF_015228065.2 Penaeus monodon
TTCCTAGACTCCATGCTTTCACTCCCTGCAGTCAGGCATAAATGTAAGCTCCAGTTGAGGTGTTTTTGTATTTTCAAATGAAAATCTTGTGAGAGAAAC
>NC_051405.1:1222741-1222884 GCF_015228065.2 Penaeus monodon
GTAGGGTAGACATCCTGCACATTCCCACCCTTCAAAGGGAAAGTTGAAGCTAATTCCCATTTTATTGCAAGATAATTCATCCTTTCACTGATGCACTCTGAAATCATATGTCATTTCTGTATTTTCTAAATATTTGTATCAGT
>NC_051405.1:1222963-1223131 GCF_015228065.2 Penaeus monodon
GAAATGCATTTATATTTGAAGTTAATAGTATATCAGGCTGGAACTAAAAGAAACGAGGTTGTTTCTTTTAGTTCCAGCACCAATATTCTGCTTGACAAGCAAAAGTAGATGTCGTCCCATGATAATCATCTGACAACTTCTGTTATCATATCATATCAAATTTGAAAT
>NC_051405.1:1225559-1225627 GCF_015228065.2 Penaeus monodon
ACATAACAATAAGTATAAGTTTAATTGTATTTATACATGTTATCTATTTTCCTCATTTATTCTTCGCA
>NC_051405.1:1228622-1228853 GCF_015228065.2 Penaeus monodon
AATATATTAATATTATCATCCATTAATATACATTCTTACCGCCCCTATTTAGCTGTTCGTTATACAATTATATAAAATACAAATAACCAATTGTCTCAGAAGTACTTTGTTTCTCGGCCATTCGCGTAGGTGAGGTATAGTTCCCTTGTTTCAGTCCTTTCGTTTTTATTTCAAAGTTTATCATCGTGAATAGTTAACAAATAAAATGGTTCTATTATTTACTTTATTGGA
>NC_051405.1:1231743-1231913 GCF_015228065.2 Penaeus monodon
TATTATCATCCATTAATATACATTTCTTTCACCGCCCCCTCTTTAGCTGTTTCGTTTATACAATTATATAAAATACAAATTAACCAATTGTCTCAGAAGTACTTTGTTTCTCGGCCATTCGCGTAGTGGCGTATAGTTCCCTTGTTTCAGTCCTTTCGTTTTATTTCAAA
>NC_051405.1:1233145-1233396 GCF_015228065.2 Penaeus monodon
CCAGCGAGATAATGTAGCACTTGATTTTATTATATACAACGTATTCATTATCGTAAGATTCCCTTAAACCAATATAGCTATCACATTTACCATTTGTTGTTTCTTCTGCTTTTATCACTCGCTACTAGCCGAGTTATAGTTTCATCAGGAGACATGTCTACTAGCTGTACGACAAAACTACACTCCTAGTCTGCACAATGTTTACCACTTTATTGCCATTTTGTTTATATGGTATTTGAAACCATGCGACA
>NC_051405.1:1234316-1234560 GCF_015228065.2 Penaeus monodon
TTGTCTGTCAGATAAAGGGCAGGATTTGTGCACTATGCACAGTCTCCCCCCATAGAGAAACATCATCCTAGGAAAGACCAAAGTGTATATAATAACTTCCTGGATGAACTACACATCAGAGATAGTCGTGAATTCTATGAATATCATCGCATAATGATTGAAAATTTACAAATAAGAAGGCAATAAACTTAGGAAAGACAATAGACCCTTTTATTAACACACATCATACAACCCAGGATACCCT
>NC_051405.1:1234627-1234716 GCF_015228065.2 Penaeus monodon
ATGTTTGAGAGACTTGATTATGGACTAATAAAAACTAAAGTTGTGAGAAAGCAAACATTATAACCGAAAATGGAGTAAAATATAATTAA
>NC_051405.1:1235277-1235911 GCF_015228065.2 Penaeus monodon
AAAAGAGCAGTGTCATCAAATTCCCGTTACCTACGTTTGTAACTGTCCAGAGAAGGAAGGAAAAACCAGTCTTCTACAATCTCTGATCTAGACATGTGAAGTTTAAGAAAAATAGTCCTCCTTTGGGTTAAACACGAGCTGCCTTATTATGAAGGAAATTTAGCCAAGGGGTGCAATGACAAACCTGTAAAAGGTTTAAAAGGAATTTACCACAAAATGGAATGATCTGAAATACTTAAGCATCAAAATGTTTCAGAGGGTCACACTAGTCTCTTCTTCGGGATTTTAGAGTGATACTTTCCCAGCTGTGAGTGAACCTATATAAAACCTCCAAAACCAAACAAAGTCGCTTTGTTGGTCTTTTCCACTAGAAAAGGAAATATATGCCAATAAGTTCTCAGGACCACTTTCCTTGGTTCCAAGAAGATATATCCTTTGGTCCTATTCTGATCTACGTTCCACCGAACCCATCGCCCTACCAGTGACACCTACCTTTTGCAAGAAAGGAGGTAGCAAGGTTTTTGGCACCTGTTTTTCCAACTACGCACTGTAACGCGGGGGCACCTATTGCCCTATTAAAAGGAGCCCTTCAAGCCATTTTAAACTAATTATAGTTTACAGTTGATTAAGTGAT
>NC_051405.1:1236009-1236745 GCF_015228065.2 Penaeus monodon
TCCTCCATTATACATCCTGGATACCCTTTTTTTAATTAAATAAATTTCAACATTTTCTTTTATACTATCCATAGGAAGCAATTTTACTTGTTCTGGGACTATAAAACTAGTTTGTTTTCGTTCTTATAAATTAAGATAAAAATTATTTATTGGTTTTACTAGGCTGTTTTTTTTTAAGTAAAGGTCTCCTTGTTCACCCGATAATATTATGATTCTCTTGTGGGGAGGTGTGATAGGCGGTGCTGCGTTCCAGGGTGGCGATTTTTAATCGTGAGGCGGCATTCGATTGGTTTTATTGAAAATCACTAATCAGGCTTATTACCTAACGTTTTGTCTAAATAGATATGTTGTGCTCTCTTTTGCGATTTTTTTCGGTCTACATTTCCTCTCTGCACTGTGGATTATTTTTTTGGTTTCTAGACCCTTTGCATTTAGTGTTTATGTTTTTTCCTTAAGTTGGGAATAATTGCATTAAGATTGTTTAATAAATACTGTGCAATGGTCGCACTAGTCTTTTCCAGATCCCTGATAGTCACGCGTGTAATCTTTGCTAGTGTATAACACTTTAAGCCGATTAAGTACTTTGTCCCAATATCCAGTCATCACCCATGAAATGAAATTAATTGCTGAAACGTCAGATCGCCTGACTCGCTTGGTAGAAAATGTCCAGCATCTTTAAGAATCATAGAAAGGGTGATTCTGAAAATGACCTCCGTGTGGTTATCGAGACCGATGG
>NC_051405.1:1237009-1237122 GCF_015228065.2 Penaeus monodon
CACTACAGATTTAACTGCGAAATAAATGAAATCCTTCAACAAACCGTGAACTATCCATTAATCAATGTGAAATAGTAAAATTGAAACGTGCGACGATCGAAAACGAAAAAATA
>NC_051405.1:1237665-1237757 GCF_015228065.2 Penaeus monodon
ATCTTTAAACTATAGTGAACTGCATAAACGCGTGGAAATTTGTTAACGTAATCTCGCGGTAACATCCGAATAGCTAGTCTACCCCTCGACCA
>NC_051405.1:1238978-1239372 GCF_015228065.2 Penaeus monodon
TCGCTACGAGCACAGGAGTCTCACACTACCACGTTTTTTTTCTTTTTGTGTGTGTGTCACTACGTCTGGCCTTTTGCTCAAATGCGATAATTATCATTATCGCTAGCATGTTACTTGATAATCACGCAAAACAATTTTATATCATATTATAAAACTACTTGAAAGACAACTTGAAATGTATATAATATGATATAAAGGAAAGGAAAAATCTTAATTGTGTTTATTATTTTAAAAAAAACAAGACAACTACTTGCTCGTTGATTACATGAGCCCCCCCCCCCCCGTCCCCCTGACCGAACGCAGGGCCAACAGTGAATATCCTATGCTACTTTGTATAGGTATCCAATATAAGAAATAGAAATGTACTAAATAAAAATGTGTGTGTGTGTGTTTG
>NC_051405.1:1242592-1242733 GCF_015228065.2 Penaeus monodon
GGGCCATCTTGTGTTTACAAACTCGTTGGACTGGTTCCGTGGTCCTTATCGTTAGCGTGACTGCCCGTGCTTAAAAGGGCATAGTTTCCATGGCGCCAGCAAAGAACAGAGTGGAAAAAGTCCAAGTGTGACCCTAGCACT
>NC_051405.1:1242796-1243101 GCF_015228065.2 Penaeus monodon
GCTCTCTTTGTTCAAATCAATTATAAGTGATAATCACTATAGTAATTCAAAACAATTTGCGGTTTCTTCGGGAAATCAAAATGAAAAATGAAGGTCTCTCATCAAGTTGCAAGTGAAACTAAAATATGTGCTGTATAGAATCAAGCTGCTCCTGCTTGCGAGTCCTGGCCTAGCTGAGATGCAGACGGCGAATGGGTGAAGTTCTTGGCAAGATGGTAAAAGGTACAAAAAACTATTATGGGGAGATGCTAGATAGCGATCCTTGTTCCATGATGGGAACGGTCAGTGGTGAAGCTTTAGTTTAG
>NC_051405.1:1243288-1243374 GCF_015228065.2 Penaeus monodon
AATGCAGTTTTCCAAATAAAAAGAATAATAAGGATAGGTAAGATGCGAAGAGAGTGAGGGGTGAGCTGTCAGACAACGAGACGCAG
>NC_051405.1:1243495-1244238 GCF_015228065.2 Penaeus monodon
TATAGACGGATAAAGTCTGCCAAACCGATTACTGGCAAAAAAGAACCACCATCCCCTAACCAAGGCCCGTCGAGACAGGAGATTTAATCCCCTTCCTTACGGCATCAAGGCGTGAGGGAGGGGGAGGGGGCGGTTGGGCAGGGCAAGGGCAGCGCGTGATTTTGGAACACCTTCGGTGCTTTATGCGCCACGGAAAAGGAGGGGAGGCCGTAGGGAGAGGGAGAGTCGCTTCTTTGACGTCTCGGCGGCCCAGCTGTGAACGGGCAGGAGGTCCTTCGACGCAGCAAGGAAGGTGAAGTTGTCAGGAGACATTTGCGAATAGATAGGGAGAAGATGACAGAGCGAAACAACAATATTCATCAATGAAAGCCGATTGCCTGTGAAACAGGTGACAAATCTAAAGTGAATCTAGAGACAATAATGTCAAGCAAGAGTGAAGGAGTGAGGTAGCAGTGAACAAATGTGGAAAGCAAAGAGAGGCTGAAGGGGCTGACAAAAAACAAACATGCTAAGCGAAAAAGAGAAGCAGACAGAAAGGCAGGGAGAGACAGAGCTCGAGAACCCCGTTCCTGAACCGTAAGCTTTTGCTAACGACTTTCCAGTTCAGTAAATTATGCCAACCGAAATGAGACCTTAACTGCTGAAAAGACCAACGACAGACTTGCAGAATGTTGCTGCTCTGCTCTGCAAGCATTGCGTCATCCAGAGCAACGCATCGCTCGCATCACTAGAACTGTGGCAAG
>NC_051405.1:1244485-1245325 GCF_015228065.2 Penaeus monodon
GTGTTTGTGTAAGTAACACCAGGTTATTACCTTCGTCATTTACGAGAGGCTGTGTGTCAGAGCGATCTTGTTTAGGATTCCCATCGCTTATCTCGGCTGGTCGCATGTTGCCGTTTTTTCAGCAGCTGTGTGCCCACAGTTCGCTTTCTTCACTCTTTATCTAAAAAAGAGAGAAAACGGTGCTTCCCGTGGTATCGTTTGCGAATGGGATGCCGCAGAATCCTGATATTCACCCGAGATGGAAAAAGAAAGCGCTTATTTTCCTACTTGACAACCCCTCCGGGTTAGACCACAAGTCTCAGGTCGAAAAGTTGTCAGTCGGCGTGTGTGCGTCGTCACGAAGGTGTGTGCTCCATCTACCCGTATTTGACAGATGAAACCTGGGGGTTGGTCTCTACCTTTAAAGACAGAAACGCAAGCTATATAAATAAAACAGTTCTATTTTGTTATATGTTTAATGGTGAATGTATTTTTGTTGATAATCTATATGTATAGTGATTTCTACTCAAGAAAATTTGTGCAGTACGGGAAAATAACCGTTGTCATTGCGCAGCAAAAAACAATTACGAAATCAAGGTTACATTCTCATTACACTGTTATGCTGTTTAGAAATTTATGTGGATTGCTAAAAGATGGGGAATGTGAAACTCACAGGCTCTTTTTTGCCTAAGCCCGCAAATCTAGAATATTATAAGAAAAAACCATCAGGAACATCAAAATGGTAGTTATTACAAGGAGTTTTTATGATTTTTTGTTCTGTTTGAACCGTAGGGAAACCTGCTCATGGCCCCATCAGGGGTTTTTCACGAGTGGGGGGGCCCCCGTGGGACGGGGGGTTCT
>NC_051405.1:1246582-1246920 GCF_015228065.2 Penaeus monodon
TCTCGGCCTTCTCGGCCTTCTCGACTCGCCCTTTCCGTGCCTCCGTGTCTCTTCTTTCCTTTTTTCTTTCCTCAGCTTCCACTTTCCCTCCTTTCTTCACTTCATTTTTGTCTTTTCTTTATCCACCCCAATGTCCTTCTTTTCGTTTCCTCTCTTCCACCCCATTCCTCTTCTCCCTCACTTTCACTCTTCTTGCTTTCACACCCTTCTGTCGCCAAGGCACGGGAGAGCGGGGGGGGGGGGGGGATAAATCTCCGGGAGATCAGAAATGTTGCCTTGCGTTACTCCTCTGGCATCCAGGTGTAGGTGTGGGTGTAGTGGGGGATCGGCATGGCGGT
>NC_051405.1:1246976-1247148 GCF_015228065.2 Penaeus monodon
TATTTACGGCATCGGTTCGTATGTGCGTCGGTATGCTAAAGGCAGTTCGGCGCGGCCAAACACGTACATTCGAGTATAGTAATATTTGTTTAAGGTTAAGATTCCTTTCATCAAAGTAGGTAATGGAGATTTATGGTAATTAGGGCTTCCCTTCCTCTCTATTTATCTCTTT
>NC_051405.1:1247264-1247369 GCF_015228065.2 Penaeus monodon
AATAATCGTGTCAGAGGGGGGGGGTAGGGGGAGAGTAGTTGGCTCCCACCCCGCGTGGGAAGCTCACTCTTGCGCACTTACGGTGCCTTGTTATAATTAAAACTA
>NC_051405.1:1247722-1249218 GCF_015228065.2 Penaeus monodon
AATCGATAAGGAATAATGGCGTATTTTACGTCTTCTCATCCCAAATATGCGCATTGAAAGAGGGACGTCAGTGAATAAATAAAAAAAAAAAAAATCCCAACTTTTGGATATAAAAAGAAACGGATAAATGAGATTGGATGTTCTCAAGAATAGCATTTATTGAAACATGAATATTGACAATATGTTTGGTATTGTTTTCTTTGACGACCTGTCGGAAATATCTGACCTGGTTTTCTTATAAACAAACCTTGATTTTAAAGGGAATCACTATGTGACTTAGAGTGTTCATTTCGGCAGTTCTCAGTGAATGAGGTGAGAAAATCTTACAAAATGATATGTGATTTGTATCTTGTCTTTTCAAAATTATGTGTTTTACACTTACAGATTCAACGGAAACTCGTATATCTCTACGCAACGCATTCTTTTTTTTTCTTGTAATAACTTGCTTTGAGATTAAACGTTGCCACCGATGCTTGACGATCGTGATTGTGCTGAAGTGACAGCAGTTCCAATTGTTCTATTTTAACTAACTGTTCTATTTTAAGGAAAACACCAGACAATTCAAGCTGTAATGTTGACATTGAGAAACAGTTTATTTCCAAACATTTTTAATAGATAATATCAGTTAAAACATTTGCAAAATATCGAGAGTCAATCACAACCTTCGGGACAAACATAAGCATTCCATTCATAGAATACTATATACTACCCATGCAATGCTACATCTCGTGGTGCGTAGACCACGAGATGTGTCAGCTGGAACTTAGGGGACTGTACTTAACAATGAAGATTCTCCACCAATAATACATGCCAAACAACGCTAATTCAGAGTATGTTTATTTACTAATATGGTGTTACCAGCTGGTGGGTTAGTTATGAGAGGGGGTATAGACTCTTCTTCCCGCAACTGTACCAAACGACCAAGTGGACGTATTTAACCAACCCCCATGGCGGGGGGGGGGGGGTTTAAGAGGAGGTAGGCGAGCGAAGCGGAACAATAATAATAAACGATCTATTCAAGGCGCATTTTAAAGCCACAGCCAGACTTTTACTGGTGAATTTTAATAAAAAATGTTTTTAAAATGTGGTCCTGGCGGGGGAGGGCAAGCTAGACCCCAGGGGGGTAAACTGAGTCTTGGGGGGCAGTTGCCCCCCCAAGTGATTCTTGGGGGCCCATATGAGCTGTTGAGGAGGTGCAGATGTGATTATAGAATAAAAACCCCCCAAAATTGCTATACGAACATAGCATAATGTTTTACGAAACTAAAGATTTTTGTGTTGTCCAGCGTGCCATACAACCTCCAGGAGTACGGTGAGGCGTATAGTCAAAGGTCTGCCTATCGTTTACCTACCAAACCTCAGAGATAACGATGTTAATCGAAAGACTCCCTCCCACCGAGAAAAAGCTCATGCTTAACTCTTTCGGGCACCAGACTTCTTTTATATGCATGTGTATGCATAAATATACACATTCACATGTTTGTGCATCTCTGTGC
>NC_051405.1:1251424-1251703 GCF_015228065.2 Penaeus monodon
TCATACATGTACACACACACATAATCAGACCACTTCTAAATTAAATATAATCTGACTTCATTGGATACCGCTTGACCTTAGGCGAACACACAAAGCAGATATACAAACTCCTACATGCATGCTTCACACATTCTGTAGCAGTGTTGGGTATGAAAACTTGTTTTTACCCCGAATTTAAGAGTTTAGGGATAGATAAGTGGAATTCAAATACTCACTGGGCTGGCGGCACTTACTCAGCGGAGTAATTAATATAAGCCACCCAAGAGCCATATGCTGCGC
>NC_051405.1:1252027-1252202 GCF_015228065.2 Penaeus monodon
ACAATGCGAAGGAGGACGACGTTAAAATTAGGCTTCTGAACGGTGAGAACATCTTGTTCCCAAGGCAGCATTCTTAAGACTGTAATGCCATGCTGCTGACATCATAAAGTAAATTAAATTGGGTTATCTTGGGGTTTCCATTACGCCAGAACCCCAGGAGCGGTAGCCACGAACG
>NC_051405.1:1252401-1252465 GCF_015228065.2 Penaeus monodon
GCTTTAGAAAGAATAGTATACTTTGTCATTAAAAAAATCCCGAAATGTTTGGCAGCAAGAAAGA
>NC_051405.1:1252795-1253404 GCF_015228065.2 Penaeus monodon
TCGGGAGCAGGAAAATAAAGATTATAGATGAATATAAGTTACTGAGGCTGCTGAAAAAGTATATGCCGGCGCTACAAAAATGAAATGTCAAGTATCGTACTTTTTAATGCGTGCAAAAATGGGCGTGAAATGTAACTTATAAATAATGACGCATCCGTCATGTAAATGAATCCAGTTCCTGTTGGGTGCTGGAAGGCGAGCGGAGGCAAGGGAGGAGAGAGGGAATGCAAAACAATTGAAAATGTGATGAAGAAGCGACGCCAAGAGAGGGAAGGCTTGCACTGAGGAGGATGGAGAGCGATCAAAACAAAGCAAGAGAGAAAGACTGTGTGTGTGTGTTTATGTGCTCGTACCTGCCTCGCATCAGCCAGCGCGAGTATAGTGACGTCTAATGCCGGTTGCCAGGACGTGCTGACGCATCGCAGCGATGATCTCTAGAACACAACGGGAAATATGGTCTATTTTCACTGCTGTCATCTCCGTCTCTACAGACACTATTGCTTATTCATATTGATAATATCACCTACATTTCCGTTCTGCATTTCACCGCCATTTGCTCCCCGCAATTTATGTAGTATACCCCCCCCACACCCCCACACCCAATGAACA
>NC_051405.1:1253524-1253761 GCF_015228065.2 Penaeus monodon
TTATTCATTCAATCATTTGAGATTTGCGAAGTCTGGCAGGTTAGATTTTACTCTAGCCTGTATAGTTAAACTTGACGGATTAGTAGCCTGACTGATCACTGCCAACCTGGTACAATGAACTGTGAATTACAATTCTATGAATGCTTGTCACTGTGATAATTGGGTCGCAATCCATCGTTTAGTGATTAGATATTAGTGTGAGTTGATCCCGTGCTCTTCCAGTTTGTTGGAAAGATT
>NC_051405.1:1255929-1256303 GCF_015228065.2 Penaeus monodon
ACGGTGTTCTTTTCTATTTTCAAAACCTCCTTCAGTTTCTCCATTGCGTAATGGCAAAAAACAAACACGGACGCTCCCACGTACACGCGCTGGGCCCCCTTAATGCATGACGTCACCTGCAGGTAAGGCAACGCTTTCATGACCTTTTACCTAGGGCCATGGCAGCATCATGTCGCGTATGTCAGATGGTACCTGGCAACTGCAATCGGAATTTTTCTTGTCGCGACTCACTGACAAATGACAACATATTGGGGCAAGGAAACTTGGGGAGTTGAAAGAGGAAGGGAGAGGAGAGGAAAAAGGTTAAAAGGTTTGGCAAAATCAATGGTATATGAGAGAGAAAAGGGAAGGAAAGGAAAGCCACGGATTTATCA
>NC_051405.1:1256473-1256717 GCF_015228065.2 Penaeus monodon
AGCTCAGTGGACTGTAAACAGAATGAATCGCTTCAAAATACTCAAGTTGTAAAATACTACTCCTGTTACCTATTTATCTGCACATGTCATATCATCACCCCCTATAAATACAGAAAAAGGTACATATATACTCGCATTTCACAGGTGGGAAAAGTAATAGTACCAAGCGTTTTTGAGAAATTTCGAAATTTTGTGCCAAGAATTGTGTCATAGATGGTTGCTTTGCTTCAGTACGAAGCAAGAG
>NC_051405.1:1259696-1259971 GCF_015228065.2 Penaeus monodon
CATTATAATCTCTTGCTTCGTACTGAAGCAAAGCAACCATCTATGACACAATTCTTGGCACAAAATTTCGAAATTTCTCAGTACAGCTTGGTACTATTACTTTTCACCTGTGCAATGCGAGTATATATGTACCTTTCTGTATTTATAGGTGTGAGTGATATGACATGTGCAGATGATAGGTAACAGGAGTAGTATGTTACAACTTGAGTATTTTGAAGCGATTCATTCTGTTTACAGTCCACTGAGCGTTGACTACTATCCCCGTGCGCTGCCGT
>NC_051405.1:1260075-1260448 GCF_015228065.2 Penaeus monodon
CCCCTTCCCCTCTCCCTCCATTTCCCTCTCTCGCTTTCTGATAAATCCGTGGCTTTCCTTTCCTCTCCCTTTTCTCTCTCATATACCCATTGATTTTGCCAAACCTTTAACCTTTTTCCTCTCCTCTCCCTTCCTCTTTCAACTCACCAAGTTTCCTTGCTCCAATATGTTGTCATTTGTCAGTGAGTCGGCGACAAGAAAAATCCGATGCAGTTGCCAGGTACCATCTGACATACGCGACATGATGCTGCCATGGTCTAGGTAAGAAGGTCATGAAAGCGTTGCCTTACCTGCAGGTGACGTCATGCAGTTAAGGGGGCCAGCGCGTGTACGTGGGAGCGTCCGTGTTTGTTTTTTGCCATTACGCAATGGA
>NC_051405.1:1261247-1261319 GCF_015228065.2 Penaeus monodon
CTTTGGGGTTCCCTTTACTTAAACCGGTAGTCGTGCAATATTTATCAACACAAAACCCACACAACACACCAC
>NC_051405.1:1261434-1261933 GCF_015228065.2 Penaeus monodon
AGTTTCATGGAAAATAGTTCTAAAAACGAAACATAATGAAAACGGAACAAAAAAAAAAATTTGAAATGAGTGAACCCAAAGGGGCCCGGGCTCGCCGGGAATTTTCCCAACTAGATTTCTAAAGAGGACCGGGGCTCCCTGGTTCAACTACCTTGTCGTAATATAAGGAAACCCAAAACGTCGAAAAAATTTATAAAGCTCAAAAAAAAAAAACCTCAAATTTCCCAAAGCCCTTTTCATTATTCATTTTCTTATCTATTAATTTCCCTTTTTTCCCCCCTCCCTTTTTTCATTTTCCCCTCCTCTACATTCCCGCAGGGGACCCCTTCCCCCCCTCGCTTCCCTCCCCCTTTGGCCCCTTTAGAGCTTCTCCTCTGGCGCACTCTCCCCCCCCTCTCTTCCGCCGGGCGGAGGCTCCAAGCTGTCCTTTGTTTTCTGGCCCGGGCATGTCTTGTGTGTTTTTCAACGTAGTTTATATAATTTTCCATGTGGGGTTTTG
>NC_051405.1:1262329-1262485 GCF_015228065.2 Penaeus monodon
AGTTCAGTCTGTGCGATTTTTTATGATGTTTCTTCAGAATATTTTCTGTGAAAATTCATAAGGGAAAATGAAAAATCATAATATAACTGGAAAAACACCAAGAAAAAATTTTGCAATGAGGGCGAGGGGGCGGGGCTAAGCTCGGAAGGATATTTA
>NC_051405.1:1262555-1264024 GCF_015228065.2 Penaeus monodon
TACCCACCCCTTTTTCCTTAGTTCCTTTTTTTCCTACCCCAACCCTATTTTCCCTTTTAACCCCCGGAAAGTGTGAAAAGAAAATAATGAAAACTCCCTGCAAATATTTAAATGCAGTTTTTCTAAAAAAAGTATAATGACAAAATAATTTAAATGGAATCAAATTTAATTCAAAATAAGATGCGCGTGCATGCCAATCGCTAATATTTATTTTGTCTATTATCACCACATTTTACATCAAAATTTTTATTCCGGCTTTTCATATCAAGATGAGAGACTTCAAATTCACATCTCATGGAAATAAAACATAAGATGGGGCTTGACGTCCTATGGATAAAAACACAAAAATTATATGCTATAATGATATATTTACCCTTCGCCAACTTGCGATTTAATCTCGTGGGGTCTCGCTGTCGTTTGAGCTCAAAAAAGAAATCCTGTTTCTTTAACTTCCCCGTCGGGTTGATCGACTTCTTTCAATTGTCTCATTATTGTGTTGGGGGCTTTTCAGTTTTAGAAGGTATAGACTAATGCCAGGGAATTTTTTACCTTCGTGACTTTGAAAAGACAACCCTTTTACTCCCCCAGTCAGGTCTTGGGGCCCAAGCATCGGTGAAATGAGTTTCGAAATTTTAAAAGGGGAAAATCACCGGGCTACTGAATCCCTACGACCCATATTGGGAATTCAATTTGGTTTTAATGTTCTAACACAGGGAAAATCAAAAAATCTCGTGACCACAAAGCAAAAAAATCATAGTAACATAAAACTATGCATAAATTGTACTTCGTCAAGGACCAGTTGAGTTTTTGCCTGACTTATTAAATATTCGTGAACAAGTATGAATCCAGTGACGGGGACCAGTAGAGTTGTAAATCTTTCATTGTGGGGACTTTGAAAATAAAAATTGCGTGGTGGAAAAATTCCCAAAAGCTCAAAAATTCCAAACAACTAAACCACTTTCATTATTTATTTTTTAAATTCCCCTCCGCTTTATATATGCCAAGACAAAAGGCCAGATTCCAGGGTGCATGTTCCTCAGGCCTTCTGTTGCCAGGGCACCAGGGACAGCGGACGAACCCGACCCCTGCGAAATGGCTGTTTTGCGGGCAGAAGATGGACGTTTGGGAGCGCAACGCTGCAGTCCCCCGGAAGGGGGCAGGGGGAAAACCGCCTTTTTGCACTGTCCCTTGTGACCCCCGGAACAAGGAATGACCAGGATTGGAGCCGGGGTGGGCCAGGGAAAGGAGCTAGGGGACCACAAGTGGAGCTTCGCCCGCCGGGGGGCCCAAAGGGGGGCGCAGCTTTTAAAGCCACGCTCGCCCACTCGACTCAGCAATTTGGAGAATAAATGATTTTATCCCCCTAGTGTGAGATTCTATGTTTTGTATGGAATAATGTTTTACTAGGTGTGCCGTCCACTTTCAATCCCAAGAAATAGAAATCCGAACCAAAATGTTTGAGATGGGAT
>NC_051405.1:1264130-1265948 GCF_015228065.2 Penaeus monodon
GCGCGTGCGCGTGCGCGTGCGTGTTTCTTTTTTTTAAAGCTATCTTTTTCTTGAAGTTAAGGCAGCCTTTCATCTGTTATATTTTCGTGCGCAGACGATGGGGCCCCTAAATAAATTTTATTTGCCGGATGACAAACCCAAATCCCCCCCTGCCCGCTTTCCCCCCCTCTGTCGCCTCCACTTTCGCTCTTCCGTCGTTTTAACTCACGCCGGGATGGGCGTTTGCTCCCTCGTGCTTTTTCGCCTGTCCCTCTTTTTCTGGGGGCAGTTTCGCTCTGGCTGTGTATATCTCTTTGTCTTACGTCTATTCGTTGCTACAATTGTTAATTAGTTATACTCTATTTGTATCTGCCTCTCCAATTTGTCCCCAATCAACCTCGCGGCCCGACCCCCCCACACCCCATCCCGTGTCCTTTTCAACAGGGCCCCCCCCATTACTCTCCCCAATCAAAACCCGGGGGGCCGTGCTCTGGGAACCTTTTTTGTATGAACCATGCTATCACGGCATTTCCGGGGAGTTTCCCTGGTAGCCATCCTTTTTTGGGCAGATTATAATCTTTATTCAGTTCTAAGTATATACGTACTACCAGGGAAAAAGGGGGGGTAGGGGGGAAAGGGGAAAGAAAAAGGGTGGGAGATACCGAGGGGGGGGGGGGAAAAAAAGCCCCGTCTGTCGGGCCCAACCGTTCCCCGAATTCTGGGGGGTAAAATTTTACGGTCATAATGTCGATTTTTTTAAAGTCGTTTCATTTTTTTTCCATAAAAATCTTTGACTTCTCCTTCTTTCTCATTTCCTTCTTCCTCCCTTGCCCCTCTCTCTCCGCAAATGCGTGCATGGGGCAGACTAAAATTTGGGAAAAAAACCTCAGAATCGACAAAAAATGCTTTGTAGAGCTTTTTTCAGCCGCTCATGCTATCCCCCTCCAAAGCCAACAGGATGTGACCTTCCTCCCTCGCCCCTAAAAAGGGACAATAATTAACCGAAGGGTCATTTTTGCTTTTTTTTGAGGCTGTTGAATAATTTGGGGTAGGGGTGGGGGGGGGGCGGCTGGATAAACGGGGGGCCGGTGGGGGGGGCGGCCGGATGGAAAAATAGTGCCCCCCCTCCGACCCCTTTCCAGCGGCCCCGGGCGGGAACGGGCCAAGCCAGCTTCTTTTGGGGACTCCTGTTCCTGCAAACAACTCCTACCCCGGAAGTATCTTATTCCAGTCTTCCCCCGGTGAGAACTGCATGAGAATTAAAGGGTTTGGGGAGGGGGGGGTAGGGAGGGGGGGGCGGGGAAGGCGGCGGGTTAGAGGGACCGCGATGAAAGGGGAGGCGGGGGAAAGGGCCGGCTGGTGCAGGGGCCTGCGATAAACGGGAAACGCGAAAAAGACAGATGTTTCAGGAGGAGGAGCGAGAGGACCTGAAACCGACGGGAAGAGGAAGCATGGCCGAACAGCGCCCACGCCGATCAGCCTTGGGGTGGCATGAAAGCGAGCCCCGAGACGGGCGTCACTGCCCGGCGAAGGGGCCTGGGGGGGGGGGGGGGGTAGGGAGTATAACCACTTCCCCAATGTCAATTAGTCACTTATGCCTGTTACAAAAGGGCACTCCCGCACCTTACCTTCCCCCTGGCCAGATCTACCTGAATTAACTACACGGGGCCCGGCAGAAGCCCTGCTAAAGCACGCCAGTCTCGGTCCGCCTCCCGAGCCTCGGCCCCAAAGGGGTTGATCTGCTATTTCCCAAAGGCGGTTCCTCAATAGGTAGACCCGTAAAACACAAAGGCGGCTTTTGCATGATAAGAAAATTATCTTTACTAATAAAAACCCCCG
>NC_051405.1:1266023-1266127 GCF_015228065.2 Penaeus monodon
GAAACCACAAAAACCACACACCACACTATTATATATATATAATAATATATTAAAAATATATTTTTAAAATTTTAAAATATTAAATATTTATATGTTTGTGGTGA
>NC_051405.1:1266352-1266445 GCF_015228065.2 Penaeus monodon
CGTATGTTGTGTATTATATTAATATATATTTTAAAATAATTATAATAATATATATTTTTAAAAAAATTATTATATTACATTACATAAAATTGC
>NC_051405.1:1268564-1269283 GCF_015228065.2 Penaeus monodon
GGTGCGGGCGGGTTATTAAAAAGAGCTAATTATCTTATCATGCGAAAGCCGCCCTTTTTGGCTTAGGGTTCCCTATTGAGGCCGCCTTTGGGAAAATCAGCAGATAAACCCCTTTGGGGCCGAGGCTGCGGACGGGGGCCCAGACTGGCCTGTTTGTATCCGGGGCTTTGCCGAGCCCGTGTATTAATCCCGGTAGACGGGCCCACGGGAGAGGTCAAGGTGGCAGGATTGTACCTTGTAACGCATAACGTGACAAATGTGACCTGAAAAGGGTTATACTCCCTACCCCCCCCCCCCCCCGGCCCCTTCGCCTTGGCAGTGCCCCCGTCTCGGGGCTCGCTTTCATGCCACCCAAGGGACGGCGTGGGCGCTGTTGGGCCCGATGTTTTCCTCTTCCAGTCGTTTCGGTCCTCTCGCTCCTCCCCAAAAAATTGAATCGGTTCGGTTTCCCGTTTCATGCAGGCCCCTCTGCACCACCCCTCTCCGCCTCCCGTTTCATCGCAGGTCCCTCTCACCACCCGCCTTCCTCCCCCCCCCCTCTCCCTACCCCGGCCCCTCCCAAGCCTTAAATTCTCTGCATTCTCACCTTTGGGGAACGCGGGAAATAAGATACTCTCCGGGTGGGATTGTCTTGCGGGGAACGGGACTCCCAAGAGAAGCGTCTTGCCCATTCGCTCGCGCGCCGGGGAAAGGAGTCGGAGGGGGGGCATTTTTTTCCA
>NC_051405.1:1269310-1269548 GCF_015228065.2 Penaeus monodon
GTTTATCCAGCTCCCCCCCCCCCACCCCTACCCTACATTATTCAACAGCCTCAAAGAAAACGGAAAAAATGATCTTGGTTTATTCTATTTTTCCCTTTTTTAGGGGCAGGGGGGGAAGTGTCACATCCTGTTGGCTTGGCACTGGATACATGCGCGGTGATAAAGCTCTACAATACCCTTGTTTCGATCTCTGAGGTTTTTTTCCAATTTTAGTCTGCCCTCATGACAGCGCACTTGC
>NC_051405.1:1269589-1270362 GCF_015228065.2 Penaeus monodon
AAGAAATGAGAAGTAAAAAGTTTTTTGGAAAAAAATGAAACAACATAGAAATGTCACATTATGCCCGGGAAAATTTTACCCCCCCAGAATTCGGGGAACAGGTTAGGCCGACGGGCGGTTTTTTTTTTCACCCCCCCCTCCGGCTTCTCCCCCCCCCTTTTTTTTCGTTCCCTTTCCCCCCCTACCCCCCCTTTTCCCTGTGTGTATCGTATATCACTTAAAAATAAATCAAGTTTTATATATCTGCCCACAAAGATGGCTACCATGTAACTGCCCGGAAATGCACTGATATGCATGGTTCTACAAAAAAGGTTTCCCAGATGACACGGCCCCGCGTTCTGTTTGGGTGAGAGCTGAATGGGGGGGGCGTTTTAAAGGCCGGGGATGGGGTGTGGTGGTGGGGCCCGCGGGGTGATGGGCACAAAATTTGGAGGGCAGAACACCTAGATGTATAACTATTAACAATTGTAGCAACGAATAGACGTAAAGCAAAGAGATATATACAACCCGAGCGAAAGCTTGGCCCACAGCAAAAAGGACAGGCGAAAAGACGAGGACAAACATCCCCTCCCAGGCGGAGTTAAAAAGACGAAGAGCGAAAATGGAGGCGACAGAGCGGAGGGAAACGAGCAGGGGTGGGTTGGTTTTCATCCGGGAAAAGAATTTTTAGCGGCCCATCGTCATCCGCACGAAATAAACAGCAGAAAGGCTGCCTGTAACTTCACGAAAAGATTAGCTTTAAAAAAAACACCACGCGCAGCGACGCGCACCCC
>NC_051405.1:1270460-1272092 GCF_015228065.2 Penaeus monodon
ACAAATCCCTCATCTCAAATAGCTTTGGTTCGGATTTTGATTTTCTTCGGATTTGAAAGTGGAGCGGGACACCGTATCAACTTACTTTCCATACAAAAACTATAAAACTACACTAGGTGGGATAAAAAGCATTTTTCTCCTTTAATTGCTGAGTCGACGTGGGCGGGCGTGGGTTTGAAGTGCGCCCCCCCTTGGGGCGTCCCCGGCGGGCGAAGCTCCCCCTTTTGGTCCTCCAGCTCCCTTCCGGCTCCTTCCTGGCCCAATCCGGCTCCATTCCTTGTAGTCCAGGGCTCACAAGGCACAGTGCAGAGGCGGTTCCCCTGCCCCTTCCGGGGGACTGCAGCGTTCGTCGTCTCTCCCAAAAGTCCGATCTTTTGCCTGCAAAGCAGCCTTTCGCAGGCGTCGTGGTTCGTCCCCTGTCCCTGGTGCCATGGCCAAAGGCCTGAGGAAAATGCACCTTTTGGAATCTAGGCCTTCAGGCTTGGGATATATAAGGTGAGGGTAATTAATAAGAAAATAATGAAATGGGGGTTTGTTGTTAGAGATTTGAGCTTTGGAATTTTTCCCCCGCAAAGTTTTTTTACCCAAATCCCTACAATAAAGATTTACAACTCTCTGATTTCCCTCGTACATGGGATTATCTTGTTCACGAAATTAATAATCAGTGCAAAACTAACTGGTCCTTGACGAATCAATCTTATGCTAGTTACATGTTACATTGATTTTTTTGCTTTTTGGTCACGAGTATTTTAGATTTTTCCCCGTGTTAGAACTTAGAAAAACCAAATTTAAAATACAATATGGGTACTGTAGCATTCAGTAGTCCCCGGGGATTTCCTCTTTTTAAAATTTCAAAACCCTTTCACTTCGATCTTGGGCCGACAAGACCCTGACTGGCCGGGAGTAAAGGGCTTGTCATTATCAAATGTCAGCGAAGTCAAAAAATCCTGGGATATCTTATCCTTCTGCAAACTCAAAGCCCAAAAAATTAAAAGGACAATTTAAAGAAGTCGATCAATCCCGACAGGAATTGAAGTAAAAGGTTTTTTGTTGAGCATCAGAAAGACAGCGTGACGCCCGAGATGTCAATCGCCCAGTTGGCGAATTGGTATAAATCTATTTAGCATATAAATTTGTTTGTGTTTCGTCATCCATACGGAAAGTCAAACTTCACTTAGCTTTCATTTCCATGAGACTGTGAATTGAAGTCTCTTTTTTTTTTTTTTTGATATGTAAGATGCCTGGAATCAATTAATTTTGATGTAAAATGTGGTGATAATAGACAAAATAAATATTAGCGATTGGCATGCACGCGCATCTTATTTTGAATTAATTAGATTCCTATTTTAAAAATATTATTTTCATTATCACTATTGTTAGAACCGCATTGAAGTATTTGACGCAGTTTTTATTTTTTCATTTACCACTTTGGGGGGGAAGAAGGGAAAATAGGATTGGGGGGGAAGGAAAGGGACTTACAGAGGAAAAAGGGTGGGTAAAAGGGGAGAGGAAAAAGGGGGAAAGGGGCCAAAGAAAAGAAAGGGAGCGGGGGAAGGGAATAATTCCCTTTCCGAGCTTAGCCCCGCCCCCTCGCCCTCATTGCAAATATTTTTTTCTTGGCTTGTTTTCCAG
>NC_051405.1:1272586-1272729 GCF_015228065.2 Penaeus monodon
TTGGAGAATTATATAAACTACGTTGCAAACACACAAGACATGCCCAGGCCAGCAAACAAACGGACAGCTTTGGAGCCTCCGCCGCGGCAGGAAGAGAGGGGAGGGAGAGCTGCGCCAGAGGATGAAGCTCATGAAGGGCCAGA
>NC_051405.1:1272756-1272931 GCF_015228065.2 Penaeus monodon
TCCGTGCGGGAATGTAGAGGGAGGAGATAATGAAAACGGGAGGCAGGGAAAAGGAAGTTAATAGATAAGAATAATGAATAGATGAAAGGTCTATTGGCAAGTTTATGAGTGTTTTTTTTTTTTTTGAGTCTTTTATAAATTTTTTCGACGTTTTGGTTCCTGTTATTATTACGAT
>NC_051405.1:1278455-1278604 GCF_015228065.2 Penaeus monodon
TCCTCGAGACTAGGCTCCTTTTTGGCCCTCGAGGTGGAGTAACCTCCCCGCTCCTTCTAAGTGGCTGCCCTACGAACACTGCGCTACAGCGGTTAGTACAAGACTGGTAATTGCTGTAGCTGGCCTCGCGTGTGCCTGGAGGGGCAAGC
>NC_051405.1:1278625-1279077 GCF_015228065.2 Penaeus monodon
TAGGCCGTAGGATGGGGACTACATAGGTGAGAGGGGGTTGGGGGCTCTGAGAGGGGAAAGGGGGATGCTGGAAGTGGGCTCAGAGAAAAAAAATCAACTTGGAAGGAAGGGACTGTAAGGGCAAGTGTCGAACCTCCGGGGTTCCTAAGAAGGACATCTGCCACCGCCCTTTCCTACGCATCCCTTGCGAGGGGGGGGGGGGTAGGGGGATGGCGTCTGGGTGGGTGAGTTGGTGGGGGGTAGGGATAAAGAGCGCTTATACGACGTCGGCGATGGCATCTGTCTTGTCTCATGTCGTTGTGTTTCTCCGGCAATGCCTCGTCGGGCTGATGGTATATGGCTCGGCGGTGGTCGGCGGCTGGCCGCTTGCCTGGTCTGTCCCTCTCGTCGCATTCGCTTTTATAACATGTCACTAACGGAATTAGCGAAAAGAGGACACGGAGATACACTGT
>NC_051405.1:1279184-1279654 GCF_015228065.2 Penaeus monodon
AGCAATTGATGACACAAAGAACGTCGGTGACCTCTCAAAGCCTCGTGAATTCAGTAATTACATACACATACGAAGGTCTCTCCTACAGCCTCGTCCGCCAGTCCCTGAAGTGCGAGCAAGCCATCCCTCCCACAGACATTCAGGGACCATCTCCGGGAGGCGTTAAAGGAGAACAAAACTACAAACAAGCAAACGAAAGCACTGCACTCCCCTGGCGTGCACTTGGGCCGCAAGAGAGGCGAGGCCGCATTTGGCGACCAACTGCTCTATTATCCTCATCGGCATATTTTGTCATCTTACTCACCACTGTCTGGGAGCCTTTTTACTGCATCATCACTGTAATCTGTATTGTTGTTCACCGTTACTATTAATCTTGTTAATATTAACGCTATTTTCATTACGATACGACAGTTTTTTTTTCAGTATTTTATTAAATTTGTTCACTATTTCTTTCCTAGACATGTTCACTA
>NC_051405.1:1279671-1279856 GCF_015228065.2 Penaeus monodon
GTGACGTTATTCGCCAGGCGGATCTACATGTCATGCACACGTAAACACACCTGTGAGCACTTGTGCATGCATGGCTGGTAACGATATAACGGCCTCCGACTCTATTCTGCAAGGAATTCGCAATTCAACCCAAATTCAGAAGAACAGGAAGAAATTAATGTTATAAAGAGTTCTAGGCATTTCCA
>NC_051405.1:1281119-1281327 GCF_015228065.2 Penaeus monodon
AGAACACCATGAAGGAAGCAGCGGTGGAAAGTGCGAAAAATAAATTGGAAACGAGGAAGGTGTAGCAGCAAAGAAGCCGTGGGCCTCTGAAGAGATGAAAAGGGATGAAAGGAGAAAGTGGAAGAATATAGCAATTGAGGAAGGCAGAAGAAAGTGTAAACAGCTAGAAATAGTGGATTGAGGCGGGAAACAAACAATCTGTTGTATG
>NC_051405.1:1281500-1281664 GCF_015228065.2 Penaeus monodon
CTCTCTTTCGCTATCTTCCTGATGCATCGTAACATTCTACTGAAGAGAAAAACAATTGCATTCTTATTCACAATGATGTGCAAGTAATTTGCATATAAATAAGAATATATTTTCATAGGAAGAAATTCTTGACGTATCTCCCCTTGCTTGAGGCAAAACATAAA
>NC_051405.1:1281975-1283465 GCF_015228065.2 Penaeus monodon
TGACTTCACATTGGCTTTATGCTTAGTATAGTATATTCTGGCCATGAATTACACTTGACCGGGATTTACATTTCTACGTACCTAACTGAGATGAAGCGGCAGATTGCGTAGCTGGTGGCGGCCGCTCGTTGGAACGGTTTTTCTGGTGGCAGCGAGGTGGGAGATGTGGCGGGACAACTTGGCCCGTAGCAAGTTTGCGAGAAGAAACAAGAAAGACTTTTGTGGGTGTTGCGGGAAATGGCTTGTTTTTCCTCGTTTACCACATCCTCACACCTTTGAATCTCTGTGGAGGCTGTGGCGGTATTTGAGGTTACAGGAAGACGCTGAGGGCGGGGCGAGTGGACGGAAGGCCCTGAGTTACTGCAGCGCAGAATCTTGGGATGGCTAGAAGCTAGCCCTTCGAAGCCGCTCCCGATGTCTTGTAAGCATCAGCAGTAGTGTTTTTGTGCCGTTTTAGATCATGCTGTGAAAAAGGTAACGACCTTCCGCTAGGTAGAGAAAAAAAGGAATGTTTACAGGAGTTGTCATTAAATCAAAAGTTATAAAAAAGGTAAATAAACTCTCAAAGACAGGAAGTGCTCAAGTGCTTACGTGCGACACTTCCTAAGCTCAGGGTCCCGGAGGGCAAACGCTCTTGCCGCAAAACTCCTCCAATGAATCGGCAACTGAGCTTACCTGTGTGACAAGTCTGCGGGGCAGCGAGTTCCTCACGAGCCTCAATCAGTTGTTGTTTTGCTCTCAGACGAGAGAGTCGCGCCGCTCGCGCTCTCGGCCACGCTGTGACCCTCCCAAGCCAACTCTCCTTGTGGATGTCTTGTATTTCCGTGTCGACGGGAAGAGGTGATGGCATTATGTTGTCAGAGTGAAGTGTGAAAATGGATATTGGAGAAGTGCCTCTGCGCAAGAAAGTGCTACGGGAAGCGTGCGAGTGTTAGAGGCACTGCGTTAGTAGCGATGCATATAGGTAGTTGCTGCATCCTAACGAAGCGATTTGCATGTGTACCTTGTCGAGGATGGGCGAAGGCCACGCCTGTGCTCGGGAACGCCTTAGATGCCGAAGCACCGATTCAGTAAATGTGCTCTTACGTGTGCAAGATGTTGCGTCCTGGTCAGAAGTGCAGTGATCGAGGAATACCATATCCCGTTAGACAGTTATCCCGAACCCCCAGGTCTGTCTCTTTGTTAGACTCTGGAGCGAGTGGCGAGGTGAGATTCCTAGCACGCGAGAAGTGACACAGCCTTGAGGAAGTGTGGCTGGGCCGTGTGTGGAGCCGAGCAGGTGTTTGTGTTGGGAGCCCAGGTGTTGCTCGGCTCCAGGTGCTGGCGGAAGAAATGGAGCTTGGAGCGTTGGGGATAACGTGGGCTCCTTGAGGCTGGTGACGAAGTGAGCCAAGGGCGTGGGCTTAGGACAAGAGACGCTTGATCGCTGGCTCGTTTCACATGTCCTTTGTAGTTGCGACTACTGCTATGATCTCTGCCAGTGCTGTTTG
>NC_051405.1:1283823-1284127 GCF_015228065.2 Penaeus monodon
CTTATTGTAACTTATCATCATGCTTCTCATGATGAGTTCAGCGTAGGAAGGGAAAGAGCAGCGTTTAACAGGCTGTGTTGTGTCATCCAAGCGACGACGGCCCAGCACCACGGATGGTGATGACTGCGATGGTGATGCGGTCGGGCTGTGGCGCGTAGATTTAGATGGTGTGATGATCTGTGGCTTTGGTGTAGAATAACGCAGTGGCTGGAGGCTGGAGGAACGGCCAGGTGGAGTTGCATGTTGTGCTACCTTCTGTCGAGATGTTTTTTTTTTCTAATTCGGCTTGGCGATGCTCATATTA
>NC_051405.1:1286964-1287823 GCF_015228065.2 Penaeus monodon
AATTTAAAAAGAAAGGGGAAGAGCCCCCCAGGGCCCCCCAAGGACAAAGCGAAAGGATAAAAAGGAAAAGAGGAAAAGAGAGTGAAAAAGAGAGGGGGGAGGGGGACGTTTAGGCCGGGAGACAAAAAAAGGAAAGGGGGAAAAGGGGAAAAAGGTTTCGGGGGGCCCCCCCCCGGAAAGTTTAAAAAAAAAATGGGGAGGAAAAATGGGGGGAGGGGGAAAGGGGAGAGGGGCGGGAAAAAGGGGGGGCCCCCCCGGGTCCCCCCCCCTTTTTTAAAAGGGGGGAGGCAAAAGGGAAGAAAAAAAAGAGGAGGAGGAAAAGCAGCGAGAGGAAAAAAAAAAGGGAAGAAAAAAAAAGGGGGAGGAAGGGCAACGAAAAAGGGAAAGGGGGGGTAAAAGGGAAAAGGAAAAGAAGAAGGAAAAGGAGGGGGGAGGAGGAGGGGAAAAGGAAAAAGGAAGGAAAACAAAAAAAGGAGGAAAAGGGAGGAAAAGAAAAAAGGAAAAGCCAACGGAACTCCATTAAAGACCCCAGGGGGAATTAACCCAACTTAAAAACCCAATTTGAGGAAAGACGACGAAAAAATGGGGAGAGGGAAAAACTGAAGGGGTCAAAAAGGGGGTGGGGCCCCAAAAAAAGAAAAAGGGCGGGCCCCAGGGGCCCCCCGGGGGGCCCCCCCGCAATTTCCCCGCCCGGGGGAAAAAAAAGGGGGGTAGGGGAAAGGGGCAAGGCTGGGCCCCCCCCCCTTTGGGCAAGGGACAAATTTTTGGGAGAAAGACCAAAACAATAAAGGAAAAGTTTTTAAAGGGGAAAAGGGGGGGAGGGGGAAAACCTTTGGGGGGCCCAGACAAAAACCCCCTT
>NC_051405.1:1287981-1288453 GCF_015228065.2 Penaeus monodon
TTCATTTTCTTCGCGAATGACCGCGAGGGCTGGCCGCAGTGGTCCGATCATGTGCACAGCCTTGCTATATTCGATAAAGCCTGAATATCTGATGCGATAGCACTTTCATAGCACTGCTGAATCTCCAGGTCAGTTGTGAGAGGATAACTGACTGGTATTTCAGGACCGGTGTAGAATTTTTCGTAAATAAACATAGCGATATTTAAGGTTCAGCGTTCCGAGCCGAGACAAAAGCCTCGTTCTGTTTCCTCCGCCAAGTGCCATGCCTTGCCCACCCGGCACAGTTTCCCAAAGATCGGTGCCACTTAAGGTAAATATTATCCCTGGCTGCCCGCCCACGCCGAGAGGGGCGGGAAGGCTGGCTCTCTTTTTCCTCCTCTTTTTGCGGGGAGGCAAGGGACAGACAGGAGAAACAGGAGGAGTAGCAGCCGAGCAAGAGGAGTAGACTTTGTAGGAAATGTTTGCATCGACG
>NC_051405.1:1288518-1290058 GCF_015228065.2 Penaeus monodon
CCAAGAAATGGAAAATGACGCAGCTTAACGTTGAACTCCATTACGATCTTTATTGAATAATCGCTTACATTCTTAACAAATACAGAGTGTTATTTAAGATCACACAGTATGTATATAGAGGGCAGTAGCTAAAGCTGAAGGGAAATGTCGATCAAAAGCGTGTTCCCAGAAAACAGAAAGTAGACGCTGATCCTGACGCTGAGCCCCGCGCGCCTCGGTCGGGCCTCGCATTCCCCGCCGCGGTCGAGAGGCCGCGGGCGGTTCGTTCCCGGCGAGGAAGCGGGTCGGGAAGCCATGACCGCCGTTCCTGCTGCCGTAGCAATGTGAGGACTTGCCCTTTGTTGTGTGAGTAGGTATTGTATGCACGCATGCAATACCTACACACGCATGCATACAAGTATGTAAGAGTTTGGTAAGCGGAGGAGGGCTGCGTAAGGCTTATCAGTTGGGCATGACACGGCTCTCGTGTCCGCTCGCATGGGGTCAGGGCGCGGGGGGCGACACAGGTGGGTCCGTGCAGGCTTTATTACGCGCAGCAGAAAAAGGTGAAGGAAGGAAAGTCGTTGTGAAGAAGCACGATAGAATTGCTTTCTCTTTTCGATCTTCGTAAAGCGAAAGGGCCGAAGAAAGAGAGGAAAAGAGCAATCAAAAAGAGAAGAAAGCGAAGCAGGACCCTCCCTCCGAGTACATACCCCCCCCCCGCCCACCACCCTCCCTCCGCACTTGTACAAGGTCGAGTAACAGGCAGAGAGTGCTATCGTTTATGAGGACATTCCCGGGACAAGTGGTCGAGTGTTGTTGTCATGTTAGCGAGACTCAAGTCGCTTGCGTGGCCAGTGATGCCGACGAAGGGCGTTATTTATTCCTGGCAGTCTTTCTCCTTACTACCGATTTTTAAAGCGTGTCTGATATTTATTTTTAGAACTGTGGACATTCCTTTTTTTATTGCTCTGTAAATTGTTCATGTCTTGTTTTATAGTAGGTGTGAAGGGCGAGTCATTAACCAAAGTTGATTAACAGGAGCCTCAAAATAACTTTCGTGTCACACAATGGCGTAAAACGAATAAGACCCAGTGAAGAGATCAGATAAGACCAGAATAACAGAACCAAAACAACAAGAAATAATAACTGGAAAATCCGAATCAGACACACTCCAAGAGGTCAGCAAAATGACCTCGACGACCCTGTCTTGACCCCGAGAGTGACGAAGAAACACAGACTCATTTCCCGCCGGGTCGAGTCGTGAGGGACACTGTGCTTAAAGTTTCCATCTGCATTTTCGGCCGCTGACCGCTTTTATTTCTTTTTGGCTGGAGGTAAGTCACAAGTTCAAGTTTTGTTAATCAGATTTATTTTTATTGCTCATCAATATCCAAGGACATAACAGTTTACAGCCAGCTTGGTATGCATGGCAGTCATGCAGTGTCTGGTGCTGGGAATTTAAACGCAATATAAACAAGCAGTGTCTATTAATGGAAGCCAGTGTTGCGAAAATGTGCTAGAGTTGTTTATATCTTGATCTTTATTGTGAACACATTTA
>NC_051405.1:1290615-1291445 GCF_015228065.2 Penaeus monodon
GGCTGTAGTGTTCATAATTCATAGAATCGCTCTAATTTGGCGCCCGTGACGACGTATACGACACTGTAATCACTGATGTATTCCTGTCATTGTTTTCCTGTTCCTGAAGCTGGCAGACCCTGACCTTGACTGCCTCCTCGCCGAGGGCACTGGAGCCATGCCGTCGCCAGACTGTCCGTCACGGCGGCTCGCGGGGCCTCTAATCCGAATGTCTCTGGCCGGGGTCGCCGCGCTGGGCGTGTGAATTCATGCGAGTTTTAAAACGCGATGGTGGAAGAGTAAGCTCATGTTCGTTAAGATTTGTTGTTTTTATCTTGCTTCCACTCGGCTACGAGTTTTAAAAAGCGATGGTGGAAGAGTAAGCTCATGTTCATTAAGGTTTGTTGTATCTATCTATGCCTCCACTCGCCGCTCCGCGCTACACAGCAACACCTGCTTCCATCCACCTGGATGCACCTGCGACGCTCTCTGTTGTGTGTAATTATCCACGCACTTCACATGGCAGCGCCCGCTGCACCCGCGCTGTCTGCTCCTATTTCGCGTCCGCTGGCATCTGCAACATGCAATGGCTATGGAGGGTCGCAGAGAAGGCTCATGCGAGCTGACATGTAAAATCATTTTTATATGATTTTTTACAATTCTCGTGCAAGATCACAGTCTGCGTTACTTGAAAAGTATAGAAAAAAAGGGAATGTTGCGAGAGGAACAGGTGCTGTGCAGAGGGGCAAGCAGGATGGCAGAGGGGGGGGGGGCAGAGCAGGGGGGGGAGGAACTACAAGCACGTATGGCAGCTGCGTCTGGGTTTAAGGTGTCGCCACCCATGACCCCCA
>NC_051405.1:1291987-1292103 GCF_015228065.2 Penaeus monodon
CGGAAGCGGAAATTAGAGAACAGTCCCAGTCTTTGTTTAAAGGCCTTTCGCCAGGTTGGGTTGGATCTAATTTTAGTGCGAAAAGCATAAGTAAGAAGCTAAGAGCAAGGCAATAA
>NC_051405.1:1294336-1294535 GCF_015228065.2 Penaeus monodon
ACAGCACTCCCCCCACCCCTTCCCTCCGCTCCCTCTACTTCCCTTCGCCCTCCGCGCTGCTGCCACCAAGGAAGCGCCTTGTTTACGTCTCGACAGCCTTTCTGTCTTCGGCGCTTCCGTCCTCAGCCTCCTTACGGCGGAGGCGAGGGAGGGAGGAGAGGGAGCGGAAGGGACAGCTGGCGGCGAGGAGGGACTGCAA
>NC_051405.1:1295924-1296419 GCF_015228065.2 Penaeus monodon
TAGAAGCTTTGTGATATTTGCCACCCTTTATTCTTACAGACATCGGTGCATAGTACCCACAGGAGTTTTTTCGCGTGAAACGTCCGGGTCGACCGCCAATGAACGCGTTAAAGAGGAATTTCACTTTCCCTTCCATTCCCTTTCTTTGCCTCTCGTTCCCTTCCGTTCCCTTCCGTTCCCTTCCGTTCCCTTGGCCCCCTTTCCCTCCGAGATGCGTCCCCTCGGCCATCCCCGCGCTTCCCTCCCTCCGCCTTGCACTCCGAACCCCATGCCTCCCCCTCCCCCTATACCCAATCTCCATACCCAGTCCCTCCGCCCCAACCTGGTGCCACATACGCCGGACCCCCCCATGCCCCCCCAGCCCGGTACCCATGCCCCCGCCCCACGTCCAACAAGGGCACGCCCTGTGGAGCTGCGAGTCCCGCCCGCCCTTTGAACTTCGCCCTCGCGTGTACTCTCACCCTGAGGAGGATATCGCAGGAAAAATAAACCGTG
>NC_051405.1:1296472-1296589 GCF_015228065.2 Penaeus monodon
GACAGAAATGTAATAGAAAAGAGAAATAAAAGAGAATAAAAATGAGATTGGCATAAAAATGACGTGCCAGTGAAAAGGGCAAGAACAGAGAGAAACAGAGAGAATGTGGGATGACGC
>NC_051405.1:1296634-1296850 GCF_015228065.2 Penaeus monodon
GAATATTGAGTAAACATCTAATGAAGGATTTAAATGACTGTTCAAGGCTGTGGGAAGTCTTGTCTGATATACAGCGGCAAGTGCATTCGTAAGCATACCTCTGATAAAGAGGACAAAGGCGCTGCCTTTCGCTGAAACAAAACCGAGATGAAGAGTTTTGTGCACAAGGCCGTTCCCTTAGCTGACGCCTTCCTTCTGCTGCAGGCAGTGCTCTGT
>NC_051405.1:1296983-1297127 GCF_015228065.2 Penaeus monodon
TCCCTCCTTCCATTTCTAGATCTGCCTCCATCCCTTTCTCCACCTTTCCGACGCAGCTTCCTGTTCATCTCCTTCCCTTGTCTTTCTCTTCCTTTCTCTCGCTTCCCATTAATTACGCTCGGCCTGGAGGTTGCCGTGACGATT
>NC_051405.1:1297186-1298060 GCF_015228065.2 Penaeus monodon
CCCACGCTGTTCTACACACATCTGCTTTCCAACATGTCCATGCGACCTCCCCCCCTCCTCCCCGGGTGCTGTAGTTTATTTTACTTTGTTATTTGTTCTTGGTTGTCATTTTGCTATTTCCCCGATTGCATTTTGCTATTTTTAAATTGTTTTATTTTTTGTCAGTGTTTAAGCACTGATATTCGGTTATTCTTTATCGTTATCATGATTATTATCTGGGTACTTTTTCTCTATCATTAGACCACATCATTGCTTTCTTGTTATCAAAACGGTCTTTGTAATTATTGTTAATGTCATCATAAACATCAGTGCCAGCAATTCACATTATATCGCTGCTTTCGAAAAACTCTTTCTAATTTAATCGACTTTATTCCTGGTTCATTAATTTTCTTAAACTTTCATTCAAAGTCATCCGAGACATCCCTTGGCATCGACCTCAGCTTCGCGTATGCCACTCACGCGTTCTTTTGGATCTACACTGTATTCACCAGTTCTATCCCGACATTTCTCGCCCGCCTATCTCATTTCCCGTTTGTCTAGCCTCCCCCTTCCTCCTCTGGCAGTTCCCCTCCTCGTTCGAAGCCAGGATCCAAGGGTTGAAATACTTACTCGAGATTTTCCGTCCACTTACCCGCACGTTTTGTCTCAAACTTTTTGATTTTCATTGAATCTTTCGTTTCGTCCACTCCTGCCCACCGGGGATTACGTGGAGTCATGTTTTTACCTTTGCCTAAATTGTTAGATTTTTTTACTCTCTCGACGTTATATATGTATTGGTCGCAGTTATTTAATTGGCGTTAATGGCGGACGGAGGATAAGCACCTGAATAACAAGGTTTAAAAGAAGCCTGAAGCTGATAACAGTGCAATTTCAA
>NC_051405.1:1298378-1298634 GCF_015228065.2 Penaeus monodon
CACATACATACATACTTATACACACCACGAAAAGTACACAGAGCCCATGGAGGGCAAGGCAGCGTCGGTTCCTCGGGCGCGCGATCCCTTTGCCGGCGTCCGCTTCCGGTGGTGATGTCGACCCTCGAGCGGGAAGTCGGATTTGTTGGCGCTAAGTGCTCGCCGCTTGAGAGGAGCTTTGCCTAATTGCGTCTTGTGTGAGCGCGTGAGGGCGGAGCTCCAGGGCTTCTCGCTCAACGTGACAGCGGAATAGGTG
>NC_051405.1:1300494-1300976 GCF_015228065.2 Penaeus monodon
CTAATTATCTTATCATGCGAAAGCCGACCTTTGTGCTTACGGGTCTACCTATTGAGGAACCGCCGTTGGAAATCAGCAGATCAACCCCTTGTGGGCCGAGGCTGCTGGACGGCGGACCGCAGACTGGCGCTGCTTGTAGTCCAGGGCTTCTGCCGAGGCCGTGTAGTTAATCCTCAGGTAGATCTGGCCACGGGAGAGGTCAAGGTGGCAGGATGTGTCACCTTGTAACAGGCATAACGTGACTAATGTGACATCTGAGAAGTGGTTATACTCCCTAGCCCCCCCCCAGGCCCCTTCGCCTTGGCAGTGACGCCCGTCTCGGGGCTCGCTTTCATGCCACCCAAGGCTGATCGGCGTGGGCGCTGTTCGGCCGATGTCTTCCTCTTCCAGTCGGTTTCAGGTCTTCTCGCTCCTCCTCCTGAAACATCTGATCGTGTTCGCTTTTCCCGTTTCATCGCAGGTCCCTCTACACCAGCCGCCTT
>NC_051405.1:1301011-1302301 GCF_015228065.2 Penaeus monodon
AAGCCTTGAATTCTCATGCAGTTCTCACCGGTGGGAACGACTGGAATAAGATACTCTCCGGGTAGGAGTTGTCTTGCAGGGAACAGGAGCTCCCAAGAGAAGCTGGTCTTGCCCAGTTCGCTCGCGCGCCGCTGGAAGGAGTCGGAGGGGGGGGCACTATTTTTCCATCCGGCCGCCCCCCGCACCGGCCGCCCGTTTATCCAGCTGCCCCCCACCCCCACCCCTACCCTACACTCTATTCAACAGCCTCAAAGAAAACGCGAAGAAATGAGTCCTTCGGTTATATCTATTGTTCCCTGTTTAGGGGCAGAGGGAGGAAGTGTCACATCCTGTTGGCATTGGCACTGGGACTAGCATGACGCGGCTGATAAAGCTCTACAATAGCATTGTTGTCGATCTCTGAGGCTTTTTTCCAATCTTAGTCTGCCCTCAGTGACAGCGCACTTGCGGAGAGAGAGAGGGCAAGGGAGGAAGAAGGAAAATGAGAAAGAAATGGAGAAGTCAAAGATTTTTTATGGAAATAAAATGAAACAGACATATGAAAATCGTCACATTATGACCGTGAAATATTACCCCGCCAGAATTCGAGGTGAACAGGTTAGGCCGACAGACAGGCTTTTTTTTCACCCCCCCCCCTCCGGACTATCTCTCCCACCCTCTTTTCGTTCCCTTCCCCCCTACCTCCCCTTTTCCCTGTGTAGTATCGTATATCACTTAGAACTGAATCAAGATTATATATCTGACCACAAGAGATGGCTACCATGGTAACTGCCCGGAAATGCACGTGATATGCATGGTTCATACAACAAAGGTTCCCAGATGACACGGCCCCGCGTTCTGATTGGTGGAGAGCTGAATGGGGGGGGGCGTGTTGAAGAGGACACGGGGATGGGGTGTGGTGGTCGGGTCCGCGAGGTTGATTGGGCACACAATTGGAGAGGCAGATACACACATAGATGTATAACTAATTAGACAATTGTAGCAACGAATAGACGTAAGAGAGCGACGTAAGAGCAAAAAGCTTGGCCCACAGCAAAGAGGGACAGGCGAACAGCACGAGGGAGCAAACGATCCCATCCCAGGCGTGAGTTAAAACGACGGAAGAGCGAAAGTGGAGGCGACAGAGCGGGAGGAAGCGAGGCAGCGGGTGGAGTTGGTTGTCATCCGGCAAATGAATTTATTAGCGGCCCATCGTCATCGCGCACGAAAATATAGACAGCATGAAAGGCTGCCTGTAACTTCACAGAGAAAGATTAGCTTTAAAAAAAGAAACACGCACGCGCACGCGCG
>NC_051405.1:1302409-1303674 GCF_015228065.2 Penaeus monodon
ATCCCTCATCTCAAATCAGCTTTGGTTCGGATTTCTGATTTTCTTCGGATTTGAAAGTGGAGCGGCACACCGTAGTCAAACATTACTTCCATAGCAAAACATATGAATACTCACACTAGGTGGGATAAAATGCATTTATTCTCCTTGAATTGCTGAGTCGACGTGGGCGAGCGTGGCTTTGAAAGCTGCGCCCCCTCTTGGGCGTCCCCGGCGGGCGAAGCTCCACCTTGTGGTCCTCCTAGCTCCATTCATGGCTCCATTCCTGGCTCCATTCCTGGCTCCATTCCTTGTAGTCCAGGGCTCACAAGGCACAGTGCGGAGGCGGTTCCCACTGCCTCCTTCCGGGGGACTGCAGCGTTCGTCGTCTCTCCAAACGTCCGATCTTCTGCCTGCAAAGCAGCCATTGTCGCAGGCGTCGTGGTTCGTCCGCTGTCCCTGGTGCCATGGCAACAGAAGGCCTGAGGAACATGCACCTTCTGGAATCTAGGCCTTTCAGGTCTTGGCATATATAAAGCGTGAGGGTAATTAATAAGATAAATAATGAAATGGTGGTTTAGTTGTTAGAGATTTTCGAGCTTTGGTATTTTTCCACACACGCAATTGTTTATTTATAAAAGTCCCTACAATAGAAAGATTCACAACTCTACTGAGTCCGTCGTACACTGGCATTCATACTTGTTCACGAATATTAATAAGTCAGTGCAAAGCTCAACTGGTCCTTGACGAATTACAATCTTATGCATATGTTACATGTTACATATGATGCTTGTGCTTTGTGGCCACGATTATTTTTAGATTATTCCCTGTGTTAGAACATTAGAAACCAATTGAATATACAATATGGCTACTGTAGCATTCAGTAGTCCCGGTGATTTCCTCTTTTAACATTACGAAACTCATTTCACTTCGATGCTTGGGCCGACAATGACCATGACTGGCCGGGAGTAAAAGGACTTGTCATTATCAAATGTCAGCGAAGGTCAAAATATCCCTGGCATTATTCTTATACCTTCTGCAAACTGCAAAGCACCAACACAATTAATGAGACAAATGAAAGAATATCGATCAATCCAGACAGGAAGTTGAAGTAACAGGATTTCTTGTTGCAGCATCAGAACGACAGCGATGACGCCACGAGATGTCAATCGCAAGTTGGCGAATTGGTATAATATATCTATTATAGCATATAATTCTGTTTGTGTTTCGTCATCCATACGGACGTCAAGCTCTCATCTTATGCTTTCATATTCCATGAGACTGTGAAC
>NC_051405.1:1303939-1304082 GCF_015228065.2 Penaeus monodon
TTGGAGAATTATATAAACTACGTTGCAAACACACAAGACATGGCCAGACCAGCAAACAAACGGACAGCTTTGGAGCCTCCGCCGCGGCAGGAAGAGAGGGGAGGGAGAGCTGCGCCAGAGGATGAAGCTCATGAAGGGCCAGA
>NC_051405.1:1304109-1304277 GCF_015228065.2 Penaeus monodon
TCCGTGCGGGAATGTAGAGGGAGGAGATAACGAAAACGGGAGGCAGGGAAAAGGAAATGAATAGATAAGAATAATGAATAGATGAAAGGTCTATTGGCAAGTTTATGAGTGTTTTTTTTTTAGTCTTTTATCATTTTTTGACGTTTTGGTTCCTGTTATTATTACGAT
>NC_051405.1:1305237-1307004 GCF_015228065.2 Penaeus monodon
CCCTTCCGCCCGTCCGCCTCGAGCGCCGCCCTCCGTCCCTCGCGCGGGCCGAGGCGCTTCGGACCTGATGAATAATTCCCGGCCAGAAAAAGGCTTCGTGAAAGGCCGGCCATTTTCGGCTCGGCATGAGGGCGCCTGGCCCGTCATTCGCCACCTGCCTTGGATCCTCATCCTCCTCGCTCTCCTCACGTCACGCTTCGCCCTTAGGTTTTAGCTGCCACGCTTCACTTCTAATAATGGTTGCTACACTGTCGTTCCCCGCCGCGCTTTCGCAAACACCTCACCGGAATACTATCAGCTTTATTTTGCCTGTCACATGTCAGTTGTATTTCAGCTGTCACAATACTGGTTGCGCTTCATCCAAGGGTATGTCTGGCACGCTTCACTCGTCGTCAGCCAAACTTCATTTATCAAACTTCACTTGTTACATTCGAAGCAGGGGAAACTTTTCACACAATCAAATGGCAGTTTTTACTTTGCCACATCACATTCTCCGAAAATTAGCCCAGTGTGTTAAAAAAAAATATCTGCATTCAATGACTTGAACTAAACAAGTGGTCAGCCTCTTAGTACCGCAGACTGACGTGTGACAAGACGTAGAGCTTTTATCCGTCACACAAAAGGTGCTTCAGTAAGCGTCAAATTAGCATTACGAAAAACGTCCTGATACCATACAGTATTATAATTAATTTCCCAGGGTCACTGTAAAAATTTCTGAATTAATTTCTGGTTTGACAACTAATTTTTCATACGTTACCAGTTTCAGTAGGATGATATTGAATTTCTTTCACTTCAGTCTGAAAGAGGCGTTAAATAAAAAAAAAACTTCTCCCGAACCAACACCTTCAGCTCTATAACATCAAACGAAATTGACTCCAGGATTTAGGATAAATTAACTGTGAAAACTGAAAAAAAATACATGAGAATTATAACAGTGGTGTTAGAGATGACGCATAATGGGATAATAATCCTAATGAAAGTGAGATTACGAAATGTTTACGTTACTACATGATACAGTAAATTTCCTTGCTGAAAACCCGCGAGCCAGAGGGAGGGGGGGGGGAGGGTGAAATTCTGATCGTTTCATTCTTCGTTTTCTATGCGATGATTTGCATATCATGAGGCATTACATAAACCTGAGCGTGATGTTTGTTTTATGGCTGGAGAATTGGAAGATCTTTGAGCGTATTGATGGTATTGTGATTATGATGGTGGCGATAATGCTGTAACAGTGATGCTGATGGTAGTCTTCATTACGTCAGCTAAATGCAGGTCGCGCTTTTTATCTTTACTGTTATCAATGTATTAGTGAATTAGTTTGTCCCTCAACTATTGCTTTTCAGCGGGATACAGGAAAGTTACAGGCGGATAGTAATGAATTTTTTGGCTGCGTAGGCCATATCTTGGGGGCTGTTGGGGCGCAGGGAGGGGGGGGGGGGGCTCTTGGGGTGCAGGGAGGGGGGGGGGGCTCTTGGGCGCAGGGAGGGGGGAGCGGTTGTAGGGGAGGGGGAAGTGTGGGGGTCAGGGAGAGGGTTGGTGTGAGGGAGGTGGTGCTGGGCGAGGAGTGGGGGGGAGGGGGCTGCATGCGGGGGCATAAGCCGTCCTTGGGTAATGGATCAGCCCGCCACACCTGCTCCACAGGAACTGCAACCTCCGTCGCCTCATGCACTCCCCCCCCCCCTCCTCCGACCCGTCGCCTCCCCCTCTTCTCGTCCCCCGCCCCCCCACCTCCTCCTTTTGTTCGTCCACCACCCTGTTTCTTTGCAG
>NC_051405.1:1307072-1307212 GCF_015228065.2 Penaeus monodon
CCTTATCTCCCTCATGGCAGTTTTAGACATTCACCTCCACCTTTTTGTCCTTTTTCTCTCCCACTCCTCTCTCCCTCTCGCCGTTTGCCTTCTCATACCATTTCCGCTTGGTCGCTTCGGTTCATTTTAATTCAGTCTTC
>NC_051405.1:1307437-1307597 GCF_015228065.2 Penaeus monodon
CGTCCTCCTCGTCTTCCTTCTTCTTTTTTTCTTGTATACTTTCCCGCTTGCTTCTTCTCGCTCTTCCGTGCCATTTCCTCTCCTACGTTTCCCCTTCGCCTCTCCTTCCCTCTAATTTCTCGTCTGCCTTTGTGGCGTTTTTTCGCGCTTCTCTTCCAGA
>NC_051405.1:1308182-1308260 GCF_015228065.2 Penaeus monodon
TTTATGCATGTATATACATAGGGCCATTATAAAGTCCTTATTATTTTAACTTTTTAATATATAAATTTTATATATGTG
>NC_051405.1:1308363-1308859 GCF_015228065.2 Penaeus monodon
CATACATACCGGAAAACCATCATACCGGATAAATATTCCGCTGACCGATTAAAATAAAGATGAAAAGAAATCACAGACTGCAGAAGCCTTTGCTAATTTGCTGATATAGATTTCCATCATTTTAGAAACTTTGTCTATGATTTCACACAGGTCAGTTCTGTTTTGGTTTCGTTTGTACCGAGATACAACCGAGATCACTGTCTCTCCCTCCTTTTCCTCATTCTGTTCAGTTCCCTTTCATAGCGTTCCCCACTCTTTCGCATCCACAAACTTCCTCTCCTTTTTTATGAAGACCCTGCATGAAGTTCAAAAACTGAGAGATGCCAACGTTTCCTCATGCACACGCGCTGTACACTAATATGCCTCCCTTCCTTTCGTTGCAGGTAAGACCGGAGCGGATCGAGGTTGCAAGGAGCGTGCACACCGAGACCCTAAGGCTTGTTTTTGGTATTTTTGTAGCGTTTTCTTTTTCGATTTTTTCCTGATATTCTAATTG
>NC_051405.1:1309442-1309935 GCF_015228065.2 Penaeus monodon
CTGAGATTACCAAAGCGAAGAGACACGGCAACCCAAGTCCCGCTCCCAAGTTCCACAGTCTGGGCGTCGGAGGGTGGGTATGTAGGCCTATTTGCGTTCAGCATTCAGGATTTTGAAATATTTTCAACTATTCTCTGACTCCATTCAACAATCAGTTATCTGACAATTTACGAAACTTTTCAACAGCCACGTTTCTCTGAGTGCTTTGAACAATCACTAAAACCTGTGAACAATGCGACTGAAACAATCATCTTGCGAAACAGTTTATTCAACAATCGTTAAGATCAGTAAGAGCCATGAATATTTAGCTTTTGAGTATACTTACATCAAACATCAACAAAACAATAAATTCGGATGTAAACATAATGATTATGTATCGACTGGTTAAAAGGAAACACAAAGAAAAATAATTCGCAACAAGGCTTCGTTCTTTCATAGACTGTTTCTGCTTGGCTGGAAGGTTGGGAGGGGGGGGGGCAGTGGTGAAGTTTGT
>NC_051405.1:1311471-1311996 GCF_015228065.2 Penaeus monodon
CCCCTCCCAGGCCCCTCCCCCCCTTCTCTCTCCCTTTTCATCTCTCCGCTTTCCCCCATCTTCTTCCCTCCTCTCCCCCCTCCTCGTTTTTCTTTCTCCCCCCTTTCCTCTCTTCCATCCTCCCTTCACCTTTTTCTCCCCCCCCCCCTTCCCTCCCTTTCCCTTGCTTCCTCTCCTTCTTCCCCTCCCTTCCCTCTTAACCAAACAGAGACCCCAGCCGAGCAACATCCGCCTCCGCACCCCATTTGGTTCGTTTTTATTCTAATCTTGATATCTTTTACCACTAGCCTACCACACCACAAAAAAGTGTATTGCTCCCTTATTCGTCCTCGTTTCCACAAACATCCTTTTATTCTATCCCCCTTAAGGTATCTTTTGTAAATTATCCATGATGCAAGAGACTGATATTTTTAACCAGTAGAGATGCTTTAATTACGGACCAGGCAGTTCCTGGGGATACCCATAAAATATATGGTTACATATTTTGTACTTATAAGTACTAATATTTTAATTTTTTAATAATAA
>NC_051405.1:1312158-1312227 GCF_015228065.2 Penaeus monodon
TTTTCTCCGCGCATCCCCGCGACGCCGGGACCCCCGGGTCGAGCGACAAGGGGGGGGATTTTATGTGGG
>NC_051405.1:1312558-1312801 GCF_015228065.2 Penaeus monodon
GCATGCACGGCTATCTCGATTCGGTGATTCGCTACTGGCTTCAAAAGTTCGAATTCGTCAAATTGTGTTTCGATCTACGAAAAACACCAAACATTACAATTTTGCCTATTTATGACGTTTTAAGATTGTTATTCGTTTTGTAAAATGTTAAAATTACTAGTGAATTGTTAGCGAAGAATGAGACGATTGAATGATTGTTGAACGGAAAGCAAAGATTGTCATTTATAATGTATAAGCATGTTG
>NC_051405.1:1313090-1313395 GCF_015228065.2 Penaeus monodon
CAGGCCGCCTCGACGCCGACGCGGAAGGCCCGGGCGGCGCCGTGCGGGAGCGTCTTTCATCCCGCAGTCAGCGAAACGCCGGGAACGAGGGTCGGAGCGAATTCAGGTTATTTTATGTGTAATTTTCATACCATCCGGATGGCGACCGCGCACAACAAGGCCATTGCAGCCACCCAATTGCACGTCATGACTTCCGTCTGTTTTTCCATAAATGGATGCATTCGATATACTTCGGTCATGCTTTCGCAGGGAAACTTCGAATATAATTGGCTTCAGATTTAGCTCCCATTAAGTTGATACAACGT
>NC_051405.1:1313445-1313521 GCF_015228065.2 Penaeus monodon
CAGAAATGATAAGAAAAGTTACCAAAGCGTAAGCTTTACCAGCAATCGCTTTGAGCTGTAAAAGTACGAGGAATAC
>NC_051405.1:1313898-1316388 GCF_015228065.2 Penaeus monodon
ATTGTTCCGCGTGTGAACACAAGTGAGTGAGTTCCCGTTTCTCGGACCACGTTTTGGCAATTTAATTTGTAAAACTGTCAGGTAACGGAGGTCTTGTTGCGTGGAATTCGTTCCTGAAATGCGTCCAAGCACTTACAATTACTGTTTTACAGGAGAAAGTGAATGGCATTTGGAAATGTGGCTTAGAAATAAATCTCGCATTATTAGGCAGAAAAAAATGTTTGCCGCTTGGCTGATGGACGTGGATCTGTTGGCATTTGTTATGTTCGCGTTAGATAGGCCTACCTGTTAAAAGGGAATCTGCCCTGTTGTCGCCCTCTTGTTTGCCCATACAAGAGCCTGGAAACGGCCTTTCTCGCCAGACAATTAGTATATTCTATTCTTCTGGGTTTGTTTTAAAGAATTCAGTTATTGTTGTAGTTTTACTGAAATTTTAACCTCTATCGAATAACGCTTCTGAAAGTTAATGTCGGCCTCATATTGACTTGTGCCGATATCAGAAGTGATAGGTTTCCACACAGGCTTCATTGGTATTCGTTGTGAGCAGCTCATTTGGTTTCATAGCAGGACTCTCCGGCTGCCATATTCGGCACCATGTATGCCTGTCAAGCCATGTCATCCGAACGCCGAGGTCTGTCCTGGACACGGCGGTAATGTTTAGGCCTATTATGAGCGAACGTCTTTGAAGTTACGCCAGCCCCTCCACACAGCCAATTCCACCCTTGCCCCTTTCTCCGCCTCCCTCCCCCGGACGCGGCATGATGACGTGCCCCGGCGGCCTTGGGAGAGACAGACCCCTTGGCGAAGTTACTCTCTCCTGCGACGCGCTCGCTTCCCCGGCACACAGCGGTCCAGGCGCGGATGTGAAGGCCGACAGTATTGTTTGGTCGATATCACAAGACAAGGCGTCATTTCAGAGTATTTATGTCTACGCTGTTACTTTTTAATTTACAAAGCAATAACTAAATGTATATTGGAACAAAATATTACATTATATTCCACATGATTCACACACTTTTACTTGACATCATGAGATGTGTACGAAATGCGTCCCTTGACGTCAGTATTCATGAGAGTTTCCCAACAGACCAAGGAGATTATTCCGCGCGTCCCTCTTCTCTTGACGGGGAATGTGCCTCGCACGCTTCCTTGCCCCTTGCTTCCTTTTGTTCACCTATCTTCCTCTTCCTACCCTTGTGTTTGCTCGTTTCATGTCCGGCCGATCCCTCCCTTCTCTCTTGTCTCATCTGAACGTACCTTGCCTTCCGATCACGCCTTCGCCCAGGGCACGGTGCTGCACGCCCATCCACTGCTGCGAAGGAGGGAGGAGAGGGACGAGAGAGGAATGAGAGAAATGAAGGGAGAAAGGGAATAAAGGAAACAAATAACAAAGAGAGGGAAGAGGGGGAACCGGGAGGGAGGCGAGAGAGGAAGTAGATGAAGGAAACAACGGAGAAAAAGACTCATAAGCGGTAACTTGGTCAATGTTTTGTGTCCTCCTGAGAACTCGTGTCCTCGTAATTCGACCAAGATACAGCTCTCTTTCCTCGCTTCTTCCCTAATCTCCCACCATTATGCAATCTTCAGTCTCATTTCGAGCTGCAAAAGTACCTCGCTGCCGTATCGAGATCATTCTGAGCAGACGTTTCCGGGCGCGCGGCGGCATTTCTTTGCGCTGAATGACGCGCTTGGAATGTTTTTGTGCGTACGTTGGCGAGTGCGTATGGCGACCCTGAGTCCCATTGCGCCCGATGCCCAGTGAACAGGCGTCGCCCTCCCTGCCCTCTTTCTTCCTGCCCTCTCTCCCTGCCCTCTCTCGCTGCTCCCTCTCCCCGCCCTCTCTCCCCGCCCCGTTCCTTCTAACCGGTCGAGGCTGGGCCAAAGCCGTTGCCCCGGAAGTCACGTGACTTGGTAAGCAGACATGGCCACGAATGTGACCGAACGAATACTTAAAGACAATGAAATCTAATTCCTCATAAGATTCGTCTCATCCAAGTTGTAGTGTACTTTTCCTGACTACAAATGACGCATCTGATTTGTTTTTGCTCCAAATGATCTGAGTTACTGGTGGAAAATGTCAATGAAAAGGTAAAAAACATTTATATTAGATATATGGAATGTACAGAAAGAGGAGATCGTTTTTCCTCGAACAGAGATCGTACTGTGAGCCTTGCACTCCACATGTTGAGTGATTTTTTCTTTGATTTGAGATACTGTTGAGGCGTGATAGTCAGGCCAAGAAAATGTAAGGAACCGTGACTTGATAACCGTCATGACAAGAAGCTGAAGTCGTGGTTCAGTATAATTTCTCGATGAATATTTACAGTGTAAAATGGGCTCTACTTTTCCTAAAGACGACATGGAACAAACTGTTAGTTTTATGTATGGGAAGGGGATGCCAGCCGTCAAGTGATATTCCACAACGCTAGGAGGCTGAAAATCAGTTGCCAATTAACATAGGCTTAAGGTCCTAAAATGAAGGCCTTAAAT
>NC_051405.1:1316600-1317375 GCF_015228065.2 Penaeus monodon
ACGCAGACCTCGTCCCTGCACTGGTACTCAGTCTCCGCTGCGTGCCGCACCTCTCCCCTCCAGCAACGAACTCATGTGCAAAGGAGCGCTTAATCAGGCGTGCGAACTCGTTTTCGCTTATCTCGGTCCCCGATCTCTGTGTCAACCGCATCCGAATCCTTCCCAAGACGGAACGCGCGGCCTGGCCGATGGGGCCGCCGGTCACACGCTACCCTTCTTTAATTACTTTTTATTCCTCGCTTTCTCGCGCATTTACTGCCCGGTAAAAAGGGAATTCGTTTTCTTTTGGAGTAGCTGAGAGCTAGCATGAAGTGTCACTGAGCTGAGAAAGTCCGCACACGATAGGAAGTGAACCACTAACAAAGGAGCAACAGTAAAAGTGTGTCTGCTACGTGGCTGTCCGGCCTACGCCCCGGGCGAGTGGAGGCGGCAGTGCCGATGTGCCAGCGGTGCTCTGGGGACAGCAGCTTGGAGGCGTTGATGGCCGATTCTTGCCACGCGTTGAATCCCGTAGCGATGCTTGCCCAGGGCAGAAGGAAGGCAGCGGCATAGAAAGCTAGAGAAAAAAGAGTAAATTGAGTTAACGGAAGAGTGTGCGAGAAAAGGGAGGACCCTCTCGCCCGAGGTGAACAACACCCAGACGCTGCAGAGGGGCAGGGCGACCTCATCTGTATGCGAGGCGGGGACCTGCCGGGAGTAGGAATTTCAATTAATTTATCTGGCCAAATCTGGTAACCTCTGTCCTATTGAATCCCCTTCCCCTTCTCCGTCCGCG
>NC_051405.1:1317482-1317697 GCF_015228065.2 Penaeus monodon
TGGGCCACAGATAGAGAGAGAATATATGCGTAGAAAAAAAGGCCGGAAATGGTTTTTTTTTAAACGACTGAATACGAACGAGAAAGTTTCTGTAAGGAAATCACTGTTTCGCTCAGAGAGTTTTGCTTGCGTGCGTGTGATGGTGACGCGAGGCGGTCGATTCGTCGCGGTTGTCTCGTCTGTTGCCTTTCGTCGCGAGCGAGACCTGTCCGTCG
>NC_051405.1:1318164-1318233 GCF_015228065.2 Penaeus monodon
CCTGAACAAACCTTTTTTTTCCATTTGTGTCGTTGTCTTGGACTCTTTCCCTCTTGCTTGCTTACTACC
>NC_051405.1:1318288-1320230 GCF_015228065.2 Penaeus monodon
CGCTGCGCTTGGCTCTGGCATTTTCCCTCCAAGTAAGCGCCGTTCATCCTCCAGCGTCCCTCCTCCAGCGTCCCTCCTTCAGCGTCCCTCCTTTAGCGTTCCTCCTCCAGTGACCCTCCTTCAGCGTCCCTCCTCCAGCGTCTCTCATTCAGCGTCCCTCCTTCAGCGTTCCCCCTCAGCGTTCCTCCTCCAGCGTCCCTCCTTCAGCGTCCCTCCTTCAGCGTCCCTCCTTCAGCGTCCCTCCTTCAGCGTCCCTCCTCCAGGTCCCTCCTTCAGCGTCCCTCCTTCAGCGTCCCTCCTTCAGCGTCCCTCCTTCAGCGTTCCTCCTTCAGCGTCCCTCCTTCAGCGTCCCTCCTTCAGCGTCCCTCCTTCAGCGTCCCTCCTCCAAAGGATACTTCTTCCTCCATTCGGTCTTTTTCATTACTTTGATTGTCTTTATTTCCATTTATCCGAAGGGAGAGGACGCTTCATCCTTTTCTCTCTTCCTCCCTTTCTTCTCTCCCTCACCAGGCCTTTTCCACATCCCGTTCCTTCCCGCCGTCTGCCTCCGTCATCCATCGCGCGGCTGGCGATTTCCTTTCCCTTCGCCTGCCCGTCCCGCCTCCCTTTCACCGACGCCCTTTCGCTCTGGCGTGTTTGCGTGTGACGGGCTTGCCAAGTGGCTTGATCTGGCCTAACGTCGAGCGAAGTATAGAGAGACTTGGCTTTTGATCTGGTCTTGGTTTTGTCTCTACTGAATAGGCTTTTGCAGGAGACTCTAATGCCGTAAATCTTTTCTTTCCAGTATTACATACATGCGAGTACTAGGCACAAGGATAGCTTGTAACTCTGAAATGGCTCTTGTTATCTGGGATGAATTGGGTAACCATAGACTCCATACCTTCAAGCACATAAACGTTCCTGATTTCACTGAAGTCTCGAACGATTATAGGGAATAATAGTTTTTAATCTTAACCATATTTACGTCGCAGGGGCTAACCGCGCAAGGCTACATATCTGTATCATGATCTCTCTCATCGCATTACCATCACTTTCCCCCATCACCAACACGGATTTCTACGCCCTCCATTCCCCTTCTCTGCAGTCTCTGTCGCCTCTCGAAAGCATTTTCCTTGTTAATCGTCCGTGATCCATCTTTGACAGTGTGTCCTCCACTCCCACTCGCCCTCTGCCCCCCCTCAGCCACTAGCATCCCCCACTCTGCCATCCCCTCTGGTCTGTTCCCTTGTTAACCAGCCGTGCAGCCTCGCCCTGCCCCGCTCTCCCGCCTTCCGCCCTCCCCGCACATCGGCTCCAACTATGCCCGTCGAGCACAAAAGAGGGAAGCGGCCTGGGGAGCGTGACCAATGACGGCGCCGGCGGATAGGCCCGCAGCCGCCCTGTGTTAGGTGATGCTAAGGCCGTAGAAGCGAAAGAAATAAGCCTTAATGGTTATCATAATGTTTGACTTTGCCACGAAACTCGACACATATAGCAACAATATTTTAATCTTAACATATTACGATCTAGGTAACGCGAATAAATATTGTATGTTCTCGTCTTGCTGTTTACATCTTGTCCCTGCACATCCTGGTTTGTGTGTTGTTTCCTGAGTGTATTGCTGGTTGTAGGCACTGCCCTCTTGCCAGTACCATAATTCATGGACTCATTCAACACATATTTCCTTTTATCTCGTGATTATTTACATAGTATTATTCATTCGCATCTAGCCTATACCACATTCTTTTTTTTCTTCTCTTTTGTTTTTCCTTGTTAACCATCCGTGCACTCTCCCCTATATCTTATACTATACCCCTCTCTACTACAATTCCAATATACCTTAGCACATAAACACAGCATGCCTTATATACTGACCAATGACGGATATATTGCATCGCAGATCACATATATTATATTAATTGTGTGTGTTACGCAAACCAAACAAACACACTAACAACAGGAG
>NC_051405.1:1322692-1322874 GCF_015228065.2 Penaeus monodon
ACTCTCTCTCCCTTGCTCGCCTTACCCTCCCCCCCATACCCACCATTTCCTCAACGGCTTCATTTACGAGCGATTCGCATGTAATGAGGACAGTCGAAAAACACGTAAGAAGCGAAATGATTTTTCTTTGTTTCGCATCGTCCAAAAACCTTCCGTTGGTCGGACATGAAACGACGTCCCCT
>NC_051405.1:1322961-1323222 GCF_015228065.2 Penaeus monodon
TCGGTAGAGGGAAGAAAGGAAGGGAAGAAATTGAGAAACACATTCTTTTATTCCTATTTGCCTTTTGCTCGAAGCCCCGCGCTCTTTGCGCTCTTGAGGCGCTTACCTTCCGCTGCAACAGTTAGCGTCTTCGGGAAGGGTCGGCGTTTTGTAGCGGAAAATTGCAGGCACGCCGAAGTAATTGCAGCAGCGGTTCCCTCGCGTGGCGGGAAATGTCCGGACAAGTTGCCACTAACCTTGATGTTCGTTCCAGGGGTAGGC
>NC_051405.1:1324371-1324701 GCF_015228065.2 Penaeus monodon
CGGTATTCCAGAGACAAGGTAAGAGCCAGGTACGAAGGTGGATTTGTGTGTTTATTCCGATGCCTCGGGTGAGATTTGATCCCAAACAAATTAAAATCGCCATTATGGAACGACCTTCACCCCCCCCCCTCCCTCCCTTCGTCCGAGGCCCACTGCCCCGCCTGCGCACCCGGCCAGGTAGGTGTAAAATGCCCTCGTCAGCCCCATACCCCAAGGCCCAGACACCACCCCCTCATAGCCCGTGCCCCTCGCCCCCCCCCCCTGCCCCTCCGCGATAGGCCTCCCATTCCCAGAATAATGCAATAAACTCACAACGCCCTGAGGCTGAGA
>NC_051405.1:1324733-1324917 GCF_015228065.2 Penaeus monodon
CCTGAGGATGTAGGTTGTTCTGACCGCGCCGGAGGGAGGGAGGGGGGGGGGATGGTGACCCTTCGTCTCGTTACCTCTCCTGGGAAGCTCAGTGACGTAGGGCAGCTCTTTAGGGTCGCCCCCCCCCCCCCCGCCTTCTCTCCTTTGTTGCTCTCATGCATTTGTTAGGTTGTCTGTCGGTGTA
>NC_051405.1:1325435-1326315 GCF_015228065.2 Penaeus monodon
TCCCCCCCATCCCCCACTAGCACCATGCACATGGGTGTGCGTTGGGTGTGACGACCTACCGATGAAACCCAGCCTCTCCCTCACGCCCACGCACGCCCACGTGGGACTTTCTCCCGGTGTAGCAACTATGCATCAAGGTGGAGGCAGAGCGACCTGGACTCGGATGCTGCTTTTCTTTCTTTTTGCTCATAATTTCCCTCGTTTCCTCCTTCGAGCGAATTGGTTAACGTCCCCCTTTTTCAGTTGTTATTATACTTTTCAGTATGCTGTCTTTTCTGGTCTTTTTTTTTTACCGTGACTCCGCATGTTTGCGAAAAAAATTATTTTCCGTCGTTTGTCTTCACTTATTAGCGATGGATATTAAGCTATGAGTGAAAGGTAAATACATCAATGAAATAATCGAATTATGAAACGATGTTGCGAAATACATTGATGGCAAATCATGATTACAACCATTTATCACCAGTGATAACCACAAAATGGAGCTGCGTGATGACACGTGACCAAAGCTCAGCATTCAGCCGGAAGTGGGAAAGTACTGCGAAGCACAATGGCAGTGGTAACAATGATAGTAATACTACTGATCTTCCCTACAACCTGCACACAGGGTTGAGTGATTTGGTCGAGACGTGACCAGAAGTGTCGAAGTGTGGTTAGTGCTCTGCCTTCACAGCCGGGATATCGAAACAAAATAGTTGCAGATAATTTCGCTCCCTTGACTCGGAATGGGATTTGCGTTGTTCGAAGGACTCGGTGACACATGGTGCGAAGCAGGCTTCTCCTGGAAGTGCCGCGTCAGAGCCTGGCGTTGGCGAGCGTGGTTTTAAAAGCTGCGCCCCCTCTTGGCCGTCCCAGGCGGGCGAAGTTCCACCTTGAGGTC
>NC_051405.1:1326376-1326516 GCF_015228065.2 Penaeus monodon
ACAAGCACACTGCGGAGCGGTTCCCACTGCCTCCTTCCGGGGGTCTGCGGCGTTCATCGTCTCTCCAAGCGTCCGATGTTCTGCCTGGTTCGCCCGTCCCCCCTGGTGCCATGGCAAAGAAGGCGCAGTGACCTCTCGTA
>NC_051405.1:1328302-1328740 GCF_015228065.2 Penaeus monodon
GTAATTATTTTATTATATCTTCTAATGACTTCATCATGGATTATATTTTTATGCAATTTATATGTATATGCGTCTTACTCCCGTATTTATAATAATCCATTTATATACCCGTTCTGTAGTATGTATGATATTATGCTTGCCCACCTAGTATAATCATATAGTTGATATCTTCTAGAATAGGATTAACCCCTATACTCATATACATATCAGATTCGTTGAGTTGATCACTTTATACCATCTCATCACTAATAATATATAATATAATATAGCGTGTAAATATGGTAATCTAATAATGATATGCAAATAACTCTATATATAATTGTTATAGACTATACTGCATGAATATAGTTAACTAACAATATATCATATACATTATGTTATATGTTGTATGTGTTTGTACTATTATATATATTATATCATATTTTATTATTGTATGAT
>NC_051405.1:1328837-1330007 GCF_015228065.2 Penaeus monodon
CCGATGCAGTTTCGCTCGACTTTTGCAGGCTGCTCTGTGTCCCGCCTCAGCCTCGGCGTCTCCATTTGCGGATGGCAAGAGGCAAGAAGGGGAAAAGAAGCAAAAGGTGTGCGGCAGTCGGGTAGGATGGTTACTATAGTGAGGAGGTTCCATGAAGGATGGAGGAAGTTGTCAGGATGCAAGCCGAGGAGAGTAGGATTGAGGAGGAGCGTGAAGAGCAGCCGAGAGACCATGAGAGAGGAAGAGGCAAGGAGGAATGAGAAGAAAAGAGAGGATAGGATGGAAGAGGAGGAGAGCAGAGGAAAGAGAGAGGAGAGAGAAGAGATAGTCAGTGAAGCACGGCTACAATCATACAGGTAGCATCAGGGCTGCTGAGAACTGATCGCAAATTGTACTTGTATTTTTACGTTTCAAGGAAAGCTATCAGCGTGGTTAGCGAGGCAGACGATAACCTTCACTGAGCTGGCACCTCGTAAGTTATTTTACATCAGAATCACCGAAGGATTCCTGATAATGCGTGACAAACACGCGCCAAAAAGATAGAAGTATAAGATTAACTAAAGATATAGTTGAGTGAATGGTTTGGGTGCGCTACACGATATACATACAGTTGATGACATGCAACAGGAACCCTGACTGACCACTCCCCTCCCCCTCACGAATGCATCTGCATCCTGTCTCGTTCCCTTGTCAGGATATTTTTTAATCGACAAAAAGCAGTCATTTTACATGCTTCCAAGCAGAAAAAACTCCCTCCACCTCCTCCCTCCAGTCTCCCAACTAGTGTTTGTACTTCCCCTTTTAAAAGGGAAGCGAGGAGGAAAAAGTCATAAACATTGGAGGCCCCATTATAGACCAGGCAAACTTTTTGTGTCTTTAACCACCCAAACTGTACACAAAGGAGGGAGTGTTTTGATCACGTGACCAAGGTTGAGGGTGGGAGTGGGGGGCGGATGGGCCCGTGACGTCATTCTGTAGGGGTGGGACCCCACACATGAGTCACCCCGCGGGCGGAAATCAGCCTTTCAGGTCTAGGAGTTAGTGTGGGCGTGTGGCAGCACATTGTGAATTGTGACAGGAAATTCCCTGCGTAGCTTTCCAGAACTCTTTGCCGATGCGTTTAAAATATCCCGTTCAGAAACATCCTCGCTTTTAGCTAAGCATATATAC
>NC_051405.1:1330096-1330249 GCF_015228065.2 Penaeus monodon
AGTGAGTGAGAAGCACACCCCAAGACGTTAAAAGTTCTCCAGTGATAAAAATAACATCAATTACGTCAACAAAATAATATGAGGAAATCAACGCCCGGACGCCCTCTGTCACGGCACCTTGACTTAAGAGGAGATTCATACGCGACCCCCATG
>NC_051405.1:1330389-1330884 GCF_015228065.2 Penaeus monodon
GGCACACCATGTCATTATCGCTATTACATACTTGGTGTAAGGAGCACCTGTATGGAGAAGAAATGCATAAATTTCGACGCTTCAGAAAGGCAAACTCTCTCCGTATATTCTCGGAAAATTCTCTTTCTCCGCTTTCTCGGGCTTTCTGGGCTGTTTACAAATACTCAAGATTTGGTTCCAAAGTTGTGATAATAAAGCGAAGGGCCTCGTCTCGCGAGATCGAAAAATATTTAACTTTCGGTTTGTGGAGGCTTTTCGCAGTTCATTCTGTGTCTGAGCAGCGGGCGGTAAGGGCGGGAGGGTTGCAGGGTTGTGCGTTGCTGATGCTCCTCACACTCCGCTTCCGGTTCACGCGCCGAGCATTGTTATTTATGGTAATGAGTCTAATCTCAGGAGGAGAGTGCTTGGGGCGCGAGACGGCCCCGAGTTGGCATTCGGGGGTACGACCCTTCCTTTGGCGATTGGCGATTTTTGTAGGATACTTTTTCAGACCGT
>NC_051405.1:1331399-1332166 GCF_015228065.2 Penaeus monodon
GAGAGAGAGGCGCCCCACCTTCCATGCAGCAGAGCTTCCTCCCGCCATGATGCCGCCATTGTGCGGCGCCGCTTGCGGGAGAGGAGATGAGCGCCGGAAGGCGTTTTGCACGCCGTTTCGGGCCCGCCGGGCGCGGGCGCGCCGGGGGGGGGGGGGACCAAGGCTCAGCTCAGAGGCATTCGTGTCGCTCCGAGCGGATTGCGCCGCAGTTGCTGCCGCCCCTGATTCCGTCCTTGTGGATGAGGATGACATTGTTCTGAAGTGTCACACTTACCGAGTATTCGTTTTTGCTCCAATTGTCTGGATCATCATCGCCCTCTTTATGGCGAAACACACGTCTGTCATATCCGGATATTCCATGCCAGTAAATCGCATCCTTCCATTTTCACGGGGCAATGATCGCTTACGAACGCAATCATAATTAAAACGACAAAATCACGGGGTGAATGCAGCGATTAGGAGATTCAACATTCACTGATATATTCCTCTTCGCCTCCTCCTCCCTATATCCCTCCCCCCCCCGAAACCCTCTCCCCCCCCCCTCCGCAGAGCGTTCGCCGTGCTCCATCGGCTTCCGGTGCCCTTCCGCCGGCGCCGATCGCACGAAGGGCGCGGCCTCTAACGGGCTCGGGTCGACTGCAGGAGGGGGGGGGGGTGAGCAGGGGGTTGGGGAGCGAGGGGTTGCAGTTCGTGCTCCCCTCTGGTGCCTCTTGGCCCTCCCTTCGTGCCTTCTTACCTCCTCTTCCCCATATTGTTTTGATCATTCA
>NC_051405.1:1332949-1333397 GCF_015228065.2 Penaeus monodon
GGGGGGGGGGGCACTGCAGCTAGTCATCTCTCCCTTCTGGACAAAATTCAGGAAAGGGCCAGAAAATTTTTTTCTACGATGTTCAGGATCCATCACCAGCGTACAGCCCCTCCGTCAGCCTCCGCGGAGGGTCCAACGTATCACCAGTGGGGCAAACACCTGCAGCCTCTGCTGAACCCACTGTCGAACGCGACATTACCAAAGGCAGTTTTATCCTAAATACCCAAGTGTAGAATCTCTTTAAAAGTGCACATTTAGAGGTTCCGAGACATACCCTATAGAGTTTTAAATGCACAGTAGTTTGCTTGTTGAGTTTATGAATTTTGTATGTACAGACACTGATTAGCTTTAAGACAGATCGCAGTAATAATGCAATTTTTGGATAAAAAAATTTCTTGGAAAACTTGTAATTATGTATCAGCATAGACCGCTGTATCTCTAAGAATTT
>NC_051405.1:1333460-1334472 GCF_015228065.2 Penaeus monodon
GTGGGGAGGGGAAGGAAAAACTAAAAAGAAATAAAGACTCACTTTAAGAGAGGCTGTGCTGTAACATACGAGGCCGCAAGGGCCAGATGTCCCGCATTCCCAAGCAGGTCTCCTCAGCTTTCATTATCGTTCGCATCTCTTCCTCGAGCTCACGACGAGGAGGGGGGCGCCTTCCTTATAATTTTTACTTCTCTCTCTTTTCCAATCCTCGCTCTCCATCGCAACCACCTCCTTCATCCATCGCTTCCTACTGATCTTCTCTTTCCTTCCGTTACCCCAGTATTTTTCGAGCCGTCATCCCCTTCCCCTTCCCCCTCCCCAACCCTTAGTCCGTCACTGGAAGCCAACTTCCTCTTCCTGCATACTTCCCTCGTGACTCACCGACCACCCAGCGAAACTCATCCAGAAAGTGCAGAGTCAGAGTCTTTAGGCTCTCTACTCAGGTGACTGAAATGAGGGTCAATTCCACGCTTAGGTGGGTCAAAGAAGGAGCAATGATGAAGCTACTAAGCTCCTCACCCTGGTGATAGGAGGGAGAGCCAGTGGTGAGTCACGTAGCCCCCTCCCCCCTGGTGATAGGAGGGAGAACCAGTGGTGAGTCAGGTAGCCCCCTCCCCCTGGTTATAGGAAGGAGACCAGTGATGAGTCAGGTAGACCCCTCCCTGGTGATAGGATGGAGAGCCAGTGGTGAGTCAGTACTCCCTCTCTGGTGAGGAAGAGGCCGGTGAGTCAGTACCCCCACGCCCAGAACGGGAAAGGGTTCGGTGAGTCAAACGAAGAGGATCTTACGGGGAACTAACGAATCGCGGTCTTCAGGGGCCAGCGCCGCTGCAATGTTTCGAGCTGCCCGCACCCGGAGCGTCACCCAGCGTCGTGGCATCCTGCCTACGTCGTAGAGTAAGGTGAGAGCAGAGGGGCAGGTTATAATGGTACTGGCATTATAGTTTGTAATAGTAATGGCAAACTTTAGAGTTCTGGCAGTGATGATGATACTGAATATTATGAATATTAG
>NC_051405.1:1335540-1335676 GCF_015228065.2 Penaeus monodon
CATTGACAATAGATATTTAATCTTCAACATGAGCGTTTATGTGGTTCATGTAGTAAGGTCTGGCTGACACATGATAAACATGTGTTTCCTTTCTTCGAAGGCATCAGGTTAAGGTTTGCGTTTGGTGGTTTTTACT
>NC_051405.1:1336683-1337075 GCF_015228065.2 Penaeus monodon
AAGAGTATTTCTGTCCATATTTGATTAGTTTCCACAACCGTAATGATACAAGTGCTTGTCTGAGCCCCCCCCCCCCTCCTCGCCCCAGGAGCGCGTGCGACCCGTGTCCCTGTGCGACACGTCCTGGGCGAGGATGACGGGCCAGGACCTCCGTCAGCAGAACCTGGTGAGGACGCCCTCGCAGGCCAACAACCTCTCGACGACGGTGCCTCAGAGCCTGGTGGTGCAGAACCTGGGTGGGCGACACACGCCCACGCGCAGCTCCCTCAGGCACTCGCGGATGATCGTCCTCGCCAAGAACGGACAGAGTGAGTAGTATCGGGGTCGCCAGCCCCCCCCCCCCCTTCGGCGTGCCCTTCTCATTTCGTTCCGCTTCTGCTTCACCTTTCCCT
>NC_051405.1:1337154-1337468 GCF_015228065.2 Penaeus monodon
GTCCATCTTTTAGGCCTATCAGCGCATTTATCCTTTCATGGTATTCAGGGGACATTATCCGGTTGCAAGTATGTACTTGCAACTGGGGGCACTTTTACGCAGATGAAATGGTTTATTTCGCAGCGTTTAGCTCTGAAGACAGCGTGCAGAACGACAGCGGCCATTTAATCAATGATTGTGTAGGCCCCCCCCCTCCCTAGTGCCTTGCTTGATGCCACAGCCTGAGTGGCTGACCTTCCCAAGCACGCCCGCGGCAAGGTCACTTCTTCCCCAACCATTACCATAGCGGCAAGACTACCCTGCGAATTTACTTA
>NC_051405.1:1339286-1339362 GCF_015228065.2 Penaeus monodon
GACGCCCGACCCCACGGAGACCACGCCCACCCACAGGGTCAAACAAGGCGAGGCTGTAGCAACATCCGGTGCATGT
>NC_051405.1:1339438-1339754 GCF_015228065.2 Penaeus monodon
CGACGAAGTACTTGTTTGTGTGTTTGTTTAAGAATACGTGTTTTTGTTATTTTATGTTTACGCGGATGTTTGGGCGTTCGTGTGACCCCCGCAGCGACCACGGAACTCGCTCCTCCCGTTCACATGATTAGAGCAAGTCGCGAAAAAGCACACGCACATTCTCACTATTATGGTTCACTGAGCATCATTACGAAGCCTCGCGATTATGATATCGCCTCAAAGAACCTGATTTACAGCCAGAGTGGGAGAGTTAGGGGTTTCTGGGCACCGTGCCGAGGCTCACATGGGGTTCAGTGAAGCGCTGTGGCAATGTAGG
>NC_051405.1:1341353-1341611 GCF_015228065.2 Penaeus monodon
GTTCGGCTCCTAATCGGGTTTAATCCGCAAATCTGTGACCTCGTAAATCTTCGCCTGAATCCGCCGACCCGGATGTCGGCTGCCGACGGCGTGGCGCAGATCCCTCCGTCACAGACTCCGTCCGTCGGGTCGCAGGAGGCGGCGCTGGTGTTGCGGCTGCAGTGTCGGGCGCCGGGCCGGGCGGCGGCGCTGCTGAGGGCAGTTGGCGCTCGCGCTTGCCTCTGCTTTCTGTCAGGCATTCAGGCTGTTCGCTTATCA
>NC_051405.1:1341665-1342819 GCF_015228065.2 Penaeus monodon
TATTCATGTCCCTGCCTTCGGCAATATACACATGCATTCTTGAATAGGAAAAGCAGATGAGAGCTTTAACATGTGTCTGAGCACTTGTTCAAATTCACCGAAAATATGCAAGTATAACTTGCAAGGCAAATATTCACTTTACAGCTGTATTAATCATACTTTCATCCCTGGTCTGTACTTTAATTGAAAGCAATATACATATCTGGTATGAAAATTTAATAAACAGAAAACCCACTTATCACAGCATATAATTTACATAATTTACTTCAAGTGTGCAATAACCATAAAAGAAAACGTGTCATTAAGGCTACAGCCTTAGGGTAAACTCTTGCAAATTCACCCGTGCGCCATCACAGTTCAGAACTCCCAATTCATAAGCAAAAGTGATGAAATTAGCTACCATTTTCCTTTAAACGTCGCGCGAAACCCTCACATTCTGCGCCATATACTCGCTACAACACAGAATATAAGATGGCAGAAAAACAGAGGTTGAGGGAGACAGCGTGGCGTGTCGCGTAGCCCTGGGATCACCCCCCCCCCCCGACTCTGTTTACCCCCTCAGGTCTGGTCCTCCCCCCTTCCCCCCAAGGAAACATGTAGGGAGGAGGAAGATTAAGAGGAAAGGGAGGTGGGGAGAGAAAAAAAATAGAGCTTGAGGAAGTTCCCGAAAACCACACCAACCGAGCCTCCATTTCAGTTCCAGAGTAAATCAGGCCTAATGACACCCTGCCGCTAGGATCATAGTCCAGATAACTCACATCCCCTTGCCCTCCCCCTCCCCTTGGCCCCCCCTCCCCTTGCCCTCTCCCTCCCCCTCCTTTGCCCTCTCCCTCCCCTTGCCCTCTCCCTCCCCTTGCCCCTCTCCCCTTTCACCCCCAGCACTCTCAGCCTCGACCCCCTTCTCCCTGGCGGAAGTATCCCCGGGCACGGGAGGAAGGCCTCAGCATACGTGTACTCAAGAGCGACGCTAGGAAGGCGAGCGGAGGGGATGCAACATTATAATTCGAACGCGGCGCAGAGGAGGTTGGCTCCCTGTGGCCTCCCCCACTTCTATGTCCTTCTCTGTGCCCCCCTCCCCCCGCCCTCACTGCCTGGCCCTGCGGCACTCGCGAGACAAAGCTTCCAAGGTATCTACGTCCTGCCCCCCTCCCCAC
>NC_051405.1:1342954-1343142 GCF_015228065.2 Penaeus monodon
AAATATGTATTTCCATAATTTTATATTCCTTTTCAGTCTTCCTTTTCTTTGCACATCGTCGTTTATCGTCTATACTCTCACCCCTTTCTCCTCCGTCCCCGTCTCCTTCGGCAGTTGCTTAGCGAAGGATATTCCCTCTGTTCCTCCGTATCTTGAGCCCGTCTCTCGTCTTGTTGCTTTGATGTCAT
>NC_051405.1:1343199-1343553 GCF_015228065.2 Penaeus monodon
GACCCGGAAGGTTTCGAGACTCCTCTCTCATCAGTGAGGCTGCTCTGTTTTAATTGCCAACTTCCTCTAAGACAAGTAATGCTTGCACGTACACACACGCTCATTTATCATTAATTTGCTCATTCATCTTCAGTGATTCTTCACTGTAGCTCAGTAGTTCACATGACTTCCTTCCTGCCTGATTTAGGAAGAGGAAAGAGGTTTAGCAGAGGGAGGAGAGGAACCTCTCTGGGAGATCCTGTTGCTGGCGCCTCCAGCGACGATGTCCGGCCCGCCAGCCCGGACGGGTCGACGCTGTGGAGATACGCAGATCAGTTAGGCAGGCAGGGCGCTCGTCTCGTGTGGACGGACGAC
>NC_051405.1:1343940-1344181 GCF_015228065.2 Penaeus monodon
TGCGGCCAATTTGACAAGAGCATTTCTAACACAAATAATGATAATGTTGATTCTTTTAAAAACGTTGTTGCAACTTTATTGGTGAATGTTTTCAAATATCAGGGTATAATAGTATTTCTAAATTTAGTCCCTCGGTAACGCCGCCTCCTTTTGGGTTCGAAGGAAACCCTGAATAGACCCATTTGATTTACCTCAGAGTGATATGTGGGGAGCATGACTTAGCGATCTTAATAGGCTTGAA
>NC_051405.1:1344415-1344674 GCF_015228065.2 Penaeus monodon
ATAAAAAACAAAAGTGAGACAGGATCGAGATTCTCCCCCCCCCCCGTTTCTTTCCGTTTTCTATAACTATCTCTAAAATTTCGTTGCCTCTATTCGAGTTACATTAATATTCTATTGTCGAGCAGTAACGATAATTTAAGTTACTTTAGATAACCAAGGTGCCGAAAAAAACATATTAAGCTTACTACATTCACTGAGCACGCCTGTTTTTGGACTATAAAGCAGTTAATCCTTCCCTTCATTTTTTTTACATTTTCAC
>NC_051405.1:1344755-1344905 GCF_015228065.2 Penaeus monodon
GTTGTTTCCAAGGCCCACAGATAAATATGTTTCTCAGTGTAGAGTGGGATGGGGTAGATGTGGCGTGTCGTTCTCACACATTCTTCCTAAACCTGCACTTGAAGACAGTTGGGATCCTTCTGTAGCACTCAATAACAACAATAAAAACCC
>NC_051405.1:1345246-1345407 GCF_015228065.2 Penaeus monodon
ATAATAATCTCTTTTTTCCCCGACTCTTCTCTCATATTTCTGCCATATTCCCTCCTCTTACTCTTCCTCTTTACCCTCCACCGTGCTTGGGAACAACGGTCTTAGCGACGAATTAGAGCAATTCCGGAAAGTGGAGCCAACCTCCCCTCCGGCCGGCTCGC
>NC_051405.1:1345973-1346255 GCF_015228065.2 Penaeus monodon
AGCGCGGATATGCTTCTTTACACCAAACCTGTTCCGAGCGGGCCTGGTGGACGTCGCGCGGGCGGGGCAAAGGGCGGGTCGCGTGTGCCCGCCCTTGCTGCAACTCAGCGGCGCGCCGGGCAGGGGCGGGGTGGGTCGTGTCTGGATCCTCGGAGATGCCCAGCTGTGCCTCGCCGCAGCTGGCATGAAACTGACGCTTCTAGTCGTTTGCGTGTTGGGCGGAAGGGCGGATCTGAGTTAGGGGAATGGCTTTATTTTGCATGCGTGCATTCATATATTAAA
>NC_051405.1:1346581-1346646 GCF_015228065.2 Penaeus monodon
GTAATTGTGGGTTTGTTTGATGGGTTGTATGTTGTGTGTGGGGGGGGGTGCGTTTGTTATAAAAA
>NC_051405.1:1351206-1351786 GCF_015228065.2 Penaeus monodon
TTCGGCAACTCGTTTTCGTTCATGAGAAAAATGTTAGGCATCCCGTGCCCCTCGCAGCGACCGGGACCTCTCATCTCGTCGTGTCTCATCGCCCTATTAGGCCGTGTTTTCCGGCCGGGGAGCCTGTTGCGTTCGCGTCCTGTCCGCTGACGTCATTCTTGGTGCACTCCAACGGAACGACTGGTTGGTCGGTTCTGGAGTCAGGGGGAGGAGCCATGACGTCACGGAGGTATGCCAGTATATTGTACTTTGGGAGATGAGAGAGTTAGGATTCGTCCCTTGCGTTGGCCAACGATGGCATTCAAGGCTGCAATATCCATCGAGCGGAAGTCAAAAGCCGCCTCTTCGGGCCAACACCGTCTCGTGCACCTCCCCGTCGCCGCAACCGACAGCCCCGGCAGACACCGACAGCAGCCGCCGCGTATTCCGCACCGAACAACAATTACTCCCACACGATGAGTCAGGGCATCCACTAAAAATTCTTCCCACGTAGATTATTAGCGTCCTGGCAGGTTGGTTGAACGTCGGTAAGGGGCAGGGGGGCTCGAGGCGGGTCCACCCTGCCGTACTCTTGACCCTT
>NC_051405.1:1352056-1352214 GCF_015228065.2 Penaeus monodon
GTTCGTCCTGCCCCCCGTCCCTCCCTTCCCCAAGCAGGTATTCACAGACAGCAGATTATATTGGTTCCAACGTGAACTACGTTTGTGGAGCAGTTTCATGGCTGACGTCGACTGCGACAGCATGACTCTCGCTCGATGGCGGGGACGGTAATGCTTAT
>NC_051405.1:1353298-1353529 GCF_015228065.2 Penaeus monodon
AAACATTCGTGTCCGAAGTGACCAAAAGAGCTCCGACTATCTCGCCTCCTTGCAGAGTTGCGCGACCGGCGGTGGCCGCCCAACAGCCTCGGGCGCGTGGGCGTGCTGGTGGTGACCGCGCAGATCTTAGTGGGCGTGATGGCGGTGACCCTCGCCGCGTGGTTCCTCATGTGGGCGCCGTCGCTTAGCTTCAGGGAAGTTCCGCATTACGCAGGCGTGCCGGTAAGTCGG
>NC_051405.1:1357210-1360245 GCF_015228065.2 Penaeus monodon
GAATATTCAGAAGGATCGTCCCTGAGATAGGACAAACCAGGATTTACTGTCTGTCCATTCAATTTTTTTCACATTGTGCTGTACAGTTTTATCCCAAGGCGTCGTCATGAGCGCATTTGTTCTGTCCCCGTGCGCTGATTGCGTTGCCTGCCCGCGTGAGCCAAACGATCCGTAACTGACGCATGGCCAAGGGAGTGTGGGGAGCCGTCCTCTCCTGACAGTGCTCAGCTTCGGTCAGCTCAGGTTCACGCGAATTCCGAGCTTTCTCTCTTCCGTGTGTCTCTTTCTCAGTCTATTTTCTTCCTCCTTCTTTCTTTTAACCTCCAATTACATACTTGGTGTAGAGGAGGCACCGACGGGCCGAGCGAGGGTGGGGGGCGGACGAGGGAGCGAGGGAAGCGGTCGCACCAGTTTTTACCTGACTTGTTCTTCCCGCAGGTGTTCCTTGCGGGTGTATTCGGCGCCATCCTCATCAGCTGTTTCCAGAGGCGGCGGCAGCGCTCTATTGCCAACATCATTAAGGTAAGGTTCTTTACAGGTGTGTGCGGAGGAATGTGGACGCGACGCACGAAGGCAGGTGGCCGGACATGCTCTGTTCGTGTGTGAGAACATGTGTGGCTGGTCGAGTAGCGTTAGTGTTGGGCCCCCGAGATGGAATATTTAGTGTACATTTTATTAATATGAAGGGGAATAATAGAGTGGTATGCTGCATATTGCTCGAGCCAAAAGGACTTAGAGGGTAAGGTTGAGGCGAATGAGCTTCAGGCTCGCTGTGTGGCGGGCCTGGAGCAGGGAGAGAAGCAGCGTCTGGCCGCCGCGGTCGTGTGGCCTGGGTGTGGTGCCTGCGGGGCCAGAGGAAGCAGAGCAGCTTGGCCATAAGGCGGAGGAGCAGCGGCGGTACACGAGTGGTAGCGGATTAAGGCTCGCAGTTATTGTCTTCTCTTGCAGTGTAAGTTCATTTAGATTTATGGAATGTTTTACAAAGAATAAATGCTAACGAAAATACTTTTTCCACAGGGCATCTTGGTGGCTCTGTGCTGCATCAGCATAGTGACTTGCCTGAGCGTGTGCATCTTTACCGCTCTCCACCTGGCTTACCTGGCTCCTATGACGTGCCACACGCGCCACTCCACCATCACGCATCCGCCATCGTCGGAGGACATCCTAGAGTCGGTGAAGAACCGCGTCCTCCACAGCGACATCGGGCTCCACGGCACCGCGACGACGAGCAGTCCGCCGCGGAAAGACGAGGCAGTCATCCTTGGGTATGACGACGACGAGGACGAGGCGGAAGGGAGCGGTCTGGTGATGCGCGACCTGCATACCCCCGACGACTATGTGGACGAGCGCATCCTCGAATTTGAGACAGTCACCCTTCAGACTGTCACCGTCAAGATAGAAAACGAGATCGTGCTCAACGTTTCGTCGTGCGAATGCGAGAGCCAGGGAGCGGACTGGGTGAGGACCTTGACCTATCCCGAACTCTCCTGTCTCGAGGTTAACAATCTTCTCCCAGTTCTGTTCGTGGCTTCGTGCGTGGTGACGGCCGTTGGAGCCGTGCTCTCGGCCCTGGTGTTGTATCTTCTGTGGTCCTTCAGAAACAGCTTCTACGGCCCGGCCAAGCCCCACGAGACGCGCCCCTTCATCTTCACCAGTAATTTCAACAAGGGCAAGACGAAAGCGGCTTCGGTGTCGCGGGGCGGTGGCGTAACCAATGGCGAGGGCAGCCTCAGGTGACACAGGCAGTGACATATGCCTCATGTGACACAGCCTCAGGTGCCACAGACAGTAAAATTTACCTCATGTGACGCTGCCTGTCGCGAGGGAGAAATACAGGTATCAGAGACGGCATGACGTGTGCCCTCTCCAACAAAGATCTATGTAGATTTAGTTTCTCTTACAAATGTGATGGATGATTGACTGATGCAGTAAGTGTCTGGCCCTGCTTTGTGAAGAGAATCTAATAATGTTGAGTACAGAAAAAAAAATTCAGATATAAAAATAATAATAATGAGCTTGAACTTAGAAATTTATAAAAAATACATTATCAAGTATGAATAACAAACCACACACTCAAAAAATACACGAATATAACGGCAAAGCTATATATTTTTTTAAATATTTAAACTCTTGGAATGGATAAAGATCGGGGAGCATCGCCCGAATGTGATATTCTCATTTGCTGTGGAAATCGACGAGCTGTTCACGAGGTCCGCAGACGCCGTCCATACCTCGGAATGAATCTGAACCAGGATACATTTTCATGAGATAGCCCTCTTGTTGCAGGATCATTTGCACCCCCAGGCGCTGCCCCGGCCCGCGAGAAAGACTCAGCCTCTCCCTCAAGCAAAGCTTCAAGTGCGGCCTGTTTAGGATGGAAACATTGTGCCTTCTGTGACTTGCGCTCCGTCGCTACTGAAGTGTTGGAGTCACACTTTGATTAGCATCATGTCGACTTCCATGTAACACTCCGATTAGCATCATACCTATTTTTGTGTCACAGTGATGTTGCCTATTGTTGAGGTAGTGTCTAGCCATTCTTGCATTGTGTCATATTGACGCAACGCTGTTGGAGTGTGTTGCAGAGGTGATTTACGGCTGTCATTTGTCATGTGCCTTAAGTTGCCACAGAAGTATTGATTATTATCGCTCACCTGGTTTAGTGTAATGCTGATTAAAATATAAGAAATATATATTAGAGAGAGACATAACGGAATTAGTAACTCATAGTTCTGGTAATAGTGAGTGATTGGTAATAGAATCATACAGAGCTGATAAATGTTGCCACGCAACCTAGTGTGAATGGCATTCTGACATAGGAACACAATTTAGATTTAGTGCCATGCAGTGCACACTCATTAGTATAGATGGCACTGCTGTTGTGATGCAGAATTCGTATGAGTATCACCTACAAAACAATTACAAATGAATTAGTTTAAACTTTGTCTGTGGCCTTAAAATGTACCTTTTGTAAATACCGACGTAGATGTAACAGTTAAGAAGCAATGATTATTTTAAGTAGAACCAAAGCATAA
>NC_051405.1:1360843-1360997 GCF_015228065.2 Penaeus monodon
TTATAGTATATGTGTGTGTAACACATACAGAAATACATATGAATCACTTTCTCACTGCCCTGTTATCTGATCTATCCAGATAGCAATACAGAATGTAACTCATTTTTAAAATTAAAAAGATAAATATAATGTCTTTTTCTCTTACCACATAATA
>NC_051405.1:1366084-1366161 GCF_015228065.2 Penaeus monodon
TGCAAACAACTACCACCCGCACCTCACCGCACACAGGTCCTCAATGACACACCACTCCCCACTTCCACTCCTCTCAC
>NC_051405.1:1366280-1366356 GCF_015228065.2 Penaeus monodon
AATGACTCAATCATCTAAAATGGACCACAACCTCAAAAGACCGCAAATAACCAACCTCCCAAAAAACATCCAACCT
>NC_051405.1:1366449-1366567 GCF_015228065.2 Penaeus monodon
CCCGCAACAAATCACAAGAACACTGCATCAAACCTCCACAGATACTAGCACAGCTGAAAGGAGCAAAAACCTTTTCCTTCAATATTCCTCAAGGACTTACCTAATCCCACCACGAGAC
>NC_051405.1:1366924-1368295 GCF_015228065.2 Penaeus monodon
TTGACCTTCATTGTAGAGAGATCTTTCTTTGTCGGAAATTTGAACTCTGTGCAGTGAAGCGGCGTGGTTGTCTCTCTCACAAAATTGTGAAAACCATTTTCAGCAATGCCTTCGACCCAGCGATCTTTGACTGCAAGTTCCTCGTTGTTCTTTCCCCGAAGTTCGGCAGCGCCGGCAGGGAGAACGACCTCCTGAAGTTCTGCCTGAGCGAGGGCAAGAGGGGCAGGAAAGCCAAGGCGACGCTGTCGACCTCCGAGGTGATGCAGTGCTGTGACTTCGAGCTCAAGTGCGAGGGCGAAAGCGTAGCAACGATCAAGTTGCAGTACACGACCCTCGCGCAAGAGCGGGAGAGGATATACCAAACAATGAACGACTGCATTGCCACCAGGAAAACGGTTGTGCCCCTTCAGATTACGTGAGCATCTATTGTTTTGAAATAAGAGCAAAAAGCTTGAAAAAGATATTTGGGAGTTCCTCGCAAGATTAGAGGGCAAAACCCCTCTCATTCCCATCAGGTAATTTCCAATTTAGACTCAAGATCCTAATCTTCCGGGTGCGCCGACTAAAGTATCTCAACCTAAAAAATCCACAAGAAGGTCCAGGTCCGTACTTGATTCTTCGGTTTACATTCTTCCTGAGGTTATTCTTCCTTAGAGGCCAACCCCTCTCATTCTGGATCCTGAATAACCATATGACGGTCAGATAAACAAAATCTTGAAAACGTTCGAAGCTGAAGTTATTGAAAGAATGAAGAAAAAGCCGCACATTATTCGAGCAACAGAAGGGGAAGAAATAGTCCTTCAGGCTGAATATATAAAATTTCTTAGTTTGATGATGTAGACGACAGTTAGTAATTATTTTTGGACGGTTAACTTCTTAACTACTGAATATAACAATTCCAGATTAATTTTATGGGCCAAACCCGAGCACGGGGGGGTTTGGACTTGCAATGCTGTACTCCCTAACCTTGGGTAAGATGCAACCATTCTCAAACTGTATCATGCCATTGTGAGTGTAGGAAAGCAATTGACACCGAACCAGTAGCCATATTCGGGACACAGTTTTACATTGGATACAAAATCAGCTTACTTAGAGGCACTGCTGATGTTTGATAAAAAAAATGGGCAACTGGACATTCAATGACAGAGTCTATCACTCTCAAACCACTTCTCTTCGCCTAAAGAAATAACTAACACTTCAAGCCACCAAGAATGTAACCGGAGTCTGGGAATTCCTTGTCATTCTTAGAGAGCACGGCACAGTGTTTGTTCCCTACCGTGAAATATTTTGTTGAGAATAGGGACTATGGAGAGAAGTTAATTGTTAGACCAAGGTGGCCTAATCAGAAAATACAAATTCTCAGTAAATCCA
>NC_051405.1:1369596-1369836 GCF_015228065.2 Penaeus monodon
GTTATCGGGAACCCTTACTGTCTGTCCATGAAAAGGATAAGCACTTCTTGCAATATCAGATTTCTTAGATTTGTTTTACTATAACCTTCTATGATGCAAAATATCCAACTAAACAATGTTTTCTAGAATTATTATTCCGATGATCAGTAACTTCCGTACGTATGTTTACACTGATTTACTTTCGCATGAAATTATATATTTTTGCATGATGCTTCCGAAAGAAATGTATGTAACAATAAG
>NC_051405.1:1371011-1371722 GCF_015228065.2 Penaeus monodon
TATTATCAGTCCTGATATCTCCCTGAAACGCCCAACCCCTTCCCTTTCGTTCCCCGGGACAGACAGAATTGCGTAAGAATGAAATCGCTCTGACTCACCAGGGTATCCCCTGTCATTCTTAACTCTTTCTCTACCCCACACCCTTAAAGTCCCCGATAACACTTCCGGTTCCTTATCTGGGTAAATCCGGTAGATAAGGAAAGAGTGACGGGGCGGGGCTTTCCTGCCACCACGTATATAGAGGCGGCGTCGGAGAGCTCGAGTAGTTCATCAGACTCGAGATCGAGTGAGTGCTGGCCTGAGCGCGTGTTGGCTGAGACATACTCCTGTGCAGTGGCTGGTGAGGAAAGCCCGTCGTGATCAGAGTAGAAAATAGGAGTCCTGTGGAAAGAAAGGATAGAGAAGAAAAAACTCTTATTAGGATCTAATTAGGCTTCATGTAGTATTAACCTGATCATAAACTGATGCGCGTCCCTTTTATAGTTTACTCATGTTGGGGGAAATTTGTTCATGCGCCAACTCTCCATCTTGGTAAAGTTCTTTTAAGTTGGAGGAACACTCAGGGTGGAAACAAAAGCGAAAATCTTCTTGAAAGTCAGGCTGGCGAACCTGACATGGCTATCAAGGGATAAATCTTGTTTATCTTGTTTATTTGAAAATCATACGGAGTCCGAATGACAAAGTACAGAAACGCATGTGTGTGTTTAAAAA
>NC_051405.1:1372292-1372448 GCF_015228065.2 Penaeus monodon
ACAAACGCGGTGATTCCCGCAGTTTGGTTCCGTTTCCGGCACATTCGAAAGTCCGAGAAATATTCCAAGTAGCAATGCGATACGAAGCGTTCACCCAACTGAGAGTGCGTTTGCCCTGCCCAGGCAGATAACCATTCAGCTGATAAGTTAATGACG
>NC_051405.1:1372600-1372667 GCF_015228065.2 Penaeus monodon
CTCCTGCTCCTGTGAGTGGCTCCGGCCTTCGCTGCCGCCTCCGGTGCACACGGCGGGTAGTCGTGCC
>NC_051405.1:1374453-1375378 GCF_015228065.2 Penaeus monodon
TTGGGTTTTTAAAAAAAAATTTTAAAGGGGAAAAAAAGGGCTTTTGGAAAAAAGGGCAAAAAAAAAACCCCCTTCTTTCCCCCATAGGAAATTTTCCCAATTTAGACTCAAGTCCTAATTCCGGGTGCGCCGCTAAGATCTCAACCTAAAAAATCCACAAAAAGGTCGGGTCCGTACTTGTTTTCTTGGGTTTTCATTTTTCCCGGGGTTTTTTCCTTTAGAGGCCAACCCCCCTTCATTCGGACCCCTGAATCCCATATGACGGTAGTAAACAAAATCTTAAAAACGTTCGAAGCTGAAGTTTTTGAAAAATGAAGAAAAAGCCCCCCACATTATTCGAGCAACAAAAGGGGGAGAAATAGTCCTTAGGCAAAATATAAAAATTTTTCTTAGTTTGATGAGTAGACGACAGTTAGTAATTTTTTTTTGGAGGGTTTAAAACTTTTTTAACTATGAATATAAAAAATTCCAGATTATTTTATGGGCCAAACCCGAGCACGGGGGGGTTTGGACTTACAATGCTGTACTCCCTAACCTTTGGGGGTTTAAGATCAACCATTTAAAACGTTCATGCCTTGAAAGTGTAGGAAAGAATTGACACCGAACCATAGCCAATTGGGACACAGTTTACATTGGTACAAATCAGCTTATTTAAGGGGCATGCTGATGTTTGATAAAAAAATGGCACGGGAAATTCAATGACAGAGTCTATCACTCTAAACCACTTCTCTTCCCCTAAAGAAAAACAAACACTTAAAGCCCCCAAAGAATGAAACCGGAGCTGGGAAATTTCCTTTTATTCTTTGGAGACGGCACGTGTTCCCCCACCGTGAAAAAATTTCGTTTAGAATGGGATATGGAGAGAAGTTAATGTTTGACCAAGGTGGCCTAAACAGAAAATACAAAATTTTCCCGTAAAACCAAT
>NC_051405.1:1377074-1377376 GCF_015228065.2 Penaeus monodon
GGGCCGGCACTGCAGCGGAAGGACATTTATCGGAAACCCTTACTGTCTGCCATGAAAAGGAAAAAGCACTTCTTCAAATCAGATTTCTAGATTTTTTACTATAACCTTTAGATGCAAAATATCCCTAAAAATTTTTTTCTAGAATTATTATTCCGTGATCAGTAACTTCGGACGTATTTGACACTGATTTACTTTCGCATAAAATTTAATTAATTTGCATGATGTTTCCAAAAGAAAGTATGTAAAAATAAGCAAATGTGCGACTCTTAAACACAACTTTTGAAATGTAAGAAATAAAAATT
>NC_051405.1:1377677-1377806 GCF_015228065.2 Penaeus monodon
AATAAATGCCTGAAGCCGATTGCTAATTCGTATTATCATTTTCTCTTTGTGTATAGAGCTTCTTCTACAAAAAGTAGAGTTATTCAGGAAAATTAATCATGTCCGTATATTTTACAACACTTGGTAACG
>NC_051405.1:1380177-1380871 GCF_015228065.2 Penaeus monodon
TATTACAGTTGATATCCCCCTAAAAACCCAAACCCCCTTCCCCTTTCGTTCCCGGGACAGACAGAATTGCGTAAAAATAAATGCTCTGATCACCGGGGTTCCCTGTCATTCTTAACTCTTCTTCCCCCCAACCCTTAAAGTCCCCGATAACACTTCCGGTTCCTTATCGGGGTAAATGGGGTGAAAAGGGAAAGATGACGGGGCGGGGTTTTCCCTGCCCCCACTTATGGGGCGGCGTGGGAAAGAGCTCGAGTAGTTCTAGACTCAAATCGAGTGGTGCGGGCCTGAGCGCGGGGCTGGACATACTCCTGTGCAGGGGTGGGGGGAAAGCCTGTCGTGATCATAGTAAAAAAGGAGTCCTGGGGAAAGAAAGGATAGAGAAAAAAAAACTTTATTGGATCTAATTGGGCTTCATGTGATTAACCGACATAAACTGATGCGCGCCCCTTTTTATAGTTACTCTTTTGGGGGAAATTTTTTCATGCGCCAATCTCCATCTTGGAAAAGTTTTTTTAATTGGGGGAACTCAGGGGGGAAAAAAAAGCAAAAATTTCTTAAAAGTCAGGTCGAACCACTGGTATCAAGGGATAAATCTTGTTTATCTTGTTTTTTGAAAATCTACGGAGTCCCAAGCAAAATACAGAAACGCATGTGTGTGTTTAAAAAAATTTTAATATTTTTTATGAATAAAAGA
>NC_051405.1:1381187-1381466 GCF_015228065.2 Penaeus monodon
ACATGAGTATTTTTATGGGTGGAATGAAAAAGTATTTATATACCTTTACTCACAATTTATATCTTTACTTTTTTTACAAACGCGGTGATTCCCAGTTTGGTTCCGTTTCCCGGCACATTCGAAAGTCCGAGAAATATCCAGTAGCAATGCGTACGAAGCGTTCACCCAACTGAGAGTGCGTTTGCCCTGCCCAGGCAGAAAACCATTCAGCTGATAAGTTAATGACCATCGCCCTTCCAGTCACTTTTGTCATCCCCTTCGCCAGGTCGCCGGGGACCG
>NC_051405.1:1381511-1381588 GCF_015228065.2 Penaeus monodon
CTCTGCTCCTGTGAGTGGCTCCGGCCTTCGTGCCGCCTCGGTGACACGGCGGGTAGTCGTGCATTCAAGGGGATCGG
>NC_051405.1:1384782-1385306 GCF_015228065.2 Penaeus monodon
CCAAGAGTAGGCTCCTAACTGTTTCTCCGCCTACATGTCCCGTCGTGGCGCTCTCCTTGGGTTCCTCCGACCCGCGACAGCCTGGTAGAAGGTCCTTCCCCGGCCGCCGCAGGACTTCTCAGAAATGTCAAGCTGACAGAGGAGCAGCAGGAGACGGTGAGGAAGCTGGATGAACTCCTTAACCAACTCCTAGAAAACGTGAGTCGTTATCAAGCAATCTAATTCGACCTTGTATCAGGGACAGACATGAACCTACCGTTAAAAGGGACCAGAAATGGAATTTTGACGTGTTACTAGATTAGATATCAAGCCAGTTTAGCGTACTTACCATCTGATCTATTAAGCCACTTTAATTTACTTAGCAAACGATAATATTTTACCTTGTTTATCAAGTTATTTACCAAGCCACTAGCTCACTTAGTTGCAAGTCTTATTTAAGGAAATTGCCGATAAATCCTTATCATGATAAAATTGTTTACGTGACCCTAATGACATCAAATATAAACACGTGTGTGTGGGGGGGA
>NC_051405.1:1385672-1385790 GCF_015228065.2 Penaeus monodon
TTTTTTTTTTCTTCGTTTCTTTTCGACATTTTTTTATCATAGGCATTGAAATACCATTTACCATAAACACCGCACAGATTATTTTTGACCCCAACAATTTGTGTGAGATTTTATAGTA
>NC_051405.1:1386354-1386743 GCF_015228065.2 Penaeus monodon
CACATTACAAAATAGGCATTTAAGTGTCAAAAACAGTTGACATTAATATCTGGGACGTCAGCGTCCCTACGGGGTTGTTTTCTAGATTGGCCAAAGTCAGGCAGCAGATCCTGATGTAAGGATGCTGCAGGTTTATTTTTCGGTTAAAAAAAAATTTCAGGTGATTTAGCGCTTGAGGCATAGTTTGGTCCAATTATGATGCGCAATGCTCTTTTCTGAATCCTTTCTAATGTCAGTGTTTACATGTTAGTAACGGGCGAATTTCAGAATTCTACTGCATATTCACAAATTGGTCGAATGAAGGTCGTCCATATGAGGAGTAGGTCATCCTAGGATGCACGCAAGGATTTTAATTTTGGTGCATGAAAAACTTTTTTTCCGCACTTCTA
>NC_051405.1:1386835-1387350 GCF_015228065.2 Penaeus monodon
ACTGTTATTTCGTTTGTCACTCATTGTGCTCTTGATGTGGCCATACCATGAAATGGTTTCTGCTTCACTGATTTTATCAATTATTTGTTTATGATCATTTATCGTAGCCGATCTCATTTCTTGTCTTACCTGTTTTGCTAAGTGCTTTGTTGCATTTTGTAGGCTTTTTGTCTTGCCAGGATAAGGTCTTCCTGTTGGTGACCCGTAGCCTTCGGATCGGGGGCGTTGAGAACGTTGGCTCAGTCATGATGTGTAATTCTTGATCCAAACTCGCGAATTTTAGAATCAGGGAATCTGCCCATGAATTTTGTTCCCTTTAATTGCCTGGGAGTCTGGCCTTCCCTTGGTACCCAGAGCAGCGATAAACTAGCTTTATTGCCTAAAGATAGAAGGTATGTTAGACTTTCATAAAAAAAAAAAGTTCTTTGGTATGATTTTGTCCAAAGGATTTTTCCCATGCAGGGGGATGTCACACCTGCTTATAATTAAATACAGGAGTGAGATCACAACCAGCC
>NC_051405.1:1387884-1388016 GCF_015228065.2 Penaeus monodon
AAAAGTATTGAGGTCACCCTTTATGCAGTATGACGAAGAAGGGATTTTTGTACTCTGCTTGCAGGAAGAAAACATTTTCTAGTATATGTTCTCTTAGGGTTTCTTGGGTAGGTGCCCTAGGTGGGAAATAAA
>NC_051405.1:1388037-1388129 GCF_015228065.2 Penaeus monodon
TACGAACTCCATGGTGACTTCTGAGCGATTCTGGGTTGAGAGACCGTTACCCCGAGTGGATGCTTTTCCTACGCTACCACTGTACTTTACGC
>NC_051405.1:1388165-1388928 GCF_015228065.2 Penaeus monodon
ATTGAGAAAAAGGGATAATTCATAATGTTTTAAAATATATTCAGCCTATTACATTCCTTAGTGTATCATAGAGGTCAGTGAGCAGTTAGACTGTCTTCCTTGCAGATCCGCCGCATGTTCTACAAGAAAAATCCTGGCCAGAAACCCTTTCCCCATGAGGGGTTCGCTCACAAGAATTACTCCATGGAAGCCAATACTACCCAAGAGCTCAACCCAGGCACAAGCGGCCCTGTAGAAGCCCCCCTCCATACAAACCTCAGTAAAGGGAATGATGCCCAGAAAGGAATGGACCCTGGGAGAGACAGGCAGGAACCTCCAGCTGCTAATGAGAAAGGATCTAATTCTGCGGATAACGGAGCTTCCGCCGAGGGGTGTGGCCAGGCTTTTTCTGGGAATGCCATGGGCGCCGCCCTCGACTACGATGGTAGCAGAATTAGGTTCCCAGACGACTAGGGAGCCACTCGGAAGGCAAGACTGACATGTCGAGGAGAGTCTGGCCGACCTGAGGAGTAGAGTGTAAAGTCCTGAAAATGAGACTAAAGGGTTCTAGAGAAAAAAGTTTAAATATTATCACACCAGATCTTGTTCAACAATTTGTTTTTATCTATTAATTATAAGGCAAAAAAAAAATTGCTTCTTTTGAAGTTGAGAGTTTCGAGGAGTTTGAGTAGTCACAATGGCCTCCACTTCTTCTTAAATACTAACCAGTCTTTTAAGCCATAGCTACTTGTTTAGTAATCTTTATGGACACTTTGTTCTTAAG
>NC_051405.1:1389027-1389325 GCF_015228065.2 Penaeus monodon
CAGGCAGTGATCGAGAAGCAGGGTGGATGGAGCAGATACTAAGCAGATTGCATCTATTTAACCTTTTCTTTTAAATAAAGTAAAAAAAAAATCCAATGCTTTTCAAATAATATTCAAACTTGTCTTATCCTATATCCAAACATATTCAACTCGTCTTTTCCAAAATATGTACATTAAAAGGAGTGAATCGGTGATGGAATTAGTAGTACCTGTCCAGCTTTATCGTCAGGTTATAGAATGTAACTGATAAATGAGATTTGAATATGAATATGCTTAATAAACATTTCCTTTGGTTGCC
>NC_051405.1:1390256-1390378 GCF_015228065.2 Penaeus monodon
ATCCAAACGATAGATATGCATAAATTTAGTTGTACTGCAGCATTGTTCTGAGTCTGATAAAAGCTGACGATGTGCCAACTCCACAAAACAGAACAAAAATAAAGATGGTTATCAGGAAATGA
>NC_051405.1:1390537-1390821 GCF_015228065.2 Penaeus monodon
CCTAGATGAAAAAATATTTGAACATTTTTTCCGCTTATAATGTAATAGAATATTTCATACTAAAACGTAAATCATCATAAAAAATGAAAAAGGTCTCCAGTTTTACGAAAATTCTAAGGGCCTCTTACAAGTCGTCAGCATAAACGGCCCATTAAGCAAATGAGTAATTTTTCGTTCATACATTATATAAGGAAGCCGCGCGGTGACGACGAATCAGGTGAGAAAACCTTTCGATTTACATTTACAGATAAAATAATGTGATTCATATTTTTTATTATATATAA
>NC_051405.1:1390932-1391521 GCF_015228065.2 Penaeus monodon
ACATACATACATATATCACTGTGAAAACTAAGGTGCATGCGAGTGTTTGCGAAACATTTTTTAAATCATTATATCAAGGTTTCACCCTGATATGATTGAAAAATCCTTGGGAACTGCATTTCTAATAATATAACGATAGTTATATTTATTTGTGTATGCGCTTTTTTCACTACGATATGTTTACAAACGGAACGCCAATCCGTTTCAACCTGGAGACAGAAAAATGTACGCACACAGACACGTGCGTGTGATGTGCCAAAGCGGGTAAAGCCTCCTCTTCCTCCCTCGAGCCACCCGACCCCCTACCTTCCTTGGCGCTTGTAGGTCAGCTGATCTGGGTGCCCCACCACAGCTGACCCGGCGCAGAGGGGCACGCGTTCAGCTGGGGTGAAATGGACCCAGACTGCGGACCTGCCCAACGTCGATGAGGTCCTCGGGTGAGCCGCACAGACAATCGCAAGGCTTTGAAGGTTTACCTCAGACTCTCAGTTTGGCTTAAAATTATAAAGTCAAAGTGGAATGTACAAAACTTTTAGTAAGGCCGCGTCCAAGGCTGTTTTAGTAAGGTAGAGAGCTAATCATTACGAAA
>NC_051405.1:1391671-1392689 GCF_015228065.2 Penaeus monodon
CAAAAGAAAATTCAGTGTCTGGGTTCAAACGGCCGAGGAGCGAGCTCTCGTCAACCATCATTCGCTTCTAGTGTTAATTATTTCCTTCTTCTTATGTACTTTTGCCGGTTTTCTTCTTCGAAATAGACATTTGATTATATTCTTATCGGTTAAGTGTTATCAAATCTTCATTTATCAAGCAGCCGATACAAACCCGTAGGTCACACACACATATCTTCGTCAGCTTTATTAGCCCGTCAGCTTTATTATGTGCTGTGTTTGATGAGCCGCCTCCACCTGCTTCTGCCTCCGACCATGATGTCGTTCAAACCCTTCTCTCTCAGTCCCCCGCTATGCAATCTTTCCATCTTGTCTTGGGTCTTCCTCTCGTCCTCCTTCCGTGTTCAATACTTTTCTTCCATCAGCTTCTCCATCGCTACCCATGACATGTCCGTACCATCTTGCTGCTCGTGCTTTCCTTGGCACCTCCTCCCCTTTTACTGTTCCTCATGGCATTGCAAATCATGTCCCTCTTTGTCACTTCCCTCGTAACATCCTCATTTCGGCCACTTCTTAACTCCGCTTAACTCCACGGTAGTTCCCACACTTTTGCACATCCCTTTTTCCTTGAAGACTGGCACCAACACAATCTCCCTCCACTCCTCTGGTATCCGTTCTTGTCCTTCTAACTTCCACATTAATCTCCAAAAGGGACCTCCACGCCTCTATTGCATTTTCATCGGGTCCAGTCGCCTTATTGTTTTTCATTCTCTTAGACACTGTCACCACTTCTGCTCTCTCCACAGACCCTGGAAGACCTGGGTATGGTATTCCATTAGCATCGTGATCAAAGGGGTTTTCCTCATTCAACAAACCCCCAAAGTACTCCTTCCATCTCTCAAGTGTCCTCTTCTCAGCCGTTAGCATAACATCTCTCGAATTCTTCTTCTGCTTCACATGATATATGTCCCCTGATGCCTTGTTCCTATTCTTTGCTATCTTGGATATTCTCTTCTCGCCTTCACATGTTTCCAGCTCT
>NC_051405.1:1394611-1394714 GCF_015228065.2 Penaeus monodon
GTAACATAGACCCCTGGGGCGGTATTCACGAAAGGCCTCAAACACCGAAATTTGTCTTAGACAAAAAAAGCCCTGTGCCACATCTCCAAGTTAATACTGGTAA
>NC_051405.1:1394846-1395327 GCF_015228065.2 Penaeus monodon
CCCTACGCTTAGTGTCACTGCATCAGATGAAAGGCGCCGCTATTGTACCTTTGAAATAAAAATCAGCAATAGAAACGTAGGAGATGGCTCAATTAACGTATGATGATTTGTCGGAAGAGGCCTCGAACCTTATTATCATTATTTCCAAAGCGGAATAATCTGCAATAGAGGAAAATTTGCAAATGGACAAATTAAAGGCAGTCCTTACGGACGCGAATAAGAAATATCAGTAAAATAAATTTTAAAAACGACGAAATTAGCGTTTGACAATAAATCAAAAGTGTCTTCTAATGTATTTCTATCATATTCGATGCAGAATTACCTTCAAATTTGTGTAAAATTGCATTGTAGTTTTAAAGACAGTTCTTACTTACATGGGACACTTCCACACCTGTTCTAAAACTTCGGCCGAGTCTTTGACAAAAACTGCCTGTCTAAGATCTGTGAAGATAATCGCACATCAGTAATGACAAATAGACTT
>NC_051405.1:1395622-1396873 GCF_015228065.2 Penaeus monodon
AGGGCAACGGGCTTATTTTGTGTAAGACAGATTTTGGAGTCTAAGACCCTTCGTAAATAACGCCCTGAATGTTTTATGTTGTTTCTGTTTCGAGACTTCCGGGCTCCCAACACGGACCCAGCGGCAGGGTTTCCCTTGCGTGGCACAGGCGAAAGGCATCACCAACGTTGATGTCTTCGCAAACGGCCTTTATTGATATTTGTTTATTCTCTGTACACTTTTTTATTTCTCTGATATCACTGCAATCTGCTTATTCCACTATTTCATTTCAAAATCAATTGCAGTTTTTACTGAAAGAATCATCAAGCCGCTTCTTTAAATATGTTTTTTCTACCATGCAACATGCAGTCAGCTGCCGTTCAGGCTACAGACGACCAAGGCAAACAAGGAAATGACAGAAGCTGACTGATGTGCCTCCTGCAAGCACTCAGTCTTCGGTTTCCCTGAGGCTGACAGGACAGAAGTACGGAGGAGGTGGATCGATGCCTCAGACACCGTGACCCAGGAAGGAGTCCGTGCCAGGTTGACGTGTGTGAGATTCATTTTCTGATCAAGGTCTTTTTCAGGAGACCTTCAGAAAAAACTGAAACAGGTTTTTGAAACCTGATTATGTTCTTGCGTCTTCAACTATTACCTCGAGAGTGTGCATTTTCGGTGAATATATTTCCATTTCGTTAAGATTTTTTTTTCTCTCTGATTAGTTTTGATGTGTCTTGTAAGTGTTAATGGTAAGTGAAATCTCAGAAGCGGAGGAGAAATTGTGAAAAGTGAACATGGAAAGATTTTGATTTAATTTTCCATTTTACCATCTTCATTTTCTTTATATATTCTTCTCATTTTACTGATAATATTTTTCCACGTGTTACCACTGTTTTCTACAGTACTATGGCTTTGTTTTTTAAAAATCCATTATTTGTTAAACGTCTTCTCTATAGTGATATTGTTTCTTATTGCGCAGCCTAGTTAGAGCAGCATAGTTTGTTTGTGTAAGGCTTGGTTTAGTTTGTTGTGTACAGTAGGCGTTAAATGTTCGCTTATTACTCTGAAGCTTAGTTAAAAACCCATCGTTTGTTACCAAACTTAATACCCCAAGCTATTAACCATGACATTTCAGGTTTTGAAAATTTATTAAGGCACGTGAAAATAACGCAAGAATCACATCTAAATAATATGAATATTTTTTAGAGTATTTGATCATAGAATGTAGTGATCATCATAATGTTTTGAATGTGTATTCAAGTATACCTTTCC
>NC_051405.1:1397045-1397510 GCF_015228065.2 Penaeus monodon
CACCGCTTGAAAATTTCAGTTGTCGGACACCTGGGCATATTTTTTTACAAAAAGCCTGGATTAATGTATTGCCAGCCTTTAAGATAATACCCTTAAAGAAACAATGAACTTTCAGAATTAAGTGCAACGCATCTTCAACACTGCCGAGCCAAGGCATGAGCGTGCAACGCATCCTTCAACACTCAGGCCAAGGACGGCAGGTTGCAGACCTTCAGGAGCGGAGCGAGGCGCATCTGCTTTTACCGCAATGTGGCACAAAAAATACACGGATATTTTATAAAATTTCAAAAGAAAAAGTCATAAAAAGAAAAGGAAGGTTTTTTGTTTTGTTTGAAATTGAATCTTTATATCATGAACCGAAAATTCGGTTCGAAGGCTTTGGGGATGTAAAGGGGACTGCCCGATTTTCCGGCCGTGACCCAGTTATAGTGGGGTGAATTTATAAATACACACGCACGCACGCAG
>NC_051405.1:1397638-1397849 GCF_015228065.2 Penaeus monodon
TGATACAAGGTTTTCATCAGATTAGTGATATAGGATATATTTACTGAATACTGCGACATCGCCTACGATTATGTTTGTGCCTACTTGTTGATACAATTCACAAATATTTACTTTCAAAGGAATACGCGAAAAGCAGTTTCGTGCAGAAAAAGCGGCACTTGGATACTCTTACTCAATTTCTGTTATTGCAACAATTCTTGTTGATAGGTCG
>NC_051405.1:1397906-1398005 GCF_015228065.2 Penaeus monodon
CATTTTAAAAAATGTTCAACATTGTGGTCCTCGTGGGGGTAAACAGAGTCTTGGAGGGGAAAACTGCCCCCCAGCCCCACTCAGTTGGCGCCCCTCACT
>NC_051405.1:1398327-1398482 GCF_015228065.2 Penaeus monodon
TAACTTATAGTGTAAAGTTTCAATATTAATACTATTAATTAGTGCAATTCAAGGTTTCAGTTAAATCTTCGTAAAAAAATCAATGCATTTATTAACTGAATATTCTCAATGCAATATAATAAAATTACAATACCAAAGTTTACGTGAAACAAAGT
>NC_051405.1:1398578-1398724 GCF_015228065.2 Penaeus monodon
ACAAAATCAACAATATGCAAAACTTCATGAATCGTATTTCTTCATGAATCAAATGCTATAAATAAAATAGCGATCATTATAAAAGTAATGATTTGTTCAGTATCTCAAAGTTAATAATGAATTAGATATTACACAAAACAATCATG
>NC_051405.1:1400798-1401073 GCF_015228065.2 Penaeus monodon
ATATGTTTATGTATTTATGTACATATATACAGGACCGGATACAAAATTATGAGAATGGAGGGGCATATTCCCTTGTGGAAGAGTGTTAGCGCCAAAGGCGCAAAGCCCAAGAGGGGGTCTGGGGTCAAGGATCTCTTCAAGAAAAAACGAAAATGTATGTTTCTTAGACGCATTCCATTGCATCTAAAAATTTTTTTTTACTTTTTTCCAGGGATCAGGCGTTAAAAAATTCTGGTGGAAAAATTATTGCCCCTTTTGGATCCGGTCCAAGTATA
>NC_051405.1:1401253-1404783 GCF_015228065.2 Penaeus monodon
CTGTGTGTGTGTATGTTTGTGTTGAAACTACTTTCCAATACTTTTACGTAATGATTTATTGATCCATAGGCAAATCAACTCATTATCATACACAGTTCTCTCTCTTATGTCATAATACGCATACTTGAATACGTCGTCGCCCAGCGGGGGAGGCTACACGAGCTCGCAGCACTGGAGTTCCTTCACTTTCCTTATTACGGGCCAAAACCCAATCGTCTCGGGCGTGAACCCACTGCGTGTCGCGCGTAGTCCCCCAGGTGAGTGCAGGTCACCCCAGTCTGACCAGGCGCTTGTGTCCTCGCCGGAGATGCTAGGCAGCGCCCCAGTGTTGTATGGAACCACAACGCAGTTGCTGCTGACTGTTTTGCTGGTAACTTTTTACACACGCTGCCGTCATATATTTGCTTTCGGTGTTGCTGAGGCTGGCGATGGCTTCGTTGGCAGGGCACGCCGACGAAGACTGGCTCTCGTGCCCGCGCTCACCGTACTGGCGACGCTGGCGTCTGTCGTGAGCGAGGACGCGAAGGTCGAGCAAACGATGTGACTAACGTGCCGGCGGTCGTTGTTGAGGCCGAGCGCGACGAGGGCAGTAGAACCCTGGTGTGGGCACGCGGGACCAGTACTCGTCTCCTTCACCACCTGCAGCTCAGGAGCGGCCACTACCTGCACCAGAGGGCAACAGTACACCAACTTGAAGGTGCTAAATTCTACGTAGATGTAGTTGACTGCGTGGTCAGTGGGGCACACGGCCCAGTAGTCCCAGGAGCCGCCCGTGTCCTCCGCCGGCCGGGAGTCAGTGCTCACGTCGACGGTGACGCAGGAGTCGACGTCGAGGCCCCAGCCTGCTGCGACGCCCACGCAAAGCAACTGGGGAGGTTCCCACGTCGGGTCCTTAAACCCGGTCGGGACTCTGCTCGAAGAACATGTCAGGCTGGACTTCGAAGTCCAGTCCACCGCGGTCATGCCGGGGTCCACCTGCAAGCAGATGATGTGATCTACCGCATATTTGTTGCCCTCAAAGGCTATGCCCTGAAGTACGCTTCCCGGGGGACACTCTGTCCAGTCGCTGGAAGCCACCGATACTGTGGCCAAAACACTATGGCGACTGCAACGGTGGTCGTGGTAGAAGGAACAGCGGTGGTCGTGGGAGAAGGAACAGCGGTGGTCGTGGTGGAAGGAACAGCAGTGGTCGTGGTAGAAGGAACAGCGGTGGTCGTGGGGAAGGAACAGCAGTGGTCGTGGGAGAAGGAACAGCAGTGGTCGTGGTAGAAGGAACAGAGGTGGTCGTGGTAGAAGGAACAACGGTGGTCGTGGTGGAAGGAACAGGGGTGGTCGTGGCAAAAGGGAACAGCAGTGGTCGTGGTAAAAGGGAAACAGCATGGTTGTGGGAAAAGAAAAACGGTGGTTTCGTGGCAGAAGGAACAGGGGTGGTCGTGGAGAAGGAACAGCGGGGTCTTTTGTAGAAGGAACAGCGGTGGTCGTGGGAGAAGGAACAGCAGTGGTCGTGGTAGAAGGAACAGCGGTGGTCGTGGTAGAAGGAACAGCGGTGGTCGTGGGAGAAGGAACAGCAGTGGTTCGTGGGAGAAGGACCAGCGGTGGCGTGGGAGAAGGAACAGCGGTGGTCGTGGTAGAAGGAACAGCAGTGGTCGTGGTAGAAGGAACAGCAGTGGTCGTGGGAGAAGGAACAGCGGTGGTCGTGGGAGAAGGAACAACGGTGGTCGTGGGAGAAGGAACAGCAGTGGTCGTGGGAGAAGGAACAGCAGTGGTCGTGGTAGAAGGAACAGCAGTGGTCGTGGGAGAAGGAACAGCGGTGGTCGTGGGAGAAGGAACAGCGGTGGTCGTGGGAGAAGGAACAGCGGTGGTCGTGAGAGAAGGAACAGCGGTGGTCGTGGGAGAAGGACTACCCGCAGCCGTACCAGAATGAACACGATCTTTTGTGGTAGAAGAAGCAACAGTTGTGATAGAAGTCGCAGTTGTAGTTATGGGAGAAGGCACTGTATTTGTGGAAGAAGGGGCAGCCGCTATGGTTATAAGAGCACCGGTTGTAGTAGGCCAAACAGTTGCTGTTGTAGAAGAAGGAACAGCAGTTGTAGCAGCAAACGCGGTTGTAGAAGAGTCAATCATCGTCTCATATGAAGGGGTAGAAGCAGGCAATGGCGCTACAGTAGTTGTTGGTAGAGTAACTGTAGAAGTAAGGACATTAAATTTATTTCAATTCATTGTTGGTGCGTAATGTACAGAACCAGGTTAGAAGAAATCATGTGAAGAACTCTTTCCAGGAAGGCCATTTACTACAGTTAAATTGGCTACATTATAAAGTTCAAATATTGTTAAGTAAAATAGATTAAGAATTCCTTTGAGGGGAGTAATAGGAGTATCGACTTCTACTGCTTGCCTTTTCCTTCCCATCTATTGTGGATCTCAGTCAGATCTTAAATTTTAAAGAAATCTATACATATTTTTCGTGAAAAGAAAAAATGCAAAGAAAAATATAATCAGAATTGTAGCTACAAACTAGATTCTCAGTTAAGTTGCCTTAGACCGTATTTTTTTACATTTCATCGGCCACCAAACCCAAGCGTAGAAACCAATTTTTCGATTTCGGTTTCGACTTCATGCTACAATTCTCCGAGAAAACTGGCACAGACGGTTCCTTTCATGGGTTTTCCTACCAAAATTTGCCCAGTACCAGCTTTTTTGGTAAAAAGAAACAGTCTGAGGCAACTTATCTCAAAAAATCCTATGGAACAAGATATTTGTGTGTTAGTGTATAAAACAGTACCTGTTTACTCATTTTCGTTAGATTTCCTTCGGTTTACAATAGTCAGGAGTAATAGGATTTTATAATTGCATTGACATCCTTCACCGTAAAGGTGGTAACTATGGTTATCAATCATCTTGGGGCTGTGTAGGCAGGGGTCCCGTCGCGCCTGCCTGTTGTGGTTGCGATATTTTGTGTGTGCATTTGCGTGAATGTAAGATTTTATGTGTATAAGTAAACCCAGAAACTGAAACTGACGACCGTTTCATTAAAAACGCTAACGCTATTGCGGGCCAAGCAATCCAGTCCCCAAGAAAGGGTGCGGGGAGCCCCGCACTCGAAACCGCATTATTAAACTGCTCAGGCGAGCCCCTTCCCTGGGGACTTCTGCGGGGACTGGTGCGTCCCGCGCGCCGCAGTTGGTCCGCCTAATGCTGGTTTAATTACGATTTACAGCCATATTCATGGTCATTTTTTTTTTTTTTGGGGGGGGGGGAGATAGTGTCAAACCCGATTATCGGAATGCTAATTCATTGTCATATGAATATGTAAATATGCTCAAAACCTTTGATCATACGGGAAAGTTCAGGCTTACGAACATGAGCAAATACTATATTCTCATTATTATCATTATCATTTTGCAAGCTCGTGACAACTCTTTGAAGCTTTAATTCATCTACCCTTAATCTAATTGAACGATGCTGATATTATTTTTCGTAAGGACTGGTTAGATGTCGAAATTTCACCGCTGGCTTAAAATCTCCCTAAA
>NC_051405.1:1405145-1407338 GCF_015228065.2 Penaeus monodon
TAAGAGCAATTATTCAAAATTATCATTTTGCAGGGCTTGATGCAGGATGCTCCTAGCTGCCCTGCATTTGTTCCAATACTATGCCGGGGGCCCGCGGGGTGAGTGACACCAAAACTTTAATGATGTGGAAAAGTGCGGGGGAGCCGGTTCCGAGGAAAGCCCTCCTGCGGGGACGGTTGGTAATACGGCCGTGAGTACTCTAGGCAGTCCAGGGTATATCAGGGAAACCCCTACCCTTAATACATGGGAGGGGCTTGGCAAGCGGAAAGTCCTCGAGCGTACAACTATCTCAAAATGGCTAAAGCATTCACTCTAGCCACTGTAAAGTTAGACGGTCCTTTTAATAGAAGGACTGGAACAGGTAGAGCAGTGGACCCTGCCAGCGGCTCGCGAGCTCCAAAGGCGTCGGGAGGGTTGGATGGGCCGCGAGGCTTTGGGGAAAACATTTTCTTGGTGTTTGTCAGTTTTCATATTAGGAGTATACCATCAAGCTATATCTTCAAGTAATACTGCATTGAATCAACCTTTGTTTTCACGTCTGATGCCGTGGGGGCCGGGCGCGTCGGTCACGAGCTGAACAGGATTTGGAATCACAGAGGTAAAGTGAGGCGTGATAGGAGTCAGTGAAATACAATTGTTGATTGAAAATTCTCTTCTAAACGAAGACTACAAACCACACTGAAAGCTGAAAATGGTTCGTAGTTGTTCATATTGTCAGCATTAACGAACAACCAGAAAACATCAATGCTAGAGCTAAAATTATTTCTAAAAAATTCTTCTGTTTTCTATGCTTCACACCAGAACGAAATTTGTCCATTTTTCATGAAAATCAGCCAATAAAAATGTTGCATCCCATCTCATGTGTAGAATTAACTCTCATGCACGATAAGAGACAGGAGAAATCATTGAAGCGATAAAAAATAGTTAATGTCCAAAATTACCACCAAATGGGAAATAACTAAGTTTAGGTTTAAAAGAAAATACGTGAATTTTAAACCCGGTTGAGAAGACGGTGTAGGATCGAGATATTGTTTTCTTTTCCTTCAAAGAATTGTGATAATGTGGCTGAAATCATAAAGACCCGGAATTTTCTTGGATTCAACTGAATGCTGATACAAATGTAAACGAGACTGCTAAATATGCAGAAATGGATTAGCGTTAATGAAAATTTTTCCTTGTAGAACAACGTTTATAATGAAGGTGTTATACACTGAAAAAATTGTTTCAAATTTCAAAGAAACAAATGAAAGTAAATGAACAGCATAATTATAATAATAAAAAACAGGTGATGGTCGAATTTGCTGTCACCGGTGGCGATGAAGTAGAAAACCGGTGAAATGAAATTACAGTTTTCATTAAAAATGAAAATTGTAATTTGATAAAATCACCAGACCACACAAATAACACATCGGGTTCAAATAAAGTTAAGTAGATGTTTGATTAAGGTAATAAACGCCTCTATAAAATTGCATATATTTGTTTATCAGCCACTGCCTAGAAAGGTAAAAATAAAGTAGGCTGTGACATCGGTAATATCAATAAGCATAGGAGGGATTTGGGAAAAATGAAGCTGCGCCAAAGAGACCACAGGTCCTTTCTCCTGCAAAGTCCCAGTGACCTACTGGAGGCATAGCAGACGCGGCCGGGAACACTGCTGGTCCTCTGGATGCGATGGTGCAACTGACAGCCGAGGAGCCTGCTCTCTCGCCCCACGCTGAAGCCCCAGCAGCTGTCGTCTGTAAGACCGGGTCCTTCATTGGCATTTATTTACCAGAACCCTGCTTTATATCATTTACATTCATGGTTTCTACTCCCAAGAAGGTTCAGTTCAGGGCAGACATACTAGCAATGCCGCAGTGCCGCACTCTCTACCATTCCAGAACAGCCTGTCACTGCCTATTAAAACAACCCTCAGTCGCAACGCCGCTCCCCAGAACGAGTAGGAGCGCCCCTAGGAATACTCGCCCCTGGAGCAGGCGACGGCGCAGGGGAGGTCCAGAGCGAGGTCGATGGAGGCAGCCACAGGACCACACGCGCCCGCCCCAGAAGATGGTACCGGTGGAACACAGCCGCCCAACCTGACGGACGCCCCCAACACCCAAACAGACTCCAGACGCAGGGGTGGCCTCGACCCGAAAGCATGACGTAAAATCCTGAAAAATTGCCATTAAGATTTTTAAAACTTTCAACAGA
>NC_051405.1:1407586-1407658 GCF_015228065.2 Penaeus monodon
ACGCGTAGAGAAGGACGCCTATTATATTTATAGCTTGATAATTAACAATGATAAATGTCTTTAATATTACAT
>NC_051405.1:1408580-1409016 GCF_015228065.2 Penaeus monodon
CCGTTATTTAACTGACCCTTATGTCCTACCTGTCTTCAGAGCCGAAGCCACCAAAGTACTGCACGAGAAGAGCCCCAAGCGCCCTTCTCAAAGCTCCCTTGCCGACTATGCAGCCCGCGTGCCGGTAGCCTTCGTTGGGGCCCAGTCGAAGTTGCCCTGACAACCAGCAATCATGTGTGGGCTGCACAGTACCCATAAAAACAGTGTTTGATATTGTTTTTGTTTTTTCGCTGTTAGTTTCCAACACTTGTGGTGCAGAATGAATTCGCAAGCCTTTTCTCACTGGGCATCTCTCGTTCAGTGTTCTCATCTGGCTCTGCCATCGGTTGCATTCTTCTCCAAGGCTTCTTGCTTGGCGAAGGCAGAGTAAGTAATTACGCTGCTCTCGTTCATCGTTTCGAAAGGCTTAGAAGTGATCAATGATAGCGGAAAATGT
>NC_051405.1:1410360-1410514 GCF_015228065.2 Penaeus monodon
TAACTTATAGTGTAAAGTTTCATTATTAATACTATTAATTAGTGCAGTTCAAGGTTTCAGTTAAATCTTCGTAAAAAATCAATGCATTTATTAATTGAATATTCTCAATGCATTATATTAAAATTACAATACCAAAGTTTACGTGAAACAAAGT
>NC_051405.1:1410610-1410753 GCF_015228065.2 Penaeus monodon
ACAAAATCAACAATATGCAAAACTTCATGAATCGTATTTCTTCATGAATCAAATGCTATAAATAAAATAGCGATCATTGTAAAAGTAATGATTTGTTCAGTATCTCAAAGTTAATAATGAATTAGATATTACACAAAATCATG
>NC_051405.1:1412965-1413181 GCF_015228065.2 Penaeus monodon
GGGGCATATTCCCTTGTGGAAGAGTGTTAGCGCCAAAGGCGCAAAGCCCAAGAGGGGGTCTGGGGTCAAGGATCTCTTCAAGAAAAAACGAAAATGTATGTTTCTTAGACGCATTCCATTGCATCTAAAAATTTTTTTTTACTTTTTTCCAGGGATTAGGCGTTAAAAAATTCTGGTGGAAAAATTATTGCCCCTTTTGGATCCGGTCCAAGTATA
>NC_051405.1:1413361-1416862 GCF_015228065.2 Penaeus monodon
CTGTGTGTGTGTATGTTTGTGTTGAAACTACTTTCCAATACTTTTACGTAATGATTTATTGATCCATAGGCAAATCAACTCATTATCATACACAGTTCTCTCTCTTATGTCATAATACGCATACTTGAATACGTCGTTGCCCAGTGGGGCAGGCTACACGAGCTCGCAGCACTGGAGTTCCTTCACTTTCCTTGTTACGGGCCAAAACCCACTCGTCTCGCGCGTGACCTGCGTGGCGACGTAGTCCCCCAGGTGAGTGCAGGTCACCCAGTCTGACCAGGCGCTTGTGTCCTCGCCGGAGATGCTAGGCAGCGCCCCAGTGTTGTATGGAACCACAACGCAGTTGCTGCTGACTGTTTTGCTGGTAACTTTCACACACGCTGCCGTCATATATTTGCTTTCGGTGTTGCTGAGGCTGGCGATGACTTCGTTGGCAGGGCACGCCGACGAAGACTGGCTCTCGTGCCCCGCGCTCACCGTACTGGCGACGCTGGCGTCTGTCGTGAGCGAGGACGCGAAGGTCGAGCAAACGATGTGACTAACGTGCCGGCGGTCGTTGTTGAGGCCGAGCGCGACGAGGGCAGTAGAACCCTGGTGTGGGCACGCGGGACCAGTACTCGTCTCCTTCACCACCTGCAGCTCAGGAGCGGCCACTACCTGCACCAGAGGGCAACAGTACACCAACTTGAAGGTGCTAAATTCTACGTAGATGTAGTTGACTGCGTGGTCAGTGGGGCACACGGCCCAGTAGTCCCAGGAGCCGCCCGTGTCCTGCGCCGGCCGGGAGTCAGTGCTCACGTCGACGGTGACGCAGGAGTCGACGTCGAGGCCCCAGCCTGCTGCGACGCCCACGCAAAGCAACTGGGGAGGTTCCCACGTCGGGTCCTTAAACCCGGTCGGGACTCTGCTCGAAGAACATGTCAGGCTGGACTTCGAAGTCCAGTCCACCGCGGTCATGCCGGGGTCCACCTGCAAGCAGATGATGTGATCTACCGCATATTTGTTGCCCTCAAAGGCTATGCCCTGAAGTACGCTTCCCGGGGGACACTCTGTCCAGTCGCTGGAAGCCACCGATACTGTGCCAGACACTATGGCGACTGCAACGGTGGTCGTGGTGGAAGGAACAGCAGTGGTCGTGGTAGAAGGAACAGCGGTGGTCGTGGTGGAAGGAACAGAGGTGGTCGTGGGAGAAGGAACAACGGTGGTCGTGGTGGAAGGAACAGCGGTGGTCGTGGTAGAAGGAACAGCGGTGGTCGTGGTGGAAGGAACAGATGTGGTCGTGGCAGAAGGAACAGCGGTGGTCGTGGGAGAAGGAACAGCAGTGGTCGTGGTAGAAGGAACAGCAGTGGTCGTGGGAGAAGGAACAGCGGTGGTCGTGGTAGAAGGAACAGAGGTGGTCGTGGGAGAAGGAACAGAGGTGGTCGTGGGAGAAGGAACAGCGGTGGTCGTGGTAGAAGGAACAGCAGTGGTCGTGGGAGAAGGAACAGAGGTGGTCGTGGTAGAAGGAACAGCGGTGGTCGTGGCAGAAGGAACAGCAGTGGTCGTGGCAGAAGGAACAGCGGTGGTCGTGGTAGAAGGAACAGCGGTGGTCGTGGGAGCAGGAACAGCGGTGGTCGTGGGAGAAGGAACAGCGGTGGTCGTGGCAGAAGGAACAGCAGTGGTCGTGGGAGAAGGAACAGCGGTGGTCGTGGGAGAAGGAACAACGGTGGTCGTGGGAGAAGGAACAGCAGTGGTCGTGGGAGAAGGAACAGCAGTGGTCGTGGTAGAAGGAACAGCAGTGGTCGTGGCAGAAGGAATAGCAGTGGTCGTGGCAGAAGGAACAGCAGTGGTCGTGGCAGAAGGAACAGCGGTGGTCGTGGGAGAAGGAACAGCGGTGGTCGTGGGAGAAGGAACAGCAGTGGTCGTGGCAGAAGGAACAGCGGTGGTCGTGGAGAAGGAACGCGTGGTCGTGGAGAAGGAACAGCGGTGGTCGTGGCAGAAGGAACAGCGGTGGTCGTGGGAGAAGGAACAGCGGTGGTCGTGGGAGAAGGAACAGCAGTGGTCGTGGCAGAAGGAACAGCAGTGGTCGTGGTAGAAGGAACAGAGGTGGTCGTGGGAGAAGGAACAGCGGTGGTCGTGGGAGAAGGACCACCCGCAGCCGTACCAGAATGAACACGATCTTTTGCGGTAGAAGAAGCAACAGTTGTGATAGAAGTCGCAGTTGTAGTTATGGGAGAAGGCACTGTATTTGTGGAAGAAGGGGCAGCCGCTATGGCAGCAGTTGTAGCAGGCCAAACAGTTGCTGTTGTAGAAGAAGGAACAGCAGTTGTAGCAGCAAACGCGGTTGTAGAAGAGTCAATCATCGTCTCATATGAAGGGGTAGAAGCAGGCAATGGCGCTACAGTAGTTGTTGGTAGAGTAACTGTAGAAGTAAGGACATTAAATTTATTTCAATTCATTGTTGGTGCGTAATGTACAGAACCAGGTTAGAAGAAATCATGTGAAGAACTCTTTCCAGGAAGGCCATTTACTACAGTTAAATTGGCTACATTATAAAGTTCAAATATTTTAAGTAAAATAGATTAAGAATTCTTTGAGGGGAGTAATAGGATATCGACTTCTACTGCTTGCCTTTTCCTTCCCATCTATTGTGGATCTCAGTCAGATCTTAAATTTTAAAGAAATCTATACATATTTTTCGTGAAAAGAAAAAATGCAAAGAAAAATATAATCAGAATTGTAGCTACAAACTAGATTCTCAGTTAAGTTGCCTTAGACCGTATTTTTTTACATTTCATCGGCCACCAAACCCAAGCGTAGAAACCAATTTTTCGATTTCGGTTTCGACTTCATGCTACAATTCTCCGAAAAAATCCTATGGAACAAGATATTTGTGTGTTAGTGTATAAAGCAGTACCTGTTTACTCATTTTCGTTAGATTTCCTTCGGTTTACAATAGTCAGGAGTAATAGGATTTTATCATTGCATTGACATCCTTTGCCGTAAAGGTGGTAACTATGGTTATCAATCATCTTGGGGCTGTGTAGGCAAGGGTCCCGTCGCGCCTGCCTGTTGTGGTTGCGATATTTTGTGTGTGCATTTGCGTGAATGTAAAATTTTATGTGTATAAGTAAACCCAGAAACTGAAACTGACGACCGTTTCATTAAAAACGCTAACGCTATTGCGGGCCAAGCAATCCAGTCCCCAAGAAAGGGTGCGGGGAGCCCGCACTCGAAACCGCATTATTAAACTGCTCAGGCGAGCCCCTTCCCTGGGGACTTCTGCGAGGACTGACGCATCCCGCGCGCCGCAGTTGGACCGCCTAATGCTGGTTTAATTATGATTTACAGCCATATTCATGGTCTTTTTTTTGGGGGGGGAGATAGTGTCAAACCCGATTATCGGAATGCTAATTCATTGTCATATGAATATGTAAATATGCTCAAAACCTTTGATCATACGGGAAAGTTCAGGCTTACGAACATGAGCAAATACTATATTCTCATTAATATCATTATCAT
>NC_051405.1:1416925-1416994 GCF_015228065.2 Penaeus monodon
GCTGATATTATTTTTCGTAAGGACTGGTTAGATGTCGAAATTTCACCGCTGGCTTAAAATCTCCCTAAA
>NC_051405.1:1417353-1419574 GCF_015228065.2 Penaeus monodon
CAATTATTCAAAATTATCATTTTGCAGGGCTTGATGCAGGATGCTCCTAGCTGCCCTGCATTTGTTCCAATACTATGCCGGGGGCCCGCGGGGTGAGTGACACCAAAACTTTAATGATGTGGAAAAGTGCGGGGGAGCCGGTTCTGAGGAAAGCCCTCCTGCGGGGACGGTTGGTAATACGGCCGTGAGTACTCTAGGCAGTCCAGGGTATATCAGGGAAACCCCTACCCTTAATACATGGGAGGGGCTTGGCAAGCGGAAAGTCCTCGAGCGTACAACTATCTCAAAATGGCTAAAGCATTCACTCTAGCCACTGTAAAGTTAGACGGTCCTTTTAATAGAAGGACTGGAACAGGTAGAGCAGTGGACCCTGCCAGCGGCTCGCGAGCTCCAAAGGCGTCGGGAGGGTTGGATGGGCCGCGAGGCTTTGGGGAAAACATTTTCTTGGTGTTTGTCAGTTTTCATATTAGGAGTATACCATCAAGCTATATCTTCAAGTAATACTGCATTGAATCAACCTTTGTTTTCAAATATTTAGTTAGAAAAAACAGAAAAACAACGTCTGATGCCGTGGGGGCCGGGCCCGTCGGTCACGAGCTGAACAGGATTTGGAATCACAGAGGTAAAGTGAGGCGTGATAGGAGTCAGTGAAATACAATTGTTGATTGAAAATTCTCTTCTAAACGAAGACTACAAACCACACTGAAAGCTGAAAATGGTTCGTAGTTGTTCATATTGTCAGCATTAACGAACAACCAGAAAACATCAATGCTAGAGCTAAAATTATTTCTAAAAAATTCTTCTGTTTTCTATGCTTCACACCAGAACGAAATTTGTCCATTTTTCATGAAAATCAGCCAATAAAAATGTTGCATCCTATCTCATGTGTAGAATTAACTCTCATGCACGATAAGAGACAGGAGAAATCATTGAAGCGATAAAAATAGTTAATGTCCAAAATTACCACCAAATGGGAAAGTAACTAAGTTTAGGTTTAAAAGAAAATACGTGAATTTTAAACCCGGTTGAGAAGACGGTGTAGGATCGAGATATTGTTTTCTTTTCCTTCAAAGAATTGTGATAATGTGGCTGAAATCATAAAGACCCGGAATTTTCTTGGATTCAACTGAATGCTGATACAAATGTAAACGAGACTGCTAAATATGCAGAAATGGATCAGCGTTAATGAAAATTTTTCCTTGTAGAACAACGTTTATAATGAAGGTGTTATACACTGAAAAAATTTTCAAATTTCAAAGAAACAAATGAAAGTAAATGAACAGCATAATTATAATAATAAAAAACAGGAGGTGATGGTCGAATTTGCTGTCACCGGTGGCGATGAAGTAGAAAACCGGTGAAATGAAATTACAGTTTTCATTAAAAATGAAAATTGTAATTTGATAAAATCACCAGACCACACAAATAACACATCGGGTTCAAATAAAGTTAAGTAGATGTTTGATTAAGGTAATAAACGCCTCTATAAAATTGCATATATTTGTTTATCAGCCACTGCCTAGAAAGGTAAAAATAAAGTAGGCTGTGACATCGGTAACATCAATAAGCATAGGAGGGATTTGGGAAAAATGAAGCTGCGCCAAAGAGACCACAGGTCCTTTCTCCTGCAAAGTCCCAGTGACCTACTGGAGGCATAGCAGACGCGGCCGGGAACACTGCTGGTCCTCTGGATGCGATGGTGCAACTGACAGCCGAGGAGCCTGCTCTCTCGCCCCACGCTGAAGCCCCAGCAGCTGTCGTCTGTAAGACCGGGTCCTTCATTGGCCATTTATTTACCAGAACCCTGCTTTATATTCATTTACATTCATGGTTTCTACTCCCAAAGAAGGTTCAGTTCAGGGGCAGACATACTAGCAATGCCGCAGTGCCGCACTCTCTACCATTCCAGAACAGCCTGTCACTGCCTATTAAAACAACCCTCAGTCGCAACGCCGCTCCCCAGAACGAGTAGGAGCGCCCCTAGGAATACTCGCCCCTGGAGCAGGCGACGGCGCAGGGGAGGTCCAGAGCGAGGTCGATGGAGGCAGCCACAGGACCACACGCACCCGCCCCCAGAAGATGGTACCGGTGGAGAACACAGCCGCCCAACCTGACGGACGCCCACAACACCCAAACAGACATCCAGACGCAGGCGTGGCATCGACCAGAAAGCATGACGTAAAATCCTGAAAAATTGCATTAAAGATTTTTAAAACTTTCA
>NC_051405.1:1420866-1421283 GCF_015228065.2 Penaeus monodon
CCGTTATTTAACTGACCCTTAGTGTCCTACCTGTCTTCAGAGCCGAAGCCACCAAAGTACTGCACGATAAGAGGCCAAGCGCCCTTTTCTCAAAGCTCCCTTGCCGACTATGCAGCCCGCGTGCCGGTAGCCTTCGTTGGGGCCCAGTCGAAGTTGCCCTGACAACCAGCAATCATGTGTGGGCTGCACAGTACCCATAAAAACAGTGTTTGATATTGTTTTTGTTTTTTCGCTGTTAGTTTCCAACACTTGTGGTGCAGAATGAATTCGCAGGCCTTTTCTCACTGGGCATCTCTCGTTCAGTGTTCTCATCTGGCTCTGCCATCGGTTGCATTCTTCTCCAAGGCTTCTTGCTTGGCGAAGGCAGAGTAAGTAATTACGCTGCTCGTTCATTCTGTTTCGAAAGGCTTAGAAGTG
>NC_051405.1:1426320-1426473 GCF_015228065.2 Penaeus monodon
GGTTTTACATAACAGTGTAACACCCGTAACTTCGCTGCCATAGATAGTGTGAGGTCGTACAAGATGTTCTTCATCTCCAAGGAAGTACCCTTTGCTAAGGCACTAGTCACTGGTCAGAAGCGGATTGCTAAGGCAGTCCGCTTCTGACCAGTG
>NC_051405.1:1427320-1427530 GCF_015228065.2 Penaeus monodon
CGGCGTGCCTGTTTCTTTGGCAGAAAAAAGCGGAATCCGTATATAACGTTCTCTGTTAATGAAGTAACGACTTTTGCCGTTATGAGTTATATCTCATTAAAGAATCACAATCAGTGTGAATGCAAATTTCGGGCACCATAATGTACATTCTTGTACGTTCTTGGTGCCAAGAACAGAGATCATATCCTAAATTTGCCTCCATATACATTC
>NC_051405.1:1427623-1428225 GCF_015228065.2 Penaeus monodon
TACATTCTCTAACGCAGGAAACTCAAGAGGTAGTCATTTGGAGCATGGTGACAGACTTCTAACAGGCTCCCACGTCGAGGGGAAGCACCGATGCCGACGGAGCCCAGCAGCCGAGGCCGAGGGAACTGTGCTCCTCGCCAGCGCAAGCGAAGCCGAGAGGCGAACCGTCTTCGCTCCCACCGTGATGCTTTATCTAGTTTTTTGCCTTATTAGTCTATTGAATTGTATCATATATTGATTATTTATATCGAGAGCCTGATTGTAACGTTTTTGTCTGTGATAATTCTGTGATATGTTCATGGGTTGCTCTAAAAGACTGCGTTTGATTTAGGTTCAACTTTAAAGGATATTTGCGTAAACTTTATTTAATTACACTTATTTATCATTTAATTATATTTAGTTCAGAATATTATCGTGTATAAATGCTACAATTGTACTTATTATAAAAAAATCGACCAATCTATAACCTGGAGCGTAGCTTCATATTAGTTTTGTTATTAATAATACCTTGTATTGCTATAAAAATCAAAAAGTCCTAAGACCAATTTTTTATTTTCGCTACTCTTCCTTGGATTTACAGTCCGACATTTTTCCAGTTTGAC
>NC_051405.1:1428329-1428933 GCF_015228065.2 Penaeus monodon
AGGTATGTAAGCATGCTCATATAAACATCCTTGGACAAAATCAATATTGTTTGCTCTCAGTTAGTAATGACTGCGGCCCTTTTCGGACATTTAATCACAATCAGTTAAGCGCCATATTTCAGAACCAACCCGACTCCTCCCAGAACAGAATCTGTGGACTCAATATTTGACCAAATATTAGTATCATTGATCAGTAATTGATGAATACATTGACTTATTACCCCTATTAATTATGGCCAAACACCACTTGGCCGAAAAACCTTCCCCTAATCAGAGAAGTAAATCTTGAGGCCCCGTACACTGGTCAAAGGAAATTGATATTTGCAGACTATAATCAGGTATACAGTCCGCTTTTATCCGTGTTTGAACGGCTGTCTCTCCTCATGAACTTTTTTACTGCGCTGAAAACAAACTCATGACTGACAGTGGTGTTAAGAAACCCGTGGCCCCGTGCATGGTCCTGAGAACCCGTATATCTAGAAGAATGAGAGGACTGAATCTGAATTTGATAATACGTAAATATTATATTAGAGTATAGATTTGAGGTTTGTAAAGGTTTCATTAACATGTCTCATGTCATTCTGAAAATTGCACTAGGAAATTT
>NC_051405.1:1429218-1429402 GCF_015228065.2 Penaeus monodon
ATCTACATTTTTCCCGCGAATTATTCGTAATGCTGCAATAAGTTTGACATAACTCAACATGTAATAAGTGCGAGCTGAATCAGATGCAAAACATAATATGCGGCCTTATTTAATGCCTTTAGGGACCTTGGGCGCCGCCCATCATCGCCACAAAGCACCGGCAGAGAGGCTCGGGGTGTGTGGC
>NC_051405.1:1432964-1433121 GCF_015228065.2 Penaeus monodon
ATACTACATAATATTTGACGCCCGTCAAAGAAACGTAGTAAACTTCACTCGCTAGTACACGCTGTCTGGGTATGTTGTTGCCTTTTCTAAATAGGAAGAAGTGCTTGATTCTGAATACGTGAAATATTATGAGTAGGATTGCGCCTACACCAGCTTC
>NC_051405.1:1435161-1435571 GCF_015228065.2 Penaeus monodon
GGTGAGTGCACTCAGAAATTCTTAGATTGCTTTTATATGAATGGTTGTAATAGATTTCTATTATAGGAACATTTTATCCCTCGTTTTTTTATGCGTCTTATCTCGCTCTCGTTGTTTTATCCACTTAACTCGTTTTAATCTTGTTCATTCGATTTATCCTTTTAACTTAGAAAAATCAACCTGTAAATCACTTAGTTTCGGCAGTTCTTTCATGCTTGTTTCACCCAGCTCAAAATATGCGAATGTATACTTACCTGTTGATTTCTCTCACAGAACTATGTAATGGCACAGCACTTTCAAACCTGATTCAGGCTATCCTCAGACAGTGATGTATGCCACGGATGTCTCGCGTCGCTCCTCCCAACTTCGCGAATCCCACCCCTGGGAGGAATACTGTAGTGTACCCTGAG
>NC_051405.1:1436496-1437640 GCF_015228065.2 Penaeus monodon
GCAGCTAGGTGGATTTTATCTAAAATAATCATTTTAGTAGTCCGTTTTACGTGAAGAATATTCTAATAGCGGATGGATTCTATCTTAAGGGGAAAAGGGGGTTTCCCGTGATTTTAATTAAAAAATGAAGGTGGTAAAAGGTTGGTATCGGTTTTATTTTAAAGAAAAACAATGCCCTCCGGTGATGATTTTATTTTAAATCGGACCCCGTTTCGTGGATTTTTTTGGGGTTTTTTAAGAAAATTAACAGTCAGTAAGTTTGGCGACGGTTCCAAAATTTAAAAAGGCCGGGTTTTTTTGTTACTTAATCTCGGAATAAAAATTTATTTTATATGTATAAAAAATTGGGCATTAGTGTTTAATTTTTTGGGGGAAAATAGATTACGTTTTCCCCCCAAGCATGGGTGAAAGATAGTCCCCAGGGGGAAATCTCGAGATCAGGGGAGGAGGAAGCCAAAAATTGGGGCCCAATGGTAACAACCCCAAAATTTACGATGATTTGGGCCCTTTAAGCTCGGGGAAAAGGAAAGGTTCAGGTGAGAAAAATTTAAAGGAAAAGAAAAAATTTTTAGAAGCACCCCTTTGCCCGCATCAAACGGTTCTCGTAAAAATAGCTTCCTCAACATGTAGGTATAAATAAAAAAGCCTTTTTCCCCGTTAAAGGCAAAAATTTTCCGCAGCAAAAAAACCTTTAAAAAAAGGGAACCCATAAGCTAGACCCATGGATTAGGTCCATAGAAAATTTAACAAACCTCAGCCAGGATGTGTTTCCATTCGTTCAGTTTCCGTTCCATTGAAAGGCGTGCAGCGGGTTTTTAAATTTAAATTCCCCCTTTTTTTATAATATAATATGTGGGCTAAATTTTAAAGTTTAAATTCGAAAAAAATTTTAGAGGTGCATGTTAAAGCTGCAAAATTTTTTTTCCACTACTGATGAAAACTTTGGTGCAGGACAAACAACCCTTGGACTTTTATGTTTAAAGCTAGAAGGGGCCCAAACAGGGATAATGGATTACCCTGAGCAATAGGGGAGCCTGGGAAATTTGAAAAGGGGTTTTTTCTGCAAGGGTTACCACAGGGGTTTTTAAAGGGGTTTCTTAAAACCTAAAAAAGGGACGTTTTCCCCTTTCCTTTAAATGGTGGA
>NC_051405.1:1443275-1443837 GCF_015228065.2 Penaeus monodon
GCAACCGCATTTCATCCCTTTTGCCATAAGAAGAAAATTATTCACGCATTCCTTAGTCCATAATTAGACGTCATTTGCTTCAAAACTCACCAAGATATTTTATTTAAAAATCCAATGAAAAAAGACGCCTTGTATTGTACCGATCTAGTTCCATTTCACCGAAAAACAAAATGGCGCCGATGCCTTGGTTATTTCGTCGACTTGATTCCCACAGACCGTCGACTTCGTACATTGTTTAAAAGAATCACTGGAATGCATTAAAATAACAGCAAATAATGGAAAGTGAATAACCTGTCTTTTTTCTAGTTGATTTATAACAAAGTTGCCATAATCATTAGCATGCTTAGGTGCTTATGTTTTTTTTCAGTGAAAGGAGATAGTGAGGCATTTTCTGACTGTCTTTGCCGTGTTATGTTTGGTTGAGTTATTTTGAACTAAGGTATCTTATGATTTTTATTATTGTTACCCTTATTCTGTTCGTATTAGTGGCAGTTGCAGCATCTTCTCTAACATCTCCTACTCAGCATCATCATTACTTCCTCCTCCTCCTCTCTCTCTCTCT
>NC_051405.1:1443901-1444307 GCF_015228065.2 Penaeus monodon
CTTCATACCTTTGCACATATTATTTACGTTTTTCATTACAGAAATGATCAGCTAATTGGCGATCTACATAGCAAAACTCCTAAATACAAATCTAAAAAGGAAACGATGTCCGATTTACCCCCACCAACCGCCACCGCACTTACGATTTGGAAATGAAAAAATATATCTTCCATGAAAAATTAATAAACGACATTTTGCGGAGAAAAATTTGGAATCTGACATCGGGTGGATCCATGGCGCCACGCTGTCTGGCGACGCTCGCTGCCCAGGGATTTCAGTCGCTTTCCGGTAGTTTTGAGTTATTTCATTTGATCTATTTATTAGTATCATTGTTTATTGTTTTCGGTTTCCCGGCATTGTAGTTGTGACAGAGAGAGAGGGACATGTAAATGACTTGTAGATGAGG
>NC_051405.1:1444370-1445005 GCF_015228065.2 Penaeus monodon
TAAAGAAATTAATAAAAAAAAAATCATATAGAGGATCCGCCTGCTCTTACAAATTACAAAATTTTCAAAATTACAAATTTACGAAATTGTAGAATTGCAAAATCCACAGGTTTGCACTAACGTTTCTTCCACTAGATTTTGCTCTCAGCGCACTTCATAGTCTGTGATACTCTTTAAAAATATCTTCAATATTATAATATAGCGATTTTCTCAATAAAAGTCGTTTCGAAGCCTCGAGTGATGACGCCCTCTTTTGGTGACGTAGGCAACACGGGCTAAGTAGTTTCCCTCCATCACGCAAAATTCCTGTTTATTCCGTACCCACTTCATCTGTTGGGGCCATTAACGTGCTGTAGTTGGTTTCCGCGGACTAAAATTACCATAAATTTCATGAAATATAAACAATAAAAAATTCGTTGTTATCGGCGACACGCAGCTTTTTATAGAATTGCCAAGCTTTCAATTTGGTCTTCCTCATCTTTATTTTATCTGTTACTCGATACACATGTATCGTCACCATTGGTTGTCTCTCACTCTTTTCCTTCTCATGTTCAGATTTACTTTTCAATTCGGCAAGTGAAATATGGAGTCCATTCCCGCAGACTTTTATAAACAACATATGAAATGCATGCTGA
>NC_051405.1:1445148-1445935 GCF_015228065.2 Penaeus monodon
AGCAATCCTTTGGCCATGTTGAGAGAAGTAAACAACTCGACTTGGTTACTCCAGCATCAACAAATCTCCATCTCCCTTCAAGATTTCTCTCTTCGCTCACCGGATGTAATATTCCGAGCCGCTCCTTGCAACTGCATGTCATCCCTTTTGCCACAAGAAAAAAAGGATTCCTTACTCCTTAATTAGACGTCATTTGCTTCAAAACTCAACGAGATATTCCATTTAAAATCCATCGATTAAAGACGCCTGTTTATTGTACTGATTTAGTTCCATTTCGGCGAAAAACAAAATGGCGCCTATGCCTCGGTTATATCGTCGACTTGATTCCCACAGACCGTCGACTTCGTATTTTTGAAATAATCACTGGAATGCACTGAAATGACACCAAACAATGGAAAGCGAGCAAGTTGGTTTCTTCTCGTTGATTTAAGACAAAGATGCCACAATCATTTGCATGCATAGATGCTTTTGGATTTTTTTCAGCGAAACGAGATACAGAAGCATGACTTGCATTTTTAAACTGACTGTCACGTTATCTTTGGTTGCGTAATTTTGTATTAAGGCGGAGTATCTTGTGATTGTTATCATTGTTATCATTATTCTATTAGCATTAGTGATGGCAGGTGTTATATTAAAACTGGCAATAGTTGTATTCTCTTTTTTCAACACAATTATCATCATCACTAAATTATAATCATTATCATATTTACATTCAGTTTCATCATCGACACCTCCATTACCCTCCTCCTCATCTTCACAATTATCACCATCATCATCCTCATTATCG
>NC_051405.1:1445966-1446075 GCF_015228065.2 Penaeus monodon
ATTACCGCCTTCTATTCCTCCTTCTCCTCCTCATTATCGCTTCCTCCTCCTCCTCCTCATCATCAGCATCTCCTCTTCCCTCTCCTCCTCATCATCACCATAACTGCCT
>NC_051405.1:1446102-1446462 GCF_015228065.2 Penaeus monodon
GTGTGTTCGTGCATGGTCGTGCGTGTGTGCATGCCTACATATGTATGCGCGTGACTGCATATGCTTGCGTACCTTTGCACATATTAGCCAGATTTTTCATTACACAAATTATCGGCTAATTGGCGATCTAATTAAAAGTAAACAAGCAAAGGGTACCCGATTAACCCCCACCAACAGCCACCGCACTTACAGTTTGGGAATAGGAAAGAGAGAGAGAAAGAGAAAAAAATCTATTAACAATTAATGAACAATGTTTTGCCGAGAAAATTTCGGAATCCGATATCTAGTGATTCCTTGGCGCCACGCTGTCTGGCGACGCTCGCTGTCGAGGGATTTCAGTCGCTTTCTGGTAGTTTGGTG
>NC_051405.1:1446506-1446575 GCF_015228065.2 Penaeus monodon
CGCTTTTTCAAAGATTGTAGTGTGATAGAGAGAGAAAGGGGTATGTAAATAAATGACTTCTAGATGTGG
>NC_051405.1:1447419-1447710 GCF_015228065.2 Penaeus monodon
GTGTGGTGCGGCGGTTTGTGTCACTATACTCTATTACAGTCACCTGCCGTCCATCCCGCCTTACAGCCCTTCAGGTCTTGTTCTTTCAACGTACATCACGAGGTTATATTGTAAAAAGTTGTTAATATTCTCTTTTATTAAAACGAGGTAAAACACGAACAGAAGGAACACTAAAATTGAACACAAACGTAAAAGGAACACTAAAATTGAACACAAACGTAAAAGGAACACTAAAATCGCTTAAAGAAATTTAAAATATAAAACACAAATAAAACACACACGCAAGAACTT
>NC_051405.1:1448063-1448463 GCF_015228065.2 Penaeus monodon
ATGAAAACTAAAGTAAAAATAAAATAGATTCCTCCTCTCGTATTTAGCTAATTTCGTAAAACATTATCCAGTTCTTGCGTATGTGGGAATATAAATAAATACACTAAAAATAATCTTTTGATAACCATCTTTTAATAACCATAAAACAAAGATATAGAATAGACGGTAAAAATAAGGTAGGTGCAGTCGCGTTTTCTTTCCAAGCGCGTTTTCTTTCCACGCTGTGGAGCCTCGGGGCGAATACGGAGCATCCTCACCCCCGGGAGATAAATCGGCTCCAAGCACCGTCTTAGTGGCTGTTTTCATATATTTATTCCATGCCTGCGGGAGAGGTAGAGTGAGAGGGAGTTTACGGTAAAGTTTCGTCGTCGTGGTCACGGCGGAAACCGTGATTCACGAC
>NC_051405.1:1451978-1454074 GCF_015228065.2 Penaeus monodon
CACGCTTCTCACCTCATCCGCCCTCTCCCCAACCTTTCTTCTCCCTCTCACCCACACTTTCTGCCCATCTCACCCCTTATCCCCTCTCCTCCCTCTCCGCCACCTTTCCTGCCTCTCCCGCACGCTTTCTTCCCCGTCCTCCGCCTCTCTCCCCACCTCCTCGCTGCTCCTGGCACCTCTCTCGCACCATTTCTCCCTCTCCTCCTCGTCCCCAACCTTTCTCACTCTCCTCCCTCTCCCCACCTTTCTCCCTCTCCGGCACCTTCTCCCTCTCCTCCAATCTCCGCACTTTCCCTCTCGCTCGCATCTCCCCCACCTTTCTCACCTCTCCCCACCTTTCTCCCTCTCCCCCACCTTTCTGCCTCTCCTCCCTCTCCCCACCTTTCTCCCTTACTCCCTCTCCCACCTATTCCGCTCCTCCCCTCCCTCCTCCCCACCTTTCTCGCTCTCCTGCTCATCTCCCCCCCTTTCTCCCTCTCACTCCCATCTACGCCCACCTCTCTCCTCTCCTCCCCGTCTCGACACCTTTCTCACCTCTCCTCCATCTTCCCCACCTGTTCTCCTTCTCCATCTCCCCACCTGTCTCCCTCTCCATCCATCTCCCCCACCTTTCTCCCTCTCCTCCCTCTCCCCACCTTTCTCCCTCTCCTCCCTTTCCCCACTGTTTCTCGCTCTCCTCCTCCCCACCTTTCTCGCTCCCGCCCTCTCCCGGCCTTTCTCCCTCTACCTCCCACCTTTCTCCCTCTCCGTCCTTTCCCACTTTTCCCTCTCCTCCCTCTCCCCGCCTGTTCCTCATCCCTCTCCGCTCTCCCTCTCCTCAACCTTCCTGATCGTCTTCCCTTTCCTTCTTTTTCGCCCACCTCCTCCCTGGCCTGGCCGAGGACGCGACGGAGAGCTTCCTGTCAAATGACGCCCTTCTCCCTCTCTCCTCTCTTTCTCCCACTCCTTTCTCTGTCTCCCATCTTCCCCTGCGTCCTCACCTTTGCGTCTACCTCCCTCTCTCTCCTCCCACTTCCCCCAACCATTCTCCCTCTCTTTCACCCCATCTCGCTCTCCCTTCTCCCCTCTCGTCACTTCCTTCCTCTGCTCCCTCTACCCCGACCTTCCTCCTCTCTTCCCCTCCCTAACGGTTTCTACCTTTCCCTCTCCTCTCCCACGACCCCATGTCTCCCCACCTTTTCTCCATCTCCCCTCTCCTCTCTCTACCTTTCCTCCCTCTCCTCCCCAGTTCTCCCCCTCCCCGACTTTCTTTCACCCCTTCTCCCCTCTCCAAACCTTACTCACACACTCCCTCTCTCTCTCTCAACAGCTTTTTCCACTCTCCCCTCTCCCACTTTCTCTTCTCTCCCTCTCTCCACTTCTCGCCCTCTCCTCCCTCTCTCCACCTTTCTCCTCATCCCACCTTCTCTCTCTCCTCCTCTCTTCCACTTTCTCCCTCATCCCACCTTTCTTCCTCTCCCCGCCTTCTCCCTCTCCCCACCATTTCCTCGTCTCCGCCATCACGTCGGGGAAGCTGATATGTTACTCAGCCTGCCTCCTACCTTTCTCGCGACTCTCACCCACTGGTGTTGCGCTCAACCTCTCGTCCTCTGCAGCTGGGGCCGTCCACTTTATGCCGCATGCAGCGGAGGTCGTGAGTTGGACTAGCCCTGCACCACGAGTAGTCTTCGCAAGCCGTGCACGGGGCGTGCTCGCCATTTCGAAGGACACGCCTGGTATGGCTTACGCCCACAACATGACGGCGTCGCATGGTGAAAGTTCTTCTCCTACCAACGATGTCACTGGGGACCTTGGGGGGGGGCGTGTCTACGGAACCTAAACAGAAGGAGGTAAGCTTAGGCTATTCCTGTTCGCGTGATTGTTCACTTAACGTGCAACGAAAACAGTGATGCAATTGCTCGGAACACGTGGCTGCGCCTTTTCCTGAAACGGACTTCTGCCCAAATCGCTTCTCGCGCTTTTCAACTCGGAATCTGTTTCCGTTTGGTGATCGTATCGTCAAAATAGGCGTGATGGCTCGGTTCTCGAAAAGTTTTAGAACTAGTCTCTGTCGCGTTTCGTCTTCTTCCTTCGCCCCTGAGCTTGCCTACCATTGG
>NC_051405.1:1454455-1454623 GCF_015228065.2 Penaeus monodon
TCAGAGCATGATGAATTCTATCTTTTTCTTTTTCATTTTCTTTCTTCGCTCGCTGCGAGTCATGGAGAGTAAGGCAAGGATAATCGATCATTTAATTGGTTTCTATCAAAGGTTCCCTTAGAGTTTCAGTCGTTCATGTGCAAATGTGCGTCTGTTTACGTGAGGAAG
>NC_051405.1:1454760-1455064 GCF_015228065.2 Penaeus monodon
ACAGACAAACAATAGATAGAGAGGAGAGAGAGATGAGAAAAAGTGTCAGAGAAGCGTACTGTAGGGCTGGTCTTCGGCGAGTGATCCAACAGGGCGTGGTCCAACCTCGCCTGGCACAGTGCCCGCAGTACACGATGCATGGGGGCCCGGCGGACGCGGGTTGGACGCTGATGGCAAGGAGCACCGAAAATCCTCATGTGTGGGGCCTAAGGAAAGTCCCGGGAGGAGGAGATGGCTGCGTCTCTAGTCCCTCTGGATCACACCGGATGCCGCGTTGGAGAAGTCCGCTTGATAGTGGCAGTGC
>NC_051405.1:1455550-1455683 GCF_015228065.2 Penaeus monodon
ACCTCTTCTATTCTCCTGACCATCGACACCATTATTATTATTTATCAATTATTATCACAAACATTCAATGTAAAGGATCATATTATGTAGATCTATTATTATTTTTTTTTTTATAAGATAATCGTTTAGGAGT
>NC_051405.1:1456571-1457448 GCF_015228065.2 Penaeus monodon
AGAAAAGCTGCAAATAGTAAGTTAAAAACATTCCATTTACTGAAAGATAGAGAAGAAATTGGGAAGAGGCGGAGAGGCTTGCTCGCGTCGTCACTGTGCTCTGGGGGCCGGGGCGAAGGCAACTGTCGTCAGTCACCGTTCTCGAAAACCTGTATAATTGCTCCGGAGAGGAATTATATCGTGTATGCGATTTATCGAAGCGTTTTGAAGAGCTCCGTGAAAAAATCTCCCTTTCACCTGTTTTGCCGAAGGCATTCGAGCGACACATCTCTCTATGGAAGTCTATCTCGCGAGCCATATATCGTAGAAAATCTCGTGGTTGCCCAGGCTTTTGCCACCTTCGACTGAAAATGTATTTCCTTCTGAAAGTGAACCGAAACTGCGAATGCGCCATGTATCCACTGCAACAAGTGGTCGTGGTGGCGTTGAATCTCGACTTTGGCAAGTTATACATCGACTTGGTGAACAGTTTCTTGGCTCTCGAGGAGCCACAAGTACTGAACCTACGCGGGGTGAGATCGAGGACGCTGCGGGGCTCGTGAGGAATCCATCCCCAGGAAATTGGGATAGCAGCCAAGGCTCGACAAAAAAAGGTAGCTCGGCCGCAATTGGGTCAAACTTATCTGGAAACATATATTTCATCTGAATGATGCCCTTTTAAACCCTCGTCGGCGCCAGGGTTCGATGAAAGTCCGTCATTTCTAGCTCCTCCAGCTTTCCCTCTCTCTCTCTTCTCGCTTTCCCTCTCTCTCTCTCTCTCTTCTCGCTTTCCCTCTCTCTCTCTTCTCGCTTTCCCTCTCTCTCTTCTCGCTTTCCCTCTCTCTCTCTTCTCGCTTTCCCTCTCTCTCTCTTCTCGCTTTTCTCAGCGGGGACGAGA
>NC_051405.1:1457475-1457840 GCF_015228065.2 Penaeus monodon
CAGAAGGCACCGAAGCCCCCTGCTTCTCTGTCGCTCGTCCGACACGATGTTTTCTCTTTTCCAAACTTGATCTAAGCTGTCTCCCCCCCCCCCAATTAATCCATTTTTCGCTTTTTCACACACCAAGAGACGAGCGCTTGGCCAGTCATCGATCTTACAGAATCTCTAGTCTCTCTGGACGGAAACTGGACCAGCCACTGATCGCAGCGCCACTCATTATTATTATTTCTTAAATTTAACTCACAAGTGCTTTCCGTCTCTCCATCAAATTTCAACAGGAAATCGCCGCAGCGAAGGTCGCAGGTCGCAGTCTTCTCCCAGATACGGAGGTTAACCGTGAGGCGTCGGTTTGATGAACAATTTTG
>NC_051405.1:1457887-1458082 GCF_015228065.2 Penaeus monodon
GGATGGATGGATAAATGCTGAGAACCTGTTGGGTGCAAGAAATATAAGAATAATAGTATAATATAGAGATAAGGAGACAATAACGGAATTCTCTCTCCGCAGACAGCTGTCAGGCTTAAGGTCAAACAGGAGATGAATCGTCTCTCTGGAGCGCGGGTGAGTGAACTGTTGGCAATACGTTAATAATTCATTAAA
>NC_051405.1:1459463-1461213 GCF_015228065.2 Penaeus monodon
ACGTTCCTGATGTTTTAGTCTCTCCGATGTAATTATATTCATTTTTTTTATTTTTTTTAATTCATACCTTCCTTTTTTAATTACTTTTTTTTTTTTTACTATTTTCTTATGTTTTTGGTAGCCCCAATGTTGAACAAAATGGCGTCGCGAGACAAAGGCGGTTCAGAAGGACGCGCATTTCTCAGAAAAAGTCAGATTTTAACCTTTGATTTCATCACATTTATTATGATTTGGAGTTACAACAAGAATTATTTGCTTCTCATCTTATTCATTGTGGAATTTAAAATGAAATATTCATCTCGAACTTGGCCAATACATAAAAATCAAGAATTTAAATTGAGAACATTTTTAAGAAATGTAACGCTAGTCGCGCATGCGCAGACGCGTATTCACACCCGTTTACAGGCAAGCGATAACTAGCGGTGCTCCGGGCTCGGTCTGTCATTCCGATGGTCGCGTCTGTTGGAGATTTCACACGTGTCTTGACTCGCTCTGTGAAAGCAACGTCCGCACTTCCCAGCGCTTCAACGCTAGCAAGGGAGCAACCCTAAAAGCTTGCTTCACAAAAAACGCCGTATAAGCAGAATTGTGAGAGACTTGTCTGCCACAATATGGATTCCCTGCCGTCGCTTACCCTCGCCAGTGTGGAGCAGGTGCGCGTCCTGGAGGACGAGCGCCGATCCTCCGAAGAAGGCCGACTGCTGCTAGTGAGGTGCAGACTCGCAGCAGAAGAGAACCACCCCGGACGGCCCATTCAAGCCAGAAACGTCCGCGCCTCTTTCGACAAATGTTTCGCTTACGACTCTTTTCCATCAAATTCAAGAGCATTTCGGTCCGAGGAGGCTGTCGAAGCAGAGATTAGCGTCCTGGACGCCGGTTCGTGCGTAGACTCTAGCTGCCGTCTGTCTCGTGCTTAAGCTTCAGACTGCATGGCCTGGCGCCCAGGCATCTGGGCAAAGGGCGGCTACGGCACCACCTTCCCACAACATCCACAAGGACCTCAGATGCTGAGTCGCAAACACTCTGGACACCTTCCGAGCCTTATTGTGGAGGCCAAGCGATGTGCTGTTTTGCAAGTACCACGGCTTCCAGCGCCTCGTGGCGTGTGGTCCGGAGAAGATTGTCTCGTCACCAGGTACGCCGGCCACAGCCTCGACCCCACGTGGTCGCCGCCTGCACACCGGATCAACAGGATGTCGTTGGGAGCGGTGTGCAACATCGTGCAACAGCATGCACACGCAAGGCCTTTGCTCACACGACATCAAGCCACCAACCGTGTGCGTGCGGATGGCCGCGGAGGGACCCCATGTCCCCGTGATTACTTCGGTCTGACCAGGTGGCCTGTGGCGCGGCCGAGGCTGGGGATCGAGTGGAAGGAGCGGCTGCCCTACGCCCCCGGAATCTGCGGGAACTAGAGGAGGGCCCGTGCGGCTGCCTTTTCGACGCATGTGCCGTGGGCAAGCTGCTGCTGTGCCTGTTCGGCGGAAGCAAGGGTCAGATGCCGCAGCTGCTGAGGTGTCTGTTTCGCCAGAGCCGGACATGCGGCCCGAGAGAGCGCCCAGGGCTTTGGCTCGCTGCGGGAGCCCTTGAGCAGGAGAGTATCCGCCTGCCCGCCGCTTCTGCTGAGGCAGGACCTTCGCCGTCTCTTACCGCTGCCTCCACGCTGCACACTTCATCAACGATGCTTTTCTATTTAAACAGTTTATATGTAGTATTGAAAACTTGCATTTGTATATCAAATTGATTTCAT
>NC_051405.1:1461235-1461396 GCF_015228065.2 Penaeus monodon
TGTATAATTCATCACCAAACATGTATGTGTGGTTGTGTGTACATGCGTATATGTGGTGTTGCTGAAGGAATGTTTTGTATTCTGTAAAAAAAAATAATTATCTAAAACTTATTACAATAAAAAGAAAGAAAAAATATATATAACTAACAAAACACCTTTTG
>NC_051405.1:1462949-1463534 GCF_015228065.2 Penaeus monodon
CCTCATCTACACATCATTTACATTCCTCATCTCTCTGTCACAACTACAATGCCAGGAAACCGAAAACATAACATGATACTATCAATAGATAAAATGAAATAACTCAAAACTAGCCGGAAAGCGAACTGAAATCCCTGGCAGCGAGCGTCGCCAGACCGCGTGCGCCAAGTACCGCCGATGATCAGATTCCCAATTTTTCCTCCTCAAAATGTCGTTTATTTGATTGTTTATGGAAGATATTATAATCGTACACGTTTCCTTTTTTAATTTGTATTTAGGAATTTTGGCTATGTAGATTCGCCAATTAGCAGATCATTTCTGTAATAAAAACGTAAATAATATGGGCAAGGTAGATGAAGGCACACGCAGTCACGCGCATACACTATACACATGTACACACTCATGATTCATGCACTAACGGCACAGGAGAGAGAGAGGAGGAGGGAGGGGAGTAATGATGTGCTGGAGTAGGATATGTTAGAGAATATGCCTGCTGCTGCTTATAAGGAATGGAGGTAGGCAGGAAATGATGGGTGATGGTTGCGATGGTTGAGAATGAGAGGAGGTGGAGAGTAATGGAGGTAA
>NC_051405.1:1463605-1463771 GCF_015228065.2 Penaeus monodon
ACTACTACTGTAAGTGTTAATATATTAACTGCCACTAAGACGACCAGAATAAAGGGTAACAATAATAAAAATCATAAGAGACCTTAGTTTCAAATAACTCAACCAAACATAAACGGCAAAGACAGTCAGAAATAATGCAAGTCAGGCCTCACTATTTCCTTTCATT
>NC_051405.1:1463790-1464144 GCF_015228065.2 Penaeus monodon
CATACGCACCTAAGGCATGCTAATGATTATTGCAACTTTGTTATAAATCAACTAGAAAAAAGACAGTTATTCACTTTCCATTATTTGATGTTATTTTAGTGCCTTCCATGATTCTTTTAACATGTCGAAGTCGCGGTCCTGTGGGAATCAAGTCGACGAACAAACCGAGGCATCGGCGCATTTGTTTTTTCGCCGAAATGGAACTAGATCGGCCCATAACAGGCGTCTTTTTCGGTGGATTTTTATACAACATCTTGTGAGTTTTGAAGCAAAGACGTTTTTTAATTATGGACTAACAGGGAATTGCGTGATAATTTCTTCTATTGCAAAGGGATGAATGCGGTTGCGAACAGA
>NC_051405.1:1464273-1464870 GCF_015228065.2 Penaeus monodon
CCATATCTAGAAGTCATTTATTTACATACCCCTTTCCTCTCTCTATTCCACACTACAATCTTGAAAAGCGAAATAAACAAACAATGATACTAATAAATAATAAAACTAAATACACCAACTACCGGCAAGCGCTGAAATCCCTCGACAAAGCGAGCGCCGCCAGACAGCGTGGCGCCAAGGAAATCACTAGACTCGGATTCCGAAATTTTCTCGGCAAAACATCGTTCTTAGTGTTATAGAAATCTTTTTTTCTCTCCTCTCTCTCTTTTTCCTATTCCCACACTGTAATGCGGTGGCCTGTTTGGTGGGGTTAATCGGCACCCTTTGCTTGTTTACTTTTTAATTGATCGCAAATTAGCCGATAAGTTTGTGTAATAAAAAAGCTGGCTACTATGTGCAAAGGTACGCAAGCATATAGGGGAGAGAGAGAGAATAGGCAGTTATGGTGATGAAGAGGAGGAGGAGAGGGAAGAGGAGACGCTAACTGTGATTATGAGGAGGACTCGATAATGAGGAGAGGATGCAGAGAGGAGGTAATGGGATATGATAATGGGAGGACGGAGTGCGATAATGAGGAGAGGAGTAAGAGAAGGAGGT
>NC_051405.1:1464967-1465072 GCF_015228065.2 Penaeus monodon
TGATACTGAATATCCAGATTGATATGATTATAATTTAGTGATGTGATATTGTGTTGAAAAAAGAGAATACTACTATTGTTAGTTTTAATATAACGCCTTCATCAC
>NC_051405.1:1465113-1465725 GCF_015228065.2 Penaeus monodon
ATACTCGCCCTTAATGCAAAATACACAACCAAAAGATACGTGACAGTTAGAAAAATGCAAGTCATGCTTCTGTATCTCGTTTCACTGAAAAAAAATCAAAAGCACTATGCATTCATGATTGTGGCATCTTTGTCTTATATCAACGAGAAGAAACCAACTTGCTCGCTTTTCCGTTGTTTGGTGTCATTTCAGTGCATTCCATTGATTATTTCAAAAATACGAAGTCGACGGTCTGTGGAATCAGTCGACGAAATAACCGAGCATCGTCCGCCATTTTGTTTTTCGCCGACGTGGAACTAAATCAGTACAATAAACATGCGTCTTTAAATCGCTGGATTTTAAATGGGAATATCTGTTTAGTTTTGAAGCAAATGACGTCTAATTAGTGGCGTAAGGAATGCTCAATGCTTTTTTTTCTTGGGCAACAGGAATGACATGCAGTTGCAAGGAGCGGCTCGGAATATTACATCCGGTGAGCGAAGAGAAATCTTGAAGGAATGGAGATTTGTTGATGCTGGATTAACAAGTCGAGTGTTTTTCTCTGAACTGAACATGTTCCAACGGATTGCTTTTGTGGTGAGTTTATATGTCATGTGTGCGTATATGTGTATT
>NC_051405.1:1465820-1466450 GCF_015228065.2 Penaeus monodon
ATGCGTGTATGGGAGTATTTGAATAATGATGCTCAGCCTGCATTTCATATGTTTCATAAAAGTCTGCGGGAATGGATTCCATATTTCACTTGCCGAATTAAAAAGTAAATCTGAACATGAGAAGGAAAAGAGTGAGAGACAACCAATGGTGTACTAACATGTGTATCGAGTAACAATAAAATAAGATGAGGAAGACCAAATTGAAAAGCTTGGCATTCTATAAAAGTGCTGCGTGTCGCCGATAACAACGATTTTTATTGTTTATATTTCATGGAAATTTATGGTAATTTTTAAGCAGTGCGTCGGAACCAACTACAGCACGTTAATGGCCCCAACAGATGAAGTGGGTACGAAATAAACAGAGAAATTTTGCGTGATAGGCATCGGGAATATACTGAAAACGGCGATGGAGGGAAACTACTTAGCCCGTGTTGGTTACGTCACCAAAACAGGGCGTCATCACTCGAGGCTTCGAAGCGACTTTTATTGAGAAAATCGCTATATTATAATATTGAAGATATTTTTAAAAGTATCACAGACTATGAATGCGCTGAGAGCAAAATCTAGGTGGAAGACGCGTTATTGCAAACCTGTTGATTTTGCAATTCGACAATTTCGTAAATTTAAGGG
>NC_051405.1:1466476-1467105 GCF_015228065.2 Penaeus monodon
CCTTATTCAATACTCACACAAACATAACCGGCAAGACAGTCAGAAATGCAAGTCATGCCTCCCGCACTATCTCCTTTCACTGAAAACAAAAATCCCATAGCACCTAAGCATGTCTAATGATTAATGGCAACTTTGTTATAAATCAACTGAAAAAAGTTTATTCAACTTTCCATTATTTGATGGTTATTTTAGTGCATTCCAGTGATTCTTTTTAAAAAATGTACGAAGTCGACGGTCTGTGGATCAAGTCGACGAAAAACCGAGGCATCGGCCCATTTTTGTTTTCGCCGAACTGGAACTAAATCAGTAACAATAAACCTGCGGTCTTTAATCGCTGGATTTTAAATGGAATAGCTCGTTGATTTTGAGCGAATGAAACGTCTAATTATGGAGTAAGGATGCGTCAATGCTTTTTTTTTTCTTGTGGCAAAAGGGATGCCATGCAGTTTGCAACTGAGCGAGCGGCTGCGTCTCGGAATTATTACATGCCTGTGAGCGAAGAAGAAATCTTGAAGGAAAATGAGATTTGCTGATGCTGGAATGACCAAGTCGAGTTGTTTACTTCTCTCAACATGTCCAAAGGATTGCTTTGTGTGAGAAATGATGATGATAATTACCCATTAGCTAAT
>NC_051405.1:1469792-1469882 GCF_015228065.2 Penaeus monodon
AGACGGCTTCAGAATTCCAATATTTTCCTCTCCTTTTAGCAAGAAATCGTTTGTTTTTGTTTTTCTCAAGACGTTTTCTCATTCATTCAT
>NC_051405.1:1470266-1470749 GCF_015228065.2 Penaeus monodon
TATATGACACATTCGCTTCATATCTGCCGTCACAGCTCTTAGCTCTCTGTAAAGCCACAACGCTCTGGTGGCGGGGTTGGATCGAGGGGACGCTGCAGGTGCTCGTGAGGAAGCCGCCCCAGGGCACTGTCTAAAGCCGTTTTGCCAGACCCAGAGTTGAATCCTCGGTCAGAGTTGTTTCACCCTTCAAGGTGACCTTTTAACGGGGAGACAGATTATTTTCATCTTGGCGTGCCTGAAACCGCCTGTCGCCGCAGGGTTTCGATGAATTCAGTGAGTCCTAACTCCTCCAAACACAGAGGGATCGATCGGTGATCTGAACGCCCCCGTGGGCAAGCAGGAACTCCGTGTAAAGGCCGGGGTCTGGACTGTACTCAAAGGCAGAATCCACCTACCACTGGGGCAGTCGGTTTCATCTTGATACATCAAGGGGGCGTACCCGTCCTGCTTTCAATCTGATCGCTGTGGCTCCGGCGAGGTCTC
>NC_051405.1:1471956-1472184 GCF_015228065.2 Penaeus monodon
TAATACTTGAGAATTTGTTCATTATGAAAATAAAAATAAACCAACTGCCAGAGTCGGCCACCAACCACGCACCGATTTGACAACGACTTACGTGGTTGTTCTGTTTTGTCAGCACTGTGCATTGTGTGAGAGAACGTGGCTAAACCGTCGACTCTCTTCTGACAGGCGGTGTTAGTCCCTTACGCCCAGGGGGATGTCTCTCGGCCGAACGGTATTTCTACCGCCGTT
>NC_051405.1:1472452-1472686 GCF_015228065.2 Penaeus monodon
CTGGAAGAAGACACGCGACCTACTCCTTTGTGAAAGTAATTTAGATATCCCTAACTCCTTATTTAGAGAAAAATGAAAGGTTGTCAATGTACTCTCTATAGAAAAACCGTAAGATGCAAAGTGACCGGAGTAATAAGTTACATGTCATAACTTTTCCAAACAACACAAAATTCTTGTTCCTACGGATATTTTATATATTCTTTATCTAGTTTGCCTTTGATTGTGGCCCTCCTG
>NC_051405.1:1472749-1473168 GCF_015228065.2 Penaeus monodon
TTTACACCTTGCCATGCGTGTAATGTCTTTGTGTATCGAGGATAATATTTAGTCAACCCCACCCCAAAAAGGGGGATAATTTCTACCAATAAGTTTGTTAACTATTATGCTTATATAAAAAAAACTGTTTTCACAAATATAAATTGGAATAGAAGAAATTTAGACGTTTATATCGCTAACTCAAGATCTCCACACACCACTGACTTTAACAAAATTATAAAATTAGTTATCCCTATATTTAGTGTTCAAGAAAACATCGCGGAGGATTTGTTTTTAAAGAAAACGAAAAAAATTTAGGGGAAACATTTTGTTACGATATATTTCTTAAGTCTCAAATTCGAGCTCCCTATGAAGCACTGAACGCCGTTACCTATATAAATATCTAACTAATATGTAGCTTATTAAAATCGCTAATAGTT
>NC_051405.1:1473371-1473536 GCF_015228065.2 Penaeus monodon
AAAATATTGAGGTTTATGCAAATTAGAAAACTGAAAGCAAAACATAAACAGGAAGCAACAAGATATAAGTCAATGGAATAAATGAAAGAAAAGATCCAGAAAACCGAGAAAACTCAATAACAAGAATAAAAAGGTAAAATGAAAGAACAACTAAAAAGTACATTA
>NC_051405.1:1479724-1479794 GCF_015228065.2 Penaeus monodon
AAGAATAGTGCACTACAAGGTCGCAAACGGCAAAAACGAAACTGCCGGTCATATAGATGCCACAATCCAG
>NC_051405.1:1482148-1482347 GCF_015228065.2 Penaeus monodon
GTAACAAGCAAGGACCCGAAAACCCCACAACACACCGCTACAGTTGGGAATAGGAAAGAGAGAGAAGAGAAAAATCTATTACAATTAATGACATGTTTTGCGAGAAAATTTCGGAATCCGATATCTAGTGATTCTTGCGCCACGCTGTCTGGCGACGCTCGCTGTCGAGGGATTTCAGTCGCTTTCTGGTAGTTTGGTG
>NC_051405.1:1482392-1482459 GCF_015228065.2 Penaeus monodon
CGCTTTTTCAAAGATTGTAGTGTGATAGAGAGAGAAAGAGGTATGAAATAATGACTTCTAGATGTGG
>NC_051405.1:1483284-1483589 GCF_015228065.2 Penaeus monodon
GTGTGGTGCGGCGGTTTGTGTCACTATACTCTATTACAGTCACCTGCCGTCCATCCCGCCTTACAGCCTTCAGTCTTGTTCTTTCAACGTACATCACGAGGTTATATTGTAAAAAGTTGTTAATATTCTCTTTTATTAAAACGAGGTAAAACACGAACAGAAGGAACACTAAAATTGAACACAAACGTAAAAGGAACACTAAAATTGAACACAAACGTAAAAGGAACACTAAAATCGCTAAAGAATTTAAAATATAAAACACAATAAAACACACACGCAAGAACTTAAAACACGAAGTAAAAAGG
>NC_051405.1:1483711-1483845 GCF_015228065.2 Penaeus monodon
TTCTGAACAGCAGTTCCAAACCTCGGGTCTGCCCACTCCGACCAAGCTGCCCATCTCTTTTACCTGTCTCTCGTGTCTTCCCTTGTTACCTCGTGCGCGAAAAGGCATAACTAAGGATTGGAATCTTCAAAGCT
>NC_051405.1:1483950-1484322 GCF_015228065.2 Penaeus monodon
GATTCCTCCTCTCGTATTTAGCTAATTTCGTAAACATTATCCAGTTCTGCGTATGTGGGAATATAAATAAATACACTAAAAATAATCTTTTGACAACCATCTTTTAATAACCATAAAACAAAGATATAGAATAGACGGTAAAAATAAGGTAGGTGCAGTCGCGTTTTCTTTCCAAGCGCGTTTTCTTTCCACGCTGTGGAGCCTCGGGGCGAATACGGAGCATCCTCACCCCCGGGAGATAAATCGGCTCCAAGCACCGTCTTAGTGGCTGTTTTCATATATTTATTCCATGCCTGCGGGAGAGGTAGAGTGAGAGGGAGTTTACGGTAAAGTTTCGTCGTCGTGGTCACGGCGGAAACCGTGATTCACGAC
>NC_051405.1:1487906-1488198 GCF_015228065.2 Penaeus monodon
CTCCATCTCCCCACCTTTCTCCCTCTCCTCCATCTCCCCACCTTTCTCCCTCTCCTCCTCTCCCCACCTGTTCTCGCTCTCCTCCATTCTCCCCACTTTCTCGCTCTCCTCCCTCTCCCCACCTTTCTCGCTCCCCGCCCTCTCCCCGCCTTTCTCCCTCTCCCCACCTTTCTCCCTCTCCTCCCTTTCCCCACCTTTCTCCCTCTCCTCCCTTTCCCCACCTTTCTCCCTCTCCGCTCTCCTCTCCCCACCTTCCTGACTCTCCCCTTCTCTCCTTTCCCCACCTTCCTCC
>NC_051405.1:1488242-1488923 GCF_015228065.2 Penaeus monodon
CCCTTCTCCCTCTCTCCTCATCTTTCTCCCACTCCCTTTCTCTGTCTCCCCATCTTCCCCTCTCCTCACCTTTCTTCCTCACCTCCCTCTCTCTTCCTCCCACTTCCCCCACCATTCTCCCCTCTTCACCATCTCGCTCTCCCCTTCTCCCCCTCTCGTCACTTTCCTTCCTCTGCTCCCTCTACCCACCTTCCTCCCTCTCTTCCCCTCCCTACGTTTCTACCTCTCCTCCCTCTCCCACGACCCCATGTCTCCCAACCTTCCTCACACTCCCCCTTCTCCCTCTCCCCACCTTTCTCGCTCTCCGCCCTCTCCCCACCTTTCTCCCTCTCCCCACCTTTCTCCCTCTCCTCCCTCACGGGGCGTCTTGCAGCCTGCACGGGGCGTCTTGCAGCCTGCACGGGGCGTCTTGCAGCCTGCACGGGCGTCTCGCCATTTCAAGGCCTTATGCTTCGCCCACACATGACGGCGTCGCATTTTCTTTCCTACAACGATGTCACTGGGCCCTTGGGGGGGGGCTGTCTAGGACTAAACAGAAGGCAGGTAAGCTTAGGCTTTCTGTCGCGTGATGTTCACTAACGTGCAACGAAACAGCTGATTGCAATTGCTCGAACCGTGGCTCGCCTTTCCTGGAAACGGACTTTCTGCCCAAATCGCTTTGCGCTTTTCAATCGGAATCTT
>NC_051405.1:1489421-1489531 GCF_015228065.2 Penaeus monodon
TCGTGCTCCTGCGAGTCATGAGAGTAAGGCAAGGAAATCGATCTTATTGGTTTTCTATCAAGGTTCCCTTAGGTTTCAGTCGTTCATTCAAATGTTCTGTCTTTTACGTG
>NC_051405.1:1489868-1489939 GCF_015228065.2 Penaeus monodon
ATGGCTGCGTCTCATAGTCCTCTGGATCACACCGGATGCCGCGTTGAAGTCTCCCTTGATAGTGGCAGTGC
>NC_051405.1:1491738-1492638 GCF_015228065.2 Penaeus monodon
AAACATTCATAGAAAATGAGAAATTGGGAGAGGCGGAGAGGCTGCTCGCTCGTCACTGTGCTCGGGCAGGGAAGGCAATGTCCCAGTTACCGTTCTCGAAAAACCTTATAATTGCTCCGGAGAGGAATTCTATCCCGATTATCGGAAGCGTTTTGAAGAGTCCGATGAAAAAATCCCCTTTCACCTGTTTGCCGAAGGCATTCAGCGACACATCTCTAGCTATGAAGTCTACTTCGCGAGCCCCATATATCGTAGAAAACTTCTCTGGTTGCTCCAGCTTTTCCACCTTCGACTGAAATGTATTTTCTTCTGAAAAGTGACCGAAACTGCAAGCGCCAGTATCCACTGCAACAGTGGTCGTGGTGCCGTTGATCTCGACTTTGGCAAGTATTACCATCACTTTGTGAAAGTTCTTGGGCTCTCGGAGGAGCCACAAGTACTAACCCGCGGGGTTGAGATCGAGGACGCTGCGGGTGCTCGTGAGGAAATCCATCCCCAGGAAATTGGGATAGCAGCCAGGCTCGACAAAAAAAAGGTACTCGGCCGCAATTGGTTCAAACTTATCGGAGAATATATTCATCTTGATGATGCCCTTAAACCCCTCGTCGGCGCAGGGTTCGATGAAGTCCGTCATTTCTAGCTCCTCCAGCAGTTTATAGGAGATTGATGACCTGGGCGCCCCGGTATCTAGTACGAAATCTGTAACAAACGCCTCAGAGCCTCCACTGACCTCACAGCAGAGATACACCCATGGGCCGTTCCTCCCACTTAAATCCACGTCAAGGCAGAGGGCGTTGCGGTACATCGTCCTCGCCGTGGCTTCCGCTTCTTCTGCTCTGCCCTCCTTGGCTTTGGGTGGGGAGGTAAGCGGCAAGTCTGCACATGTGCGTGCGCGCGCGC
>NC_051405.1:1493144-1493351 GCF_015228065.2 Penaeus monodon
AAATGCCTACCCATTTAAATAAAACAAAATCTTTAAACACTAAATATTTTTTCAGTTTCAACACTTAACGCGGGATTTCTGCTTAAGAAATCTGCACCAACATTTTCACTGCCGCGAATATACCATATGATCATTCTGTATTCTCGTAGAGCCAGCGCCCACCTCATCAAGCGACCGTTCAGTGCCTTGGCCGTGTCCAGGTACACG
>NC_051405.1:1493644-1493989 GCF_015228065.2 Penaeus monodon
TGCGTGCTGGTGCTCCTCTCGCCACGCGACCTTGGACGGGGCGCTCTTCTTAACTAGCTCCGTCAGCGGCGCAGCGATACTGGCGTAGTTCTCGATATGGCGGCGGTAGTAGCCAGACAACCCGAGGAATGACCTAACTTGCTTTTTACTAGCAGGTGGGGGGGTGTCTATGATGTTAATAGTCTTTTCAGCGGTAGGTTTTAATCTGCCCTCACCGACAATATGTCCCAAACAACGTTAGCGGTCATCTCACAGTGTGTCCGTATATCAGCTCGAAGGGCGAGAATCCCGTGCTGGCCTGAGGTACTTGGCGGTAGGCAAACAGAAGGGGCGCCAAGTAACGGT
>NC_051405.1:1494048-1494592 GCF_015228065.2 Penaeus monodon
ATTTTTTCAACGAGGCCATTGCACATAGCATGGTATGGTGTAGTGGTTAAAGACTGAATGGAAAGTAGGCGATACACTTCTTTCATTACGTCGGAGGTAAACTGTGTCCCCCTGTCAGATGAGATCTCTCTAGGCACACCTGCCCTGCTGAAGATTGTTACCAAGGCCTCTGCTACTGTGGGCGTGTCAATGCTTGGAAAGGCGACGGCTTCGGGGTACCGCGTAGCGTAATCTACTGCCGTCAGAATTTACTGAGAGCCATTTGATGATCGCGGCTCCAGCGGCCCCACCAGATCCACGGCCATGCGGGAAAATGGTTCACCAATGAGCGGTATGTCACCCAGTTTGATCTTGCTCACCTGCCCCTTATCCACCGTCCGTTGACACACGTCGCATGATCTGCAGTAGCGGGCCACGGCTACAGTAACACCTGGCCAAAAGAAATGTGCAAGTATTCTGTCGCTAGTTTTGCTTTTCTGTCTCCATGTCAGAATTCCCTCTAGGAAGGACTTTCCACGTAGGTCGTCCCTGTTCGGGCGCCAAA
>NC_051405.1:1497680-1498108 GCF_015228065.2 Penaeus monodon
TCTCTCCTCTTTCTCCTCCTCGCCCTCTCCTCTTATTCTTCTTCCTCCTTTTTTTGCTCCTCTCCTTCTCCTTTCTCTCCTCTGTCACTCTCCCTTTACTCCCCTGTCCCTCTCTTCTCTTTCTCCTATCCCTCACTTTTTCTTCTTTTGCCTTTTTCCTTTTTCTCCTGCCCCGTCTCTCACGTCTCTCTTCTCTTCCTCTCTCCTTCTCCAACTCTTCCTCCTCTCTCTCTACTCTCTTTCTCCTCTTTCTCTCGCTCTCCTCTCCCTCTCCATCTCCTCTCTCTCTCCTCTCTTCCTCTTGACCCTCTCCCTTCTTTCTCCTCTTTTAGCTTTCCTTCTCTCACTCTCCTCTCTTCCTCCTCTCATTTTCCTCTCCTCCTCTCTTTCTCCCACGTATCCTCTCTCCGTCTCTCACGCATCCGAAC
>NC_051405.1:1498482-1498619 GCF_015228065.2 Penaeus monodon
GATTTGAAAAGGAAAAAAGGGAGGGGAGGGGAGGCAAAGGGGGGGGGCAGGGGAAGAGAGGGGGGGGGAAGAGGAAAAAGGAAAGAGGGAAAAAAGGAGGGGGAAAGGGGAGGAGGGAGCCCGGGGAAGAGGGAAGG
>NC_051405.1:1499187-1499433 GCF_015228065.2 Penaeus monodon
TGTTAGGGAAAAATTTTTTTTAAAAATTGTTAAATAAAAAAAAAATTTTAAGGGAAAAGAGGAAGAAAGAGAAATAAGGGGAAAAGGGGGTTAAAAGGGAATGGAAAAAAGGGAAAAATGGCCGGGGGGGTGGGGGGGTCTTTTTGGGGGGGAAAGACAAGGAGAGAGAGAAAGGGGGGGAGGGAGGGGAGGGGAGGGAGGGGAGGGGGGGAAGAGGAAGGGGGAAGGTTAGTTTTGGAAAAATTT
>NC_051405.1:1499458-1500942 GCF_015228065.2 Penaeus monodon
TTAAGGGTTAAAAGGGTTAGGGAGAGGAAAAAGGAAAAAAAAGGAGGGGGAAAAGGGAAAAAAAGGGGGAGGAAGGGGAAGAGGGGGAAAAAAGGAAGGGAAAAAAGGAAAAAGGAAAAGGAAGGGAAGAGGGGGTTGAGGGCGAAAAAGGGGAGGAAGGGAGAGGGGGAAAGGAAAGGAAAAAGGGGGAGGGCGAAGGGGAAGGGGAAAAAGGGAAAAAGGGGGGGAAGGGAAGAGGAGGAAAAAAAAGGAAGGGAAAGAAAAGGGGGGGGGGCCCCCAAAGGAAAGGGGGGGGGGGGGGGGGGGGGGGAAAAAGGGAGGGGAGGGGGAAAGGAAGGGAAGAGGGGGAGGAAGGGGAAAGGGGGGGCGAGGGAAAAGGGGAAGAGGAGGAAAGGGAAGGGGGGAGGAAGGGAAGAGGAGGGGGGAAAGGGAAAAAAGGAGGGGAGGGGGGGGGAAGGGAAGGGAAGGGGGAAAGGGAAGAGGGGGAGGGGAAGAGGGGGAGGGGGGGAAGGGGGGGAAAGGAAAAGGGAAGAGGGGGGGAAAGGGAAAAAGGAGGAGGAAGGGAAGAGGGGGAAAGGGGGGGGAAGGGGGGAAAAGGGGGAGGGGGGAAGGGGGGGGGAAGAGGGGGGGAAAGGGGGGGAAGGGGGGGAAGGGGGAGGGGGGGGAAAGGGAAGAGGGGGGGGGGAAAAGGGGGGGGGAGGGGGAAGGGGGGGGAAAAGGGAAGAGGGGGGGGGAAGGGGGGGGAAAGGGAAGAGGAGGGGGAAGGGAAGAGGGGGAAAGGGAAAGGGGGGGGAAGGGAGGAAGGGAAGGGGGGGGAGGGCGAAGAGGAGGAGGAAGGGAAGAGGGGGAGGGCGAAGAGGAGGGGGAAAGGGGGAAGAGGGGGGGGCGAAGAGGAGGAGGAAGGGAAGAGGGGAGGGCAAAGAGGAGGAGGAAGGGAAGGGGGGGAGGGCGAAGAGGAGGAGGAAGGGAAGAGGGGGAGGGCGAAGAGGAGGAGGAAGGGAAGAGGAGGAGGAAGGGAAGAGGGGGAGGAAAGGGGAAAGAGGGGGAGGAGGAAGAGGGGGAGGGCGAAGAGGAGGAGGAAGAAGGGAAGAGGGGGAGGACGAAGAGGAGGAGGAAGGGAAGAGGGGGAGGGCAAAGAGGGGGAGGAAGGGAAGAGGGGGGGGGCGAAGAGGAGGAGGAAGGGAAGAGGGGGAGGCGAAGAGGAGGGGGAAGGGAAGAGGGGAGGGCGAAGAGGAGGAGGAAGGAAGAGGAGGGGGAAGGGGAAGAGGGGGAGGGCGAAGAGGAGGAGGAAGGGAAGAGGGGAGGGCAAAAAGAGGAGGAGGAAGGGAAGAGGGGGAGGGCGAAGAGGAGGAGGAAGGGAAGAGGGGGAGGGGAAGAGGAGGAGGAAGGGAAGAGGAGGAGGAAGGGAAGAGGGGGAGGAAGGGAAGAGGAGGAGGAAGGGAAGAGGGGGAGGGAGGAGGAGGCGATCGCTCCCCGCGAGTCGG
>NC_051405.1:1500973-1501122 GCF_015228065.2 Penaeus monodon
TCGGCCTCGGGGGAATTGGGGGTCGAGGGGGGGGGGGGGAATTAAAGGTGAAAAGAGAAAGAAATTCCGATTAAGTAAGCAAAGGAGAGCGGGGGGGGGGGGGGGGCGAGCGAAGAATCATACTTTAATGTCGTTGGCAGGAGCGCCTC
>NC_051405.1:1501222-1502071 GCF_015228065.2 Penaeus monodon
GAGCGAGACTTGATGGTTGTCTAAAAAAAAGAAAAAAAAATTGTCTTCTTGAAGAATGTAACTTTAATCTGCTAGAATTTAAGTTTCATATAAGAACACACTATTTTATTTTAAAAAATAATGATAATGTTATATAATTACAAAAGGATCTAGATAAATTTACTATTCTATATATACACCTAACTTCAAATACAATTAAAATACACATAAATATTTTCACTATTTATATAAGGCTAAAAAACACTTGTTTCTCAGAAGCCAATTAATTTACAGTTTACATAAAAGGGGGAACTGGAGGGGGGGGAGGAGATTCTAATGATGAAAATGTTTCTAATTTCTATTTACATCACTTATTAGTTAAGTGATTTTGTGCGTCGGGTTTTATTCTTATTTACATAAGGTTTAATAAATGCTTATATAAAAGCAAAGTTTTATCCTGGCTTATTCCATTTTTAGGTTAATGGTACATGTAAATTTTGATGTTGCAATATATTTTACTGAAGCTAGAGGCTAATGAATTGTGCAAAGGTAGGGGTTTCCTTAAGAAATAAATCCTCAGGACCTAGTGCTAATCAATAAATGTAAGTTGTAACTGATGATCCTAATTATCCACCTGGTTTGTGGCAGCAGCCTCGGTTAGACTGAGAGGTGAACCGAGAGAGATCGGGCTAAAAACAGATAATTATATTCATTAATCTTTTCTTTTAAAGAACTATACTAATAAAGGTGAAATCAGTTTTTTGGTAGATAGTAATATAAAAGTTTTGATTATAGTTGAAGCTGTTAAGGTAAAGAGATGATCCAGGATTAGATACCCTGTTACATTTTACCTGAATTCTATTTACCTAG
>NC_051405.1:1502209-1502782 GCF_015228065.2 Penaeus monodon
ATTTACCTAGGTATTTAATAGTTATTATCTTGAAACTCAAAGGATTTGGCGGTATATTTAGAGTCTATTTAGAGTCTAAGTCTATTTAGAGGAACCTGTCCTGTCATCGACAGTCCACGAGAGATCTTACTTTATCTTGTAATTTTAGTTTGTATACCGTCATTATCAGGTAACTTTAATAAATATAGAGTTATTGAAATCCGCAAAGGACCTAATAAGGTTGGTTTTATAGGATTAAGACAACCTTTTGTTGATGCTGTTAAGTTGTTTAATAAAGAACAGACGTTATCTGTTATGTTCAATTTTCTTCCTTATTATTTCTCTCCTGTCTTTAGTTTATTTGTTTCTTTAATTGTTTGGTTAGTAATACCCTATGAATTAGGTTGAATAAATTTCACTATGGGTACTTTATTTTTTTTTGTTGTACGAGATTAGGTGTGTATACTACTATGAGGGCGGGATGGTCATCTGACTCTAAATATTCCCTTTTAGAGAGATTGCGGGCACTGGCTCAAACAATTTCTTTTATTATGAAGTTTAAAATAGCTTGATTGCTTGTTTCTTTTTTGTTTT
>NC_051405.1:1503256-1503613 GCF_015228065.2 Penaeus monodon
CAGAAGGCACCGAAGCCCCCTGCTCCTCTGTCGCTCGTCCGACACGATGTTTTCTCTTTTCCAAACTTGATCTCGAGCTGTCTCCCCCCCCCCCCAATTAATCCATTTTTCGCCTTTTCACACACCAGGAAGCGAGCGCTTGGCCAGTCTTATAGAATCTCTAGTCTCTCTGGACGGAAACTGGACCAGCCACTGATCGCAGCGCCACTCATTATTATTATTTCTTAAATTTAACTCACAAGTGCTTTCCGTCTCTCCATCAAATTTCAACAGGAAATCGCCGCAGCGAAGGTCGCAGGTCGCAGTCTTCTAGATACGGAGGTTAACCGTGAGGCGTCGGTTTGATGAACAATTTTG
>NC_051405.1:1503689-1503940 GCF_015228065.2 Penaeus monodon
AATGTTGAGAACCTGTTGGGTGCAAGAAATATAAGAATAGCAGTATAATATAGAGATAAGGAGACAATAACGGAATTCTCTCTCCGCAGACAACTGCCAGGCGTAAGCGCAAACAGGAGATGAATCGTAGAGTGTGGGTGAGTGAACTGTTGGCACTACGTTAATAATTCATTAAAAAAAAGTAAATATGTGCAGGAAACACGCAACGTTAGGTTACCCTATTCTAAGTCTCTACTTTCTCCATTCTCTCT
>NC_051405.1:1504889-1504983 GCF_015228065.2 Penaeus monodon
TTCCCTTTATCCCCCTGCCCCCTCCCTCCCATCCTCACCCCTTTTTGTATGTAAAAGTCACATTGGAAAAGGATCTGTAGGAGACATGTATAAT
>NC_051405.1:1505007-1505121 GCF_015228065.2 Penaeus monodon
GGGGTGGTGGTGGGGGGTTTTTATGTGCTGTACGCGCGTTTTTTCTTTTTTTTGGGGTTTTTTAACTTTGGGGGTTTTGGGTTTTGGGTTTTTTTTACCTCGTTTGTGACTGCC
>NC_051405.1:1506111-1506203 GCF_015228065.2 Penaeus monodon
GATAGATGGAACGTCCTCAGTAAGCTAATTAGTGTCCTTGAAGATTACTAAACAATAAACAGTAACAATGCATACAATTCTAGGAATATCAT
>NC_051405.1:1506344-1507427 GCF_015228065.2 Penaeus monodon
ATCTGTATCGCAGTTAAGCATGCCTTTTGGTATGACGAGTTGAATTATTCTTGTTATACATAAATTCAGTTCCAAATTTTAACTTGGCACCTTTGTTTTATTTTACAGACGGGTGCCACAAAGGAGCATGATAAATTGGTTAGTGTTAGTTCTGTTTCATATTACACTCATTCTCCTTTTTATTATTGATTCAACATTTTTACTTATTTTTATAAAAAATGAAACAGTTTAGCATCTCCTGAATTCAAATCTCTTTATTGTCTTTAAACCCCGGTCGTTTTTCCTTGCTAATCAGGACAAAAGGAGAACGGGCCAGGCGCACCGAGCTGAGGGGGCCCCGGAGAAGAGCCCAGGGGGAAGGGGGCCCCCGGGAAGAGCGCCAAGGTTTAAGAAGGGGGCCAGGGGGAAAAGGGGGCCAGGCCCCAGGGGCCCCAGGAGCAGGCGGCGAGGCCCCCGCCCGAGGCAAACAGACCTGGGTCGGCGTTCGTAGAGGGAGGTAAAATCCGAGTTTGAATTTGTTTTTGTTATGAAAAATATCGTCGTTTCCTTTCGTGCTGTTTTCATACTGGGGGATTTCATATATTTACATTTTTATTTTCTTATAAAAATGAATAACGCACCTTTTTGTTATTGTTATTGTTAGACATTTGGTGTTTCTTTTATGTAATGAAGGATCTAACGTAGTGCATCATCTCTTAGAATCAGAAATTTGAAGTGGATAATCTTGAATGATTTTTTCGTTTTTTTCTTATTTTTTAGGGTGAAGAGCAAGGCAGTTCGCCGAGGTCGGGTCAGCGGATGCCCTCGCGCCCTGCCGCTTCAGCGCCGCTTCAGCGCCGCTTCAGCGCCGGGGAAGGCGCGAGGCAGCTGACGGGGGCCTGCGGGTTATCTTCATCAAGGATTCTAGTTTTTTTTCAAAGATTTGATTTCATCCTTGGTTGACTTTTTTTTACGGAAAATAATTGTTCTATGCCAAGGACATATTTTTTTGATAAATATCATAAATTGTACTAGTTTTTATATTTCCACACTTTCTGCCTTTTTTGACGAATTTTCAAATGCGATAAAAACAGGTTACTAAAA
>NC_051405.1:1507714-1507822 GCF_015228065.2 Penaeus monodon
TCCCCCCCCCCTCCCCTTTCATTTTTCACTGGCCCCAAAAGGAAGTTGCTCTAGGGGAAAAGTATTGGCGGAGTTATTGATATAACTGACTCCTTAAACAAAAAAATG
>NC_051405.1:1507981-1508085 GCF_015228065.2 Penaeus monodon
CACACACACACTGCCCGGGGTTTTGTGTAAATCTTAGGATTTTCTTAAGTCTTGTTCACCCCCTTATGTTCTTTATGACCTTTGAGATGGGGGGAACCCGGGGG
>NC_051405.1:1508407-1508527 GCF_015228065.2 Penaeus monodon
AATCGTTCATGGAGACTGAAAAAAGAAATGTATATAAAAGTATAAATTTAGAGTCTTAACCTATTTTCAATAGAACTTATGCTTCCTAGAATTCATGAACCGTTTTCTAAGAAATAAGTA
>NC_051405.1:1509459-1510084 GCF_015228065.2 Penaeus monodon
ATTCCACTCGTCCGCACGTATTTACGAGTAGAATTTGGGCCGGACGAGTAGAATAACTCTGCTTGCTCGGACGAGAGGACGAGTGAAAAATCGTCGAAGCAGAAAGGCCGCAGGAACAACCAAAATCCATGTTGACATTTAGCGAATGAAAACCGGAAGCAAAGCAGGTGTTTTAGGGCTATGTATAAAACGCGCACTATGTAAAACGCTGACGGTTGCTTTCGACTCATGCCCACTTACCTGCATCAAGTTAAACATGCAAGTTGAGCTGCTCAATGCGATAATTCGTAATTTTCTTTTCTGACAGCTGTTTTGTCGTTTTTTTAATGCTTTTTAAACAGATCGATAAATAAATTGTAATATTAAAATGATAATAATTAAAACACTTAACACTCGGGGTTTTAATCGAACGTAACCAGTTGTCGTGTGCAACTGTCAAAATGGAGAAGGGTGCGATGTATTTGAAGGGAGCCGAAGATTTGGAGAGAAAAGAGAGAAGAACGGCTAGAGAAAGAGGAAAAAAGACTGCAGAAAAGAAAAGACTCCCAGAAAACGTCGGCCTTTCGCTTAAACCCCGGTTTCAATCCATGTCAAAATCACGCTTGGAAACACGCGTTGCCCAGCA
>NC_051405.1:1510785-1511187 GCF_015228065.2 Penaeus monodon
TGTCGTGAATCACGGTTTCCGCCGTGACCACGACGACGAAACTTTACCGTAAACTCCCTCTCACTCTACCTCTCCCGCAGGCATGGAAAAAAATATATGAAAACAACCATTAAGACGGTGCTTGGAGCCGATTTATCTCCCGGGGGTGAGGATGCTCCGTATTCGCCCCGAGGCTCCACAGCGTGGAAAGAAAACGCGCTTGGAAAGAAAACGCGACTGCACCTACCTTATTTTTACCGTCTATTCTATATCTTTGTTTTATGGTTATTAAAAGATGGTTATCAAAAGATTTTTTTTTGTGTGTTTATTTATATTCCCACATACGCAAGAACTGGATAATGTTTTACGAAATTAGCTAAATACGAGAGGAGGAATCTATTTTATTTTTACTTTAGTATTCAT
>NC_051405.1:1512043-1512173 GCF_015228065.2 Penaeus monodon
GGAGAATCAACAACGCCGATTGCTACATCCTCGCCTTCTCTCCCTCTCCTCCCCTTTTCCCCCTCCCCTTTCTCTCCACCGTCCTCACTCCCCCCTTCCCCCCCACAAAATTGCATTTGTTGTAGTAAAC
>NC_051405.1:1512211-1512275 GCF_015228065.2 Penaeus monodon
TTTTTTTTAGGTTGGGGGGGTTAAATAAATTTAGTTTGGAAGATTTTCCCCCAATTCTTTAAGC
>NC_051405.1:1512292-1512356 GCF_015228065.2 Penaeus monodon
CCCCTTTTCGGGGGCCAACGGGGATTTTGTAAAAAAAAGGGAAAGAAAACCGAAGAAGGGGGGA
>NC_051405.1:1512530-1513146 GCF_015228065.2 Penaeus monodon
AAAAAATTTTAAATTCACTTTCAGGTGGGGGTAGGGTTGGTGGTGTTGGGGAGAACTAAATTGGTAACCGGGGAAATAATTTGGCTTAGAAGAAGTAGAGTATTAAGACGGATTTTAAAAAGGGAAGTTCGGTGTAAAATGTTATGTGGTGATAATTTTAGCATTTTAGTGGTCCTACGTGGATAGTTTAACAAGGACATTAGTGTTTCTGCGTTCCAAATTATAGAAAGGAATGGCAATTGAGCATTACCTCGGAGTACGTTGGGAAAAAAAGGTTAAAGCGCCGTGCTGAGAGAGAATCGAAATGCGTTAAGTTTTAATTCCTTCGCAAACAAGAAATTTGCACATTAATTCCATTCTCTTTCCACTAAAAGACAAACATTTGAATAAACTAAACCTAAAAACAACAATCGTTCCTGCTTGTCTCTGATCAACCGGAAAAAGAATAAAAAGGAAAAGTAATTTCTCTCTCTTCTTCTTCTTTAGTTTTTTCCTATTTATGTTTTGTAAGTAATTCCTACCTGCTAACAGAGGAAAAGTAAAAAGGGGAGGAACGAAAATGGAGGGGAAAGGGAAAATTTTTAAAAAAATTTGTAGGAATAAGGGGGGGGGGGGG
>NC_051405.1:1513171-1513244 GCF_015228065.2 Penaeus monodon
GGTGGGGGAATGGGGGGGGGGGGGAGATAAAAGTGGGGGGGGAAAAAAAGTTTAAGACGAAAGGGAAAAAAAA
>NC_051405.1:1513358-1515179 GCF_015228065.2 Penaeus monodon
AGGGCTCTCCGGCCCGAAGGCCCTCCTGCGCTTGCAGAAGGTTCGTCGGTCCTCGCAGGAATTCCTCCGTGGTCCTCGACAAGAAGCTCCTCCTCGTCCTTCGGGAACCCTGTGGTCTCGCCAAAACTCCTCCGTCGCGTCTCGCAGAATCCTCCGGGCCCTGTCAAAGCTCTCGCCGCCTCGGCAGGAAAGCCCCCAAGGCGTCTCGGAGAAACTCCTCCTTTCGCTTTCCTCGTCAACTCTCCACGCGTTGCAGGATGCCCTTCCGTCGCGTCCTCGGCAGGCAGGGAGGAAGTGGGAAAGGAAGAGAAGCGGAACCCAAAGGTGAGGAGAGGAGGAGAGGAGAAAGGTGGGGAGGCGGAAGGTGGGAGAGGAGGAAGGGAAAAGGGGGGGAAAAGCGGAGAGGAGAAGGGGAAGAAAGAAGGGGAGAGGGAGAAAGGTGGGAGAGAGGGAGAAGAGGGAAGAAAGGTAGGGAGCAGGGAGGAGAGGGAGAAAGGTGGGGAGAGGGAGAAGCGAGAAAGGGAGGAGAGGGGAAAGTATTGAAAGGAGAGAAGGGGAGTGTGAGAAGGTTGGGAAGGGGGAGAAGGGGTGAAGAAAGTAAAGGGGGGAAATGGGAGAGAGGGAAAAAGGTAGAAGAGGAAAGGGGGAGATGGAGAAGGGGGGAGACATGGGGAAGTTGGGAGAGGAAGGGAGGTAGAAAGGGTGGTGAAAAAGAGAGCGAGGAAGTTGGGTAGAAGGGCAGGGAAGGAAAGGACGAGGGGGAAAAGAAGGGGGAGCGAGAAGGTGAAGAGGGGAAATGGTGGGAAATGGGGTGAAGGAAGAGGAGATGAGAAGGATGAGGAGGAGGGGGAGAAGGGGGAGGAAAAGAAATGAGAAGGGGGAGAAGGGGAAACGGAAAAGGTGAGGAGGGGGAGAAGATAAGAGGAAAAAGGGTGAGAGGATTGAGAGGAGAAAGGTTTAGGAGGGGGGAAGAAGAGCCGAGAGGGGAAGGGGAGAGGGAGAAAATGAGGGGAGGGGGGAAGAGGAGAGAAAGGTGGGAGAGGGGAGAAGGGGAAAAAGGGGGGAAGGGAGGAGAGGGGAAAGTGGGGAAGGGAGGATGAGGAGAAAGGGGGGAAAGGGGGGGGAAGCTTTAAAGGGAAGGGGGGAGGGGGAGTTTTGGGGGAAAGGGTTATGGGGGGGGAAGGGGTTTGGGAAGTGGGGGAGGAAATGGGGAGGGGGGGAAGGTTGGGAGGGGGAAGGGGATGGGGGAAAGGGTGGGGCGCCTGGGGAAGTTGGGGGGAGGAGGGGGGAAAGGTGGGGAAAGGAGAGAAGGGGGGAGGGGGAAAGAGGAAAGGAAATGCAAAGGGGGGAGGCGGGCTAGGTATGAGGGGAGAGGGGTGGAAAGTGGTAGATAAGAATGGAAAAAAATAAAAAAATATAATTATATTTAATATAATTAATATCAAATTATTATATATAAAAGTAAATAAAAAGTATATTAAAAATATAAAAATAATATAAAAGGGGGAAAAAAATTTGGCGAAAAAAGTTTAAGGAATAGGAGAATCGGAAAAATATAAAAAGGGGAAAAATACGAAGAAAGAAAGGTAAGGGGATAGATAATAATAAAAATGAAGAAAGAAAAATATATAAATAATAATCTCGCTCATAAGAAGGAATTTTAAATTAAATTTAAATATAATATTAATATATGGAAATTTTATAGAATATTATATATAATAATGGGGGTATAAATATAATAATAAATTTAGATAATAAAGGGATATAATATAAAATTGTTTGGGAAGGGAATAAATAAAAAGGTAAAATAAGGTTTAAGTA
>NC_051405.1:1515539-1515693 GCF_015228065.2 Penaeus monodon
CTGTATAGAAAAATCTGATGCAAAGATAATGTTCCCGTGAGAAGACCATATGAGGAATAAAAGGTAAATAGAAGAGAATGGCGGGGAGAAGGGAAAAATGGGGACGAATAAGCGAAATAATCGCCCGGATCGAGAGCGAACGCGATTGTAATGA
>NC_051405.1:1522890-1522969 GCF_015228065.2 Penaeus monodon
AAGAGAAAGGGCGTATGCGCGCGCGCGCATACGCACGCATTCCTCGGGTTGTCTGGCTACTACCGCCGCCATATCGAGA
>NC_051405.1:1523468-1523576 GCF_015228065.2 Penaeus monodon
TTTCTTAAGCAGAAATCCCGCGTTAAGTGTTGAAACTGAAAAAATATTTAGTGTTAAAAGTTTTTTTTTTTATTTAAATGGGGAGGCATTTACACACACATAATACAT
>NC_051405.1:1523988-1524847 GCF_015228065.2 Penaeus monodon
TGTGCAGACTTGCCGCTTGCCTCCTTACCAAAGCCAAGGGGGGCAGAGCAGGAGAAGCGGAAGCCACAGCGAGGACGATGTATCGCAACGCCCTCTGCCTTGACGTAGATTTAAGTGGGGGGGACGGCCCCTGGGTGTAACTCTGCTGTATGGTCAGAGGAGGCTCTGAGGCGTTTTCTGCAGATTTCGTAGTAGATACCGGGACGTTCAGGACATCAGTCTCCTATGAACTGCTGGAGGAGCTAGAAATGACGGACTTCATCGAACCCTGCGCCGACGAGCGGTTTAAGGGCATCATCAAGATGAATATATTCTCCGATAAGCTTGAACCAATTGCGGCCGAGTACCTTTTTTTTGTCTAGCCTGGCTGCTTTCCCAATTTCCTGGGGATGGATTTCCTCACGAGCACCCGCAGCGTCCTCGATCTCAACCCCGCGGGTTAGTACTTGTGGCTCCTCCGAGAGCCCAAGAACTTTCACAAATTGATGGCAATACATGCCAAAGTCGAGATCAACGGCACCACGACCACTGCTCTAATGGATACTGGCGCTTGCAGTTTCGGTCACTTTTCAGAAGAAAATACATTCCAGTCGAAGGTGGAAAAGCTGGAGCAACCAGAGAAGGTTTCTACGATATATGGGGTTCGCGAAGTAGACTTCATAGCTAGAGATGTGTCGCTGAATGCCTTCGGCAAACAGGTGAAAGGGGATTTTTTCATCGGACTCTTCAAAACGCTTCTGATAATTGGGATGGAATTCCTCTCCGGAGCAATTATAAGTTTTTTCGAGAACGGCGACTGGGACATTGCCTTCCCCGCCCGAGAACAGTGACGAGCGAGCAGCCTCTCCGCCTCTCCCAA
>NC_051405.1:1526056-1526130 GCF_015228065.2 Penaeus monodon
GACAGAGAAGGAAAGAGAGACTAACTGAACTCGGGCTCCGATCCGGACGACCGAGGACGACCACGTGCGACCCG
>NC_051405.1:1526311-1526439 GCF_015228065.2 Penaeus monodon
TCTAATTAAAGATAGTAACAGAGGCAAAAAAGAGTATAAAATAACATAAACTCCGGCCTGCAACCGCTCAGGCTGGTAACCTCAACCCCCCAAAAAATTAAAGTAGGAATGAAAGATCTTTCAAAACT
>NC_051405.1:1526503-1531466 GCF_015228065.2 Penaeus monodon
TTAACTAAGAGAAATAAAGATGGATAAGTACTCTCCTTGCACACTTTCTGTCTTGAACAAACCACAAGAGCAGTAATCCAAAAACTTAATCAAATCAAAATATAACCCAAAGAATCAATACGAAAACATCATCCCATTATATAATTGCCGAAATCATGGTGACAATAAATAATCATCAAAGAGAAAGAATAAACAGAGACCTTTGAACAGCCCATCAATTATTTACTAAGGGTATCAATATAATACAGAATAATAAACATTTGAACACTGTAATACTCTAAATCTTCTAAAAAAAATCACTACCATGTGTCCGAACTACAGATACCAAAAGAGCTATGCCTAAAGCACCTTCACAGGCTGCCAAAGTAAAAAAAAAATAATGCAAAGTAACTCTCATGACCTATATTAGATAAATGTAATCTTTAATGAGATATACTCCAAGCTTAAAAAAGTATTTAAATAAATGCTTTAGAAACAAAAACTCATAAACCACGTAAAGCTCTCACTATAGGAACAATTAACATTAGTTTTAATAGTTTAAATAAAACACCGGTAAATCGGAATTGAAGTTTCAATCTTCTTAAAGCATCAGAGAAAAGAGTTGCCTCTCATCATCAGTTCCCAAAACCAACATTTTAATTACACTATTTTCTGCATTTCACTTCATCCTAAATGGAGCTGTTATTGACCTTCCAGACCCTGCTAACATTTCAACTTTACGAAATTTGGGTTCCCTTCTCGGACTGTGTCTAATTATTCAAATCGTCACCGGTCTTTTTCTAGCTATGCATTATACTGCTCACGTTGACCTAGCATTTTCAAGTGTTGCTCATATCTGCCGAGACGTAAATTATGGATGACTGTTACGAACCTTACATGCTAACGGAGCATCTTTTGTTTTTATCTGTCTATATATGCACACTGGGCGAGGTATCTACACGGATCTTCCTTATATCTTCACGCATGATCAGTAGGTGTTATCTTATTAGTTGTGGCAACAGCCTTTTTAGAATATGTTTTACCTTGAGGACAAATATCTTTCTGAGGTGCTAGTTAATTACAAATTTATTTTCAGCTATTCCATATATTAGAACGGACTTAGTACAAAGAATTTGAGGGGGTTTGCAGTAGATAATGCCACATTAACACGCTTCTTCTTTCCATTTTCTATTCCCGTTTATTGTAGCAGCAGCAACTATTATTCACATTCTCTTCATCCATCAAACAGGATCTCATAATCCACTAGGAATTGTTAGAAATATAGACACGGTACCTTTTCACCCTTACTTTACATCTAAAGACATTACTGGATTGATCGCAATATTAGCAGGACTTATTCTACGAACACTTCTAAGCCCCTGCCTACTAGGAGACCCAGATAACTTTATTCTCGCCAACACACTTGTTACTCCAGCTCACATTCAACCAGAATGATATTTCTTATTTGCATATGCCATCCTACGATCTATTCCAAATCAGCTAGGAGGTGTAATTGCCTTAGTAATATCTATCCTTTTTTACTAATTTTACCTTTTACACATATAGCAAAATTCCGGAGATTAACCTTCTATCCACTAAATCAGCTTATATTTTGATCCTTGGTAAGTATCGTCTTCTTCACTTGGATTGGAGCACGACCGGTTGAAGATCCTTACGTAATTACTGGGCAGATTTTAACCGTTCTCTACTTTTCTTGTTATATTATTAACCCGCTTACTCTTATATGATGAGATGAAATACTAGATTAAGTTATTTGGCTGAAAGGAAAGCATGTGTTTTGAAAGCTCGCCATAGACGTTCGAATCCTCTAATAACTTTTCTTAAAAAAACTACAATTATAATATATAAGCAAAACAAACAGTCTTCACCCCTATAAAAAAATGATAATTTAGAGCAACAGTAAAAATCTTTTTCAAGCCAAATATATAGGCTTATCATACCGAAAGCGCCGAACCCAAACAAAAGCAAAATCAACTATCACAAGCTTAACATTATAAAAAGGGCTAATTAAGTCACCACCCAAGAAAATTAAAGAGAATTCTATTCTTATTAATAAAATTCTAGCATACTCAGCTATAGAAATTAAAGCAAATCCTCCTCTTCTATATTCAGTATCAAAACCAGACACTAAATCAGATTCTCAGAGTCGGGGTAGTCTCCGCCAAGCACGAAGCAAGTCAGACTAGAGGCAAAGGAAAAGTAAACCACAGCAGCCATACATCACGCTGATATAATCTGAATAAAGATAAATCCAGACTAAACAAAATAAAAGATCATAAAATCAAAGCAAGTCTTACTTCATAAGAAATTGTGTGAGCCAGTGCCCGCAATCTCTCTAAAAGGGAATATTTAGAGTCAGATGACCATCCCGCCCTCATAGTAGTATACACACCTAATCTCGTACAACACAAAAAAGTAAAGTACCCATAGTAAAATTTATTCAACCTAATTCATAGGGTATTACTAACCAAACAATTAAAGAAACAAATAAACTAAAAACAGGAGAGAAATAATAAGGAAGAAAATTTGGCATAACAGGTAAAGTCTGTTCTTTAGTAAACAACTGAACGGCATCAGCAAAAGGTTGTCGTAATCCTATAAAACCAACCTTATTAGGTCCTTTGCGGATTTCAATAACTCTATATTTTATTAAAGTTACCTAATAATGACGGTATACAAACTAAAATTACATGATAAGGTAAGATCTCTCGTGGACTGTCGACGACAGGACAGGTTCCTCTAAATAGACTAAGTTACCGCCAAGCCTTTGAGTTTCAAGATAATAACTGCTAAGTACCTAGGTAAATTCCGTGGAAAGGAATTGTATTGCAACATCAAAATTTACATGCACCATTAACCTAAAAATGGAAGAATAAGCCAAGATAAAACTTTGCTTTTATATAAGCATTTATTAAACCTTATGTGAATAAGAATAAAACCCGACGCACAAAATCACTTAACTAATAAGTGATGTAAATAGAAATTAGAAACATTTTCATCATTAGAATCTCCCCCCCCCCTCTAGTTCCCCCTTTTATGTAAACTGTAAATTAATTGGCTTTTGAGAAACAAGAGTTTTTTTAGCCTTATATAAATAGTGCAAATATTTATGTGTATTTTAATTGTATTTTAAGTTAGGTGTATATATAGAATAGTAAATATATCTAGATCCTTTTGTAATTATATAACATTATTATTATTTTTTAAAATAAAATAGTGTGTTCTTATATGAAACTTAAATTCTAGCAGATTAAAGTTACATTCTTCAAGAAGACAATTTTTTTTCTTTTCTTTTTAGAGAACCATCAAGTCTCGCTTTAAAGAAAAGAAAGAAAAAAAGGCGCTCCTGCCAACGACATTAAATCATGATTCTCCCCCCCCCCCGCTCTCCTTTGCTTATTTAATCCGAGTTTCTTTTTCTTTTCACTTTTAGTTCCACTCCCCCCCCCCTTCGACCCCCCATTCCCCCGAGACCGAAGGCGAAGAAGGAGAAAAGAGCGAAAAAGACCGACTCGCGGGGGGCGATCGCCTCCTCCTCCCCCCCCCTCTTCCTCCTTCTCTTCGCCCTCCCCCTCTTCCTCCCCCTCCCCCTCTTCCCTTCTTCCCCCTCCCCCTCTTCCCTTCTTCCTCCCCCTCTCCCTCTTCCCTTCTTCCCCCTCCCCCTCTTCCCTTCTTCCCCTCCCCCTCTTCCCTTCTTCCCCCTCCCCCTCTTCCCTTCTTACCCCTCCCCCTCTTCCCTTCTTACCCCTCCCCCTCTTCCCTTCTTACCCCTCCCCCTCTTCCCTTCTTACCCCTCCCCCTCTTCCCTTCTTACCCCTCCCCCTCTTCCCTTCTTACCCCCTCCCCCTCTTCCCTTCTTACCCCTCCCCCTCTTCCCTTCTTACCCCTCCTCCTCTTCCCTTCTTCCTCCCCTCCCCCTCTTCCCTTCTTCCTCCCCCTCTTCCTTTCTTCCTCCCCCTCCCCCTCTTCCCTTCTTCCTCCCCCCCTCCCCCTCTTCCCTTCTTCCTCCCCCTCTTCCTCTTCTCCTCCCCCTCTTCCTTTCTTCCTCCCCCTCCCCCTCTTCCCTTCGTCCTCCCCCTCCCCCTCTTCCCTTCTTCCTCCCCCTCCCCCTCTTCCCTTCTTTCTCCCCTCCCCCTCTTCCCTTCTTCCTCCCCCTCCCCCTCTTCCCTTCTTTCTCCCCCTCCCCCTCTTCCCTTCTTTCTCCCCCTCCCCCTCTTCCCTTCTTCCTCCCCCTCCCCCCTCTTCCCCCCCCTCCCCCTCTTCCTCCCCCTCCCCCTCTTCCCTTCTTCCTCCCCCTCCCCCTCTTCCCTTCTTCCTCCCCCTCTTCCCTTCTTCCTCCCCCTCCCCCTCTTCCCTTCTTTCTCCCCTTCCCCCTCTTCCCTTCTTTCTCCCCCTCCCCCTTTCTTCCCCCCCTCCCCCTCTTCCCTTCTTCCTCCCCCTCCCCCTCTTCCCTTCTTCCTCCCCCTCCCCTCTTCCCTTCTTTCTCCCCTCCCCCTCTTCCCTTCTTCCTCCCCCTCCCCCTCTTCCCTTCTTCCTCCCCCTCCCCCTCTTCCTTCTTCCCCCCTCCCCCTCTTCCCTTCTTCCTCCCCCTTCCCCCTCTTCCTCTTCCTTCTTCCTCCCCTCCCCCTCTTCCCTTCTTCTCCCCTCTTCTTTCTCCCTCCCCCTCTTCCTTTCTTCCTCCCCCTCCCCCTCTTCCCTTCTTCCTCCCCTCCCCCTCTTCCCTTCTTCCTCCCCCTCCCCCTCTTCCCTTCTTCCCCCCTTTCCCTCTTCCTCCCCCTCTCCCTTTCTTTCCTCCCTTCTTCTTTCTCCTCTCCCCTCCCCTCTTCCCTTCTTCTCCCCTCCCCTCTTCCTTCTTCCTCCCCCTCCCCTCTTCCCTTCTTCCCCCCCCCCTCTTCCCTTCTTCCTCCCCCTCCCCCTTTCCCTTCTCCCTCCCCCTCCCCCTCTTCCCTTCCTCCTCCCCCTC
>NC_051405.1:1532011-1532155 GCF_015228065.2 Penaeus monodon
GTCAAACGAAAAAGGGGTCCTGCGTTACGTCGCCGTGACGAGAAAGAGAGGGAGGAAGAAGCAAACTGCGGTAAGTCACGGAAAGCGTTTTTGAGGGGCGATTATTGTGGGGGGAACCCATAGTTGTATACGAGTCCGGGATCC
>NC_051405.1:1532367-1532493 GCF_015228065.2 Penaeus monodon
GGAAAGCTAAATTAAAAAACAAAAATAAAAGAAACGGAATTTGGAAAAAAAAAAACGGGTTTCACCCCCTTACTACTGATTGGTTTTTATAATTATGCGAAATTAACTAACTTCGAGGAAAAATAA
>NC_051405.1:1532707-1532909 GCF_015228065.2 Penaeus monodon
GTGTATGTTTTATTTACAGACCTAGTCACAAAAGCCTTTTTCAGAAAAACCTATGGCCATCATAATTTTACCGAAACGAAAATTCCAAGCAAAAATAATGGGTTTTTTCCCCCTTTCCCTTCACTGACGGGGAAGCAAGGATTTAAGCGCTGCCAAGAAAGAAAAAACAAGCATTTCTTTTAGTTTTTAAGGACTTCTCCCT
>NC_051405.1:1533385-1533489 GCF_015228065.2 Penaeus monodon
GCAATTTAAAGATAAAGCGAAAAAAATATTTTCGTTTAATTTGCATGTTACAATGCCAAAATTTTATGTAATACTCTTTTAAAATACAAAAACTTGCCCCCTTT
>NC_051405.1:1534002-1534184 GCF_015228065.2 Penaeus monodon
TTCACTGTGTTTTGGGCTAAAAAATCCTGCTAACAATGTAAATTTCTCATACGCCATGAGGCTTCATTAAAAGGGGGAAAGGAGGACTCAACACTAAAAAGAAGCGTATAGGGCTGATACATTTTAAATCATGCAAATTTTAAAAAACTTTTTTTAAATGGCATAGCATTTTATTTTATTAT
>NC_051405.1:1534477-1534594 GCF_015228065.2 Penaeus monodon
TTCAAATTTGGTTAGGGGGGCGTAGAACCAAATTTGCATAATGGGACTCACATTAGTTAATAAAAATCTGAAGAAAAAACCTCCGTAGTGGCCCTGACTAACTGCTCTCCCCCAAAT
>NC_051405.1:1534977-1535156 GCF_015228065.2 Penaeus monodon
AGACAAATTTTGTTGTGAAACGCAGTTATTCAGCCCCCCGAAGTCCCCATGAACAACAAAAACCTTTATTTGAGAAAAAACTCATTTATCAAGATCTAGTTCTTTGCACCCCCCTTTCCAATGAAGGCCCCTGGGGAATGGGGTCTATGGGTAAGTCGACATTTATACTGTAATAAATA
>NC_051405.1:1535273-1535726 GCF_015228065.2 Penaeus monodon
TCCCCTCAAGAGAAGATTAAGGGAAAAATTTCCTCCCACCCTGTTCCTGGAGCCAAAAAAGGTTGCTCAAACGCTTGCAGACCGTTGGCAAGCAAGGTTTTTCTAAGTTATACCCCCAGCACGGTATTCAAACCAAAATTTTACTTCCAAAAAAGTGAGAAAAATATCCTTGGTATTGTTTTTTGTTTGCATCGGGGGGGTTGGGAATGCCCAGAACACACGTACGCTTGCAGGGAAGGCGACTCACTTTCTGAGCTCTTGCGCGTGGGGCAACTGTGTTAGTTAATCTTTGGTTAATGATCATGTAACCCTGCAGGGACGGTGAAAGTGGAAAGGTTTATGAGGGAAACAAAGAAAAATAGACTCCCCTTTAAAGGTGAGGGGAAAAGATGCGTTATTTTTTTAGTAAATCGGGTCCTCATGTGGTAGGAAAAAACGGGGCCCCCTTTTGCT
>NC_051405.1:1535861-1535933 GCF_015228065.2 Penaeus monodon
AAAAAATGGGGCCTCATGTACTGAGGGAAAAAAATGGGTCCCCCCGTGGGTGAGGAAAATAAAGGTCTTTTA
>NC_051405.1:1536137-1536265 GCF_015228065.2 Penaeus monodon
TCATATGATGGGAAAAGGGATGGCTCCTCAAAATTTGAGGTTATAAGCACAGGGTACGCATGGAAATGGGCCGTGGAGGCCCAGAAATCATTTTGCAATGTGCACAAGGAGTAATGAGAGGACCAATA
>NC_051405.1:1536445-1536535 GCF_015228065.2 Penaeus monodon
ACTATCTAAGTTTCTGCTTATATTGACACTCCACGGATATCTTGGTTGATGCTTATTTCTTTGCCCATGCTCGTGAAGACTTCCTGTTCC
>NC_051405.1:1536647-1537441 GCF_015228065.2 Penaeus monodon
CCCTCCCCCTCTTCCCTTCTTCCTCCCCCTCCCCCTCTTCCCTTCTTCCTCTCCCCTCTTCCCTTCTTCCCCCTCCCCCTCTTCCCTTCTTCCTCCCCCTCCCCCTCTTCCCTTCTTCCTCCCCCTCCCCCCCTCCCCTCTTCCTCTCCTCCCCCCCTCCCTTCTTCCTCCCCTCACCCCCCTCCCTTCTTCCTCCCCTCCCCCTCTTCCCTTCTTCCCCTCCCCCTCTTCTCTCCCTCCCCCTCTTCCCTTCTTCCTTCCCCCTCCCCCCCTCCCCCTCTTCCCTTCTTCCTCCCCCTCCCCCCCTCCCCTTCTTTCCCCTCCCCCTCTTCCCTTCTTCTCCCTCCCCCCTTCCCTCTCCCCCTCCTCCCTTCTTCCTCCCCCTCTTCCTTTCTTCTCCCCCTCCCCTCCCCTCTTCCTCCCCCTCTTCCCTTCCTCCACCGCCCCTTTACCCTTGCTTCCTCCCCCCCCTGCCCCCCCTACGCCCTTACCGTCTCCTCCCCCTCCCCTCTTCCGTTCTTCCTCCCGCCTGTGTTCTCCTCCCCCCTCCCTTCTTCTCCCCCTCAGTCTTCTCGGCCTCCTCTCCGTGGCTCCTCCCCGGGCCCCTCCCCTTGGCCCTCGGCCCGCTTCCCATTCTCTTCAGCCCTCGTGCCCTTCTCCGCCTGTCGCAACTGCGCCCCCGCCCCCCCCCCTTTTAACCCTCCGCCCCTGCCTCCCGCTACTCGTCGCCCGTCTCCTTACTCTCTTGCAATCCTCTTAACCTGGCAAAATCAGGACTTTTTCATACCATACAA
>NC_051405.1:1542301-1542380 GCF_015228065.2 Penaeus monodon
AAGAGAAAGGGCGTATGCGCGCGCGCGCATACGCACGCATTCCTCGGGTTGTCTGGCTACTACCGCCGCCATATCGAGA
>NC_051405.1:1542892-1542986 GCF_015228065.2 Penaeus monodon
AATCCCGCGTTAAGTGTTGAAACTGAAAAAATATTTAGTGTTAAAAGTTTTTTTTTTATTTAAATGGGGAGGCATTTACACACACATAATACAT
>NC_051405.1:1545599-1546912 GCF_015228065.2 Penaeus monodon
GCATCGACTCACCGCTTCACATCCACTAAACACAACACAACACGGAGACAGGACACGACAGCGAGCACATGTTCAGCATCACTAACCAATCCTTGACGAACTCTACACAACCGGACCTACAGCACCCACACCGATCACACGAGACGCATTACAACATCCACAATACATCCAATAATCAACGGACACAGCGACTGCGACCTGCGCTCGACTTATTCAAGAACATCACATAACTGAAAGCGAACCACACGAGACGATTACATATCAGCCCTCACAACTCCTGTAGGATTCCTCAACGAGCCCGGAACACCAGGCGATGACGGGTCGACGCTTCAAGAATCGATAAATGGAATATACATACCAAATCGAATCAAGCTAAAACTGCCGAGGACTTGGCGCTCCTTCCTCCACAGAACAGGAGTCGACAGCATCGATAATACTGCAACCACAGAAACGACTATGCGCATCTGCTACATAAATGCCTTGAAATTCATGAATCATACGGACCACCATTCACTCGCTTAATCGGTCAATGAGGCTTGGCAAGTTTCTCATTTCAATTGATGATTACTGGACCAGTTGACATCTGTTCGTAGAACTGATGGAAGCTTGCAGTGCTAATTTCGAAACACTTGAAGGTGGTTTACTGGCATCCTAAGAGTAATCATAGCTTAATGTCGATGGAACCTTCTACGGCTTTAATTTCGGGCATGGATTCCTACGTGAGGCAATTTCAAGTTATCATTTATTATGAGAATTTTGTGGAATATATTTCAGACAACAACACCCACTCGTATTAGGCTGATCTCCAGATGAATATATTCTCATGAGTGAATGAATAAGAAGTTTTATATTTGATAATCATCTAAGCTTCCCATGCTGAAAGTTGATTTTATCGGAAATCTGATTGATATTCGTAAGTATTTATGCAGATTTTACCAACAGCACGAACTAGTCAATTTTATGTATGAATACAGTGAGTTGGTAGATCAAACAATAATATCATGTATATTGTATAGTTAATTTACGTTAGTGATCAGTGATCGAAGTTCGCTGAGTTGTTCAAAGAATTATGTGCTTTGCAAGTTTGATGAGTAAAACCACCCCAAGGGAGACTTCATAGCTAGAGATGTGTCGCTGAATGCCTTCGGAAACAGTGAAAGGGGATTTTTCATCGGACTCTTCAAAACTCTTCTGATAATCGGGATGGAATTCCTCTCCGGAGCAATTATAAGTTTTTTCGAGAACGGCGACTGGGACATTGCCTTCCCCGCCCGAGAACAGTGACGAGCGAGCAGCCTCTCCGCCTCTCCCAA